>NW_004949105.1:1718978-1727831 GCF_000317375.1 Microtus ochrogaster | reverse complement strand
ATCTATCTATCTATCTATCTATCTATCTATCTATCTATCTATCTATCTACCTATCATCTATTTATATATCTTTATGTCTGTCTTCCAGTTTCAATGAGCTAAACTATTGCTTCTGCTATGTTCTCCAATCATAATGTGCAGGTCAACACAACACCAAAGAAATAGAACCAACCTATCGTGGTTGAAATACCCAAAACCAAACCATAGTCCAAAATAAACCCATTTTTTCATAAGTTATTTTTCTCAGGCATTTTGTTCCAGTAGCAGAAATTTGGCCAATGGAGTGAATCAAAGACAAGTTCTATCTTTTATATACCCTTTCCTGTAGAGGAAATTTATTTATCATGTACTTTTTTTTCTCATGAAGACACAGCCCTCATTCAAAGGACAGAACAGATGATAATGACCAACCAGTGAGAGGTGCTACACACCTTAGTGGCCTGAGTTCCCTGGGCTGGAATCTTTATTGTATTTGTACTTACAGAAAAAATGTTTCCTAATAAAGGGCATTAACTAAGCTATCTTAGCACTGCAAATACAGTCTTAGAAAGAGTCCTTGAGGTAGATTTGACCTTCACTTTATAGATGAGAAAACTGATCCGTCGGTCTAACTCTTTGATCTCATAGCACTCTAACATGAATCTCAATGAAAACCTATATAATACTGCAGAGAGTGTAGAGCAAAGTGCGTTTCTCTTCCATTTCAGTGCACAGTGCAAACTCCTCAACCCAAATAATCCTATAAAGGATGAACGTACTTCAGTCAGGGAGCCTAGGCTTGCATCAGGATCTCCAGATGTTCCCTAGGACCTGTAGGATGGATATATTTCTTTAAATCCAAAACAGGGGAAAATAACAACTGAGCAGAAGTCTCAAATATTCGGCCAAAGAAATAACAAGTAGCCTTGCACCAAGAGTGCAGAATGAAGAAGAATGACAAGGATATGTAAGCACAATAGACAACATAATCATTTCCATTTAGAAAGCTAAAGAAACAACAATAATAACTCAGAAAAACCACCATTGTAAAGGACAAAGCAATGCAAAAGATAAATCAAAAAGATTTCACAAGTAAAATGAGTCCTAATGTACAGAGCGGGGAGAGAGCCTCCTGAGGAAGGCTTGGATTTCAGAACTAGAGGGTGTGGAGGTGCGATGATGTGAGCTTTCCTGGGCAATGACTGAGTAGGCAGATCTGGCAGAGGTGTGCACAAGCTCCCTCAGCTCAGGATGAGCTGGTCTGTGACTCTGGGCCTGGCCAGCTGCAGCTAGGTTAGAGCCTAAGGAGCTAGCTTATCAACTAATTTAATTATAACAAAGCAAGATGTGAAATATAAGAACAATAATGAGAGGTTAGCTCCATGATACTTTTATTACTTCTTTGCATTATCCTCTTCTTACTTTTCAGAAAGTGTTCACATACCTCATCTCAGAATCCAGGGCTTAATTTAGCAAGGGAAACTGAGTTGTTTTGATGTGAGAAAAACGACGAACAGAGAAAGAAGAAAATATTAGTTTCACATGTAATAGCCATCATTTGGATAAATGTCATGATAAAGCAACTTAGAGGTGTATTTCATCATATATGTGCAAACAACTCAGTCCCTCATCTTGGGAACTCAGAGTTGAAACTGAAATAGAAACTATGAAGAATGTCTCTCTCTCTCTCTCTCTCTCTCTCTCTCTCTCTCTCTCTCTCCTCTCGTGTGTGTTCATTTCTTGACTTTTCAATCTCAATTGTTTCACATCTTGGGCCTAAAGCCTAGGGTTAATGCTACCTACAGCGGATGGTGCCCTCCTATGCTCACCAGTTATTCATCAAGGTAATCTCTCAGAAACAGGCTAACCTGAGATCTTGCAAAGATATGTTCACGGATCAATCTGAGGAAATTCTTTAACTGAAGTTCTTTCTTCCCAGCTGATTCTTGTTTGTAATAAATTGACTATAAAAACTTATCAGAGCCTAGCATTGGTAGCCCATGCCCTGAATCCCAGCACTTAGGAGGCAGAAGCAGGAGGATCTCTGTGAGTTCCAGGACAGATAAGAATATTACACAGAGAAATCCTGTCTTGAAGTGCCAAAAACAAAGCCAGACAACAACATTAACAAAATGAATCAGGACTCTACATCCCTTATCAACTTGATATGCAACCACACACTGCTAATCTATAACTTTTCATTTCTTATTTGTTCCCAAGATCTCATGTTTAAGTTAATATCATGATATTATGTACAGTGCAACATCAAGAGCCCCACCTTATTTAAAAAGTAAATGCTATAAAGATTTCATATATCTTTAAAAATCCAAAGCCTCTCAACTGGTGACTTGTGTAAAATCAGAAATACATCCTTTCCTATTCCCAAAGAGAAGAACTAGGGCATAGCAAATCAGATTTAATACAAACCAAAGTCTAGAAGTAGAGCTCCATGTTTGAGTTCTTATGATTTTCTGAGTTCCAACAGACTTTGCCTGTCCCACCTCACCGGCTTTGCCTCTACAGGGCACGAAGCTTGACTCCCAGCCCCACTCCATGCCTCCTGCTGTCTCTGCCAGGTATCTCAAGGTATTAGAATTGCCGTACTCTGCAGTTCCCTTTGCAACTTGGGCTTTGCTTTTCACCAGTGCCCATTCAGGGCCTCACTGGAGGAGCTCAACCCTGACATGTGGTGCCAAGTCTCAGTGGCACCCCTATAATTCTTTCTTCTCTTAAAACCACAACAGTATTACCCATGATTTGTGAAGTTCTTATGCCAGGTTGGTAACCTGGGTGCATTTGAATTGAGTACTGAATCAGAGCAATATCTCCTCACTAAACCAATGAAGCACAAAAATGTACAACTCCATTATACTGGATTCTTACTAATCACACCGTTTCTTCAGTCCCGGCTGGCTGGTGTTCATTGTCGCGGTAAAGCACAGGTTTTACTTCAACTGTTATGCTGTCTTCTTAATCAAACACCATTCCTCAGCCCCAGATAGCAAGCAAACAGATCTTTCATCCAAAACACCACACAAATGACCTTCATAAAAACCTTTTCACTCCTCCAGAAATTTATAACCTGGGCCTCCATTGTCTGCATTTTCTTTGATTTTATTATTAGCTAATTCTCCACAGAACAGCCCATTAATTTTTGAAAACTCACTGGACTTTCTAGCCCAAATCTCCAGAAATCTTCCACCTTTCTCCTACCACACAACCCAAAGCAGAGACACATTGCTGGGTCTACCACACCAATGTTTCACTCCTGGTGCCAATTTCTTTTGTAGTTTTGTTTCTGTTCTAGTGATAAACATCCTTACCAAAAGCTACCTATAAGGATGAAAAGTTTATCTTGGCTTATAATTCTAGGTCACACAGTCATCATTAGGAGAAGTCAAGGGAGGAACTCAAATAGGAACCAAAGCTGGACCCATAGAGGATATTGCTCACTGGCTTATTCAGCTGGCTTTCTTATACAGCTCAGACCCCACCACCTAGGAATGATTCCATTCACAGTGGTCAGGACCCTCCCACATCAAACATCAACCAAAATGATCTCTCACGAACAGGGCCAGAGGCCACTGTGCTGGAGGAGATTTTCCATTTGAGTTTTCTCTTCCTTGTTGCCTTTAGATTATGTCAAGTTGGTAAAAAAAAAAAAAACCTAACCAAAACATGTACATAAAAGCACATATGTGTATATGTGTGTGTATGTATGTAGGCTATGGATACTGTACTGGGGAATTAATATAATATAAGGAAAGCTCATTCAAAGCTGCTAATGAGACAAAGCCTTGAAATTAGTTAATTACTCCATCCCTAGGACTAAATGTGATGATACAATGTTCAACAAAACAAAGAAGGTTAATATAGATTAACCAATATAGATTACCTCTCTTTGTATCAATGTAACCAAAGGAGGTTTACTCCCTTTGTATCAATGTAACCAAAGAAGGTAAACTCCCTTTGTATCAATGTAACCAATAAAGATTACCTCTCTTTGTATCAAAGTAACCAAAGGAGGTAAACTCCCTTTGTGACAATGTAACCAATAAAGATTATCTCTCTTCCTATCAAAGTAACCAAAAGAGGTTAACTCCCTTTGTGTTGATGTAACCAAAGGAGGTTAATTTCCTTTGTGCCAATGTAACTAAAGGAGGTTAATTCCCTTTGTGTCACAGCAAAAAGAAGAGACAATTGTTAGAATACTTGGTGGTCTATTTTCATAGGCAGGGAGTGCACCAGAGTCTGTGTGTTCTGTTCCCAGTCACAGTGGAGGGATGGTGAGTTTCCTCTCGAGAGCTGTGGAGTTTGCTGGTAACCCCTTTCTGACAGGGAGTCATGTCTCACAATTGTAAAAGATCTTTCTAGAAAGAGGGTTCGACTGACCCACTGGAAACGTGAGTATGGGACTGTTGCCTGGAGACTTCCATCCCTTTGTGTGTGGAGGGACCTCCCTGCCTCCATTCCTGCTAGATAAATATTTTTACAGCCATCGGTGTTTTATGATGTGAGTGTCATTATCTCTTGAGTTATGGTCACTGAGAGGTTGATGATGTCTAAATGGATATTATTAGTACTTGTCTGGAGAAACTGCTCTGGGTTACGCTATCTGGGGCTATAGTCTAGGGGGAATAAAACAAGAGAGACAAGAGAATAATGAGGAAAAAAAGGAACAGCTTTCTAGAATATTGCTGTGCCACAGGCAATGCTGCTGACTGCAGATTCTCCCAGTCAGTGATCCTCGGGTGCGGTGACTAAAACATGAAAAATTTGCTTTATTGAAAGTAAGCATAAAGACTTCATCTCATTCACAGTGATATTTCATTAGGCAGTATTTAAACAATTGTGCTGGATAACACAGCATTATCAAAAGGAAGATCTTCAAAGGTAAAAGGCTGGCAAATTTCACGAATAATCTCATGTCAACAGAAACTCTCCTCAATGTTTCATCTGTATCGAGAGGTATAATTAATTAAAATGCATTTTAATAACACAAGTGCAAGATCCAGGCTCCAAACTCCACAGTCTGAATTCAGTAATGTGTGCTTATGAACTAGTAGCTAGACTGTGTCTGCCTAGGATATACTTCACCTTTGAACATCTAATGAAAGGTTATAATAAATTGAAAACAATGCCATCATTACTCCTGAAGAAGTCAACATTCCAAATGAAAATATTTATGACTGTGGCAGAAATATCAGGTATACAAGGACAATGTCCTGAGTTTGAATCCTCACAAAAATAATTCTTCAGCTGGGATCGTATTCCTTGGATACTGAGTTCTCTGAGCAGTTATAGGCTGTGGTGATAGTTATAAAGCAAGAGAATAGAAGAGAGGAGAGGAAGGGGTAGCAGGAAGGAGGAGGATGGAAGAAGGGGGAAGAGGGAAGAGGAGAATAAACCCCTTCTCTCCCCACCCTTCACTGCTGGAATGATAGGACTAAGAGAAGTACTTTTCTGGAGTTATCACTGCCTGCTGTTCCGTTCCAAATCTACATACGCTGAGCTGGGGCATTTTATTTCTATTACTGCAGGGAAAGATGGGCCAAACTGTCTCGCTCATTTCTCACATCACCCTCTGTGTTCCTGTATTTCCCATGTATTTCCCACTTCTCTAAAATGGACTTTGCAGATAGGTTTCCTGTATCCCATGCTGACACTGAATTCCCTATGTCACCAAGATGGGCCTTTCCTTTCTGATCACCCTGTCGTTTCTCTCTGAGTGCTAGAATTGCAAACCTTCCCTTTCATGCTGGATTTGGATGTCATGTGATGGATGGCACCCACAGCTTCCTGAACCCTGAGCGTGTTCTTCAGCAGAACCACACCCCATCCCTCACCCCCAGTTAACTTTAAACCACGTGTTCTAGCTTCAGTCTCTACCCAGGTTTCCTATTCTTCAGTTCATTGCCCATCCCTCTCATAACCAGTGACTACCCCTGAGGTTTTCTGAGGATTTCTAAGCTATAGAAATGTCAGCCCATGAGAATTCTAAGAGCCTTCAATTAGATTCATTTACCAAGCACCAACCAACCCTAGAAATATCACAACTTGCTATATAGTAGCTATCTGGGTATCATTTAAAAGTAACAGTCAGAAGACAAACATCAGCCTAACAAATTTTCTGCTGTCTCTGTTAGGCTTCTTATTTCTGGGGTGTCTTGGTTTCTAAGTGGTACAAGAAGAGGATGAAGCAGCCTGGGGATCAGTGCAATATGTATGTGGAACAAAAACAATAAAACTATCATAATTGAAACTTTAATGAAAACGCACTTCCTTTAAAGAGTACAGTTCGGTATATCAAAGTAGCTGGAAGTGGCGGTGATTGTGGATTTAGAATGTATAAATCAATATGTACTAGATAGACTTTCTGTATTGAGTCTTTCGGCATATCTTATGCCAGTACACTCTGAGAAAATAATCTGCCCTCCCTGTACAAGTCTGCTGTGTGCACTATCACTGGCCATGCTGACAGGAACTGGCTACCTTGTAAGTAAGATGATAAAGATTGTGAAAAATATTTAATAAATGTTAAATGGCTTCTACGTATAATTGCTTTTCCTCCATTATTATACTATTAATTTTGTGGGGAGTGGTAACTAATGAAACAAAACAAAAATACATTATATCCAAGATATATTCTCAAATGTGGCCAAGGCCTTGAATTTGAGCCTGGTTATTGGGTGACCAAGAGTGGAGATTACAGACAAAATGGGGAAGTCGAGAAAGCATACCCCAGAAACTAAAAAAAGCACCACTATGGTGTCACTCACTGGCCTCATCTACCCGTGGTATTCATTTTAAGTCTATTTAAAAAACAGAATACTCTTGCTAGGATTAATCTCTATCACTTCCACTTCTAAGAGTGTATCATTGAAAGTTATTAGTAGAATTTTCTCCTGACGCAAATGCTACTTTTGGGTGAACATGACAAATGTTCAAAGAAAGGGTCTCCTGGGGGTCCCTGCACATTTGAGTGCATAGCACCCAAGATATGTGTAAGCACACACCCTCGGTGAATAACAAGAGTTCATCAGGTGCAGGTGAGGGGATACACAGTTCCTCATAAAAGAGGGACATATATGTAGCAAGCGATATACCACTGGAGCTTTATGGCTTCGGAACTATGGAGAACAGGCAATATTTCCTTCCCTACATTTGACAAGGGGAACTCAAGAGCTGTGATACCAGGGCTGGCTTCCTTTAGATACCTTACCTCCAATCAGTGAGATAAGTATGGAAGAATGTTTTCATTACTTGTTACTTATTTGTAAAATCATAAGAAGAATTAATATTTTAAAAGGGGGAAGTTGGGCTGGCAGTGCAGTCTGAAATACCTACCTTGCAAGCACAGGAATCTGAGTTCAGTACCCAGAATCACAGTAAGATAGTGTTAGAACATGCTTATAATCCTAGGGCTGGGAATGTAATAATAGAAAAACCATGGGGTTTACTGGCAGACAACCTAGCATCCTTGGTGACTTAGAGGCCATTAAGAGATCTACAAATACAAGATTCCTAGTGCCTATAGGACAACACCTGAGGCTGGCCTTTGACCTACACACACACACACACACACACACACACACACACACAGAGAGAGAGAGAGATACAGAGAGAGAGACAGAGAGACACAGAGAGAGAGAGACAGAGAGAGAGACAGAGAGAGAGAGAGGAACATGCACCTGTGTATACACATATTTCCATTCACACATATAAAATTATAAAAAACAATATAAAAACAAAACTATCATTGAGATAAGTAAGAAACAACTCATGGGTCCTTTAACCTGGTACTGCTGGAGTAGGTAGGTGGTACATAGCAGAATAAAACTCAATACAGAATCTGAAGGCAGACTATTTGAAGGTCCACATGGTGACAGCTGGCATCTCTACTCTGATCCATTACTCTCTATAATATTTGAAACCCCATTATCTAAATAGCCACTGTATATGAAACAGGAGAGCTGACATAGATTCTGCTGAACATGGATCCTGTTGGCCAGCTTTGCCCATCCTTGTGTTCTATTTTCTCTGTCTTACACAGAACTGAAGGCCAGTTCACAATTCACCTGTGTTGAGTGGTGTCTCACACATTTGGGTACTTTATGTACAAATAAGTCTTCTGAGTCAAACCAAACACAGAGTCTTGGGCTCATGAGTCTTACTTGCTACACCAGGTCTGAGGTGTGAAGTAAGAGGCCACACACTCAAACACTGAGACTGTCGATGCCTACTCAATGGCACTATTCCCTCTCTCATGACCACATGGGAACCTCAGCTGCTCTGTAGGAATGACACAGTGCATGAGGAGCTGAAACACACAGGGAAAGTCCTAGTCCATTAAAAACCCATGGAGGAGGCACCTATCAATCAATTAAACACAAAACAGGAACCTAGAGAGTAGTGGACAACCAATAGGCATTTCTGTGCTTGATTTTCAGTGGACAAATGCATGCAATTCTCTTTCTGTTACTCACAAATGGTGGTCCAACAATGTTCTGGAAGGTTTCTGGTACAAGGAAAGAGATATCAGGGTACAGCCCACATGTGGCTAGGCCACACTCTGACATGTGTCGAGCTGTGTTCTGGCTCAACGTGTCTGTCAGACTTTGTCCTTCTCATCAGCCAGCATAGAACTGCATGAGCACTTCAACGAATGTCATAGTGAGGTGGAATCCTAGTGTCATACATCCCTGAGACCAGGACAGATGCTGGAACTAAAGTTCAGAAGAATAATCTCATGAAATAAATAACTATGAATCATTTAAGTTCTGTCTCTTGGGTGGAATTCTCTTTCTGAAATACATGGACAGAAATGATCCAATATTTTTTGTTAATAAGCAAAGCTGAGCCGGGCGATGGTGG
>NW_004949105.1:1689597-1718123 GCF_000317375.1 Microtus ochrogaster | reverse complement strand
CACACACACACACACACACACACACACACACACACACACGTATTTCCCATGTGATCTTAGACCCTGATTTGTTGACCACATTAAACATCACCAAGTCAATTTTTTGACAACCTAAGTTTATCATTTTCACTCATAATCATTACAGGATGAACCTGCACCCCAGTTAATTTCAGTTTAGTGCTTAGAAATATGAACAAATAAAACATGGAGTGAACATTCAGGAAATAACATCAGCCAAGGAACACATCGGAGAAGAGAGTGAAGATCCTGGGAAGAGAGACAGCACTGAGCCTTTCTGGTCACCAGACAGGAATGGAACGGTTTATATGAAATCATTTGTTGGAGACTGGGAACATTCTAGAAAATGGAAGTACAGTGGTCAGTATAGGAGGGGGTCATAGCTTGGAGAAAACCATGTCTGAAATGGTGTCACTTTTAGCATCTCTCTCACAATGCTTTGAGAGTTACTGTGTCTTTCATACTGAGGCTGTGGGCCATGTGATGTGTAATGCCTTTTCAGAACACATTGTAATTGACAGATAGAACTTCCAATTAGTCTAATCACTAGTGCTAATGATTCTGATTTTTTTAATGCATGTAAATATGCCAACTTCCAAAGAAGCCATCTAAATATCAAGGAAATAACAAAATCATATTCCAGATTATACTTTTCCCTTCTTAAACAAAATCATCTTTATGAGTTTGTGGGATGAATTCAACTGCTCATCAAAGAGATGAAAGAGAGAGAGAGAACTCTGCTGGATTCTCTAAGTGAGTCAGGGGTGGGGTGGCCTACTTCGAGCACTCCCGTGAATGAATGATCTTTGATCATAGGCAGCTGGTTCTGGACTGAAACAGATTTTCAGCTGCTTCACACAGAGTCAGATGTCTTTAAATGTAAAGATGTAAAACAGTCATAAATTATTTCAGTGTGATGTCAAAACAGTGAGTCACGATACGGCAACTATTTAAAAATATTAACTTTCACTTTCTATTAGGAATGCAAACGCTCTGGAAGCTTCATGTAGCTGCAACCTGCTCTGATGAAAATGCTAAGTAGGATGGGGTGTGAAGGATAAGTTTCACTGAACAGACAATGGGACAAAACAGGAGACAGTCTGAGTTGCTCCCGGTCTGAGTTGCTCCGGGACGGAGAAATGCGAAGGATAAAGGATGGAAGCAGAGACCTTGATCCTTCCCCACTCTCCCCGTTAACTGAGCTTGCACAGAGCACTGCTCACCTGCCCCCACATACTCCAGAGATCTAGGAGGAGAGAGAAGAAGGCCCTAGGTCTTTCCAGGAGGAAGTAGCTAAGGTGGCATCTTCGGGCCCATCATGTTAGAAGAGTCCAGGTCCAAAGTATGAGGTTGTAACAGAAGAAAAGAGAGGAAAAGAAAAACATGTTAGAGAGGCCACCATGCAGGATAGAACCCTTTTGGAGGAGCAGAGCGATGTGTGAACCCAGCTTAGTTGGTAGGATAGTCATGGGCAGTGCAATCACAAGTGAGTTTCCTACGGGGAGACAAAGCCATGTGGAAGCAAAAACAATTGGGGTTGTTAGCTGGTGCTAAGGAAAACAGGGGACAGATGCAATACAGCCTTGTTCCTCAGCCTGGTCAAACTAGCCCAGTAAATACATGACCCTCATAGTGAGGATAGTGATGGTGCCCCGTCTACCTGAAGACTCCCTGCTCTTCCTCTCTTTCCTTGTTCAGGTAGACAGATTTTGCTGCTAACCTTTCAGGAGAGGCCCACAGTGCTCAGCATCACCTGCAGCTCCCTGGTCTCTCCCTTTTGAGCTTTGCATCTCATAGAAAACCCCTAGCATGTGAGGCAGGCTCTGCTCTTCATCTTCAGGTATGGACAAAGGGCCAACCTACAGTTTAACAAATCTGCAAGGGTGTGTTTATTTTTGTTGCCCTCACAACAGTCCATGTACTGAGCTGTGTTTTAACTTTTTCCCAAAGGGCGTATGAATGTCAGAGTGTGCCCAGTGGCCACCTGAGAGCCATCTCCCTGCAGCTGCTTGCATTGTGTCTCACCTCAGCAGCTGCCTCCTGCACAGCAGCATGAAGAGACCAGAGTGGAGGCATGCAGGCTCTGTCCTTTAAACACCACAGGGGGATATAAGCCAGCATTAGCTGCCAGTTGGCTCCACTCTGTTGTCTGGTTTAGGGCAAATTGTTGTTTTAGAAGAAATACAGAGATGCTCTCCTGTGCAATTCTGCATGTAAAAGCCTGGAGTTGCCACTGCACTCTGACAGAAAAGAAAATATACAAAAATCCACACCCAGTTTTAGATCTTTCAGAGTAGTGTCACAGGGCATCTTGCAGTACTTGACATTGGAGAAAGAGAGGACAAGAGGGGGGGGGGACGGTTAGGAGCAGAAACTCACATGCACAGATCTCTGTAGGATCCAGAGCAGGGAGAGACAGAGATGAGCTGTAATTGATGGATTGCAGCAGACACAGTCTGAAGAAATCTAAGACATGAAACTCCAGGCTAGCAGGAGGCCTGCGTGTACTAACCACTTCAGCCCCAAAGCTCTGCCAAATTCACGATAAATCCAAGAGCAAAATTATCTTCTGTTTCCAGTTTCCAGGGGAAAAAGGAATAGCTTTTAACCATGCTGGGACATTTTGGTATTCATACCAAGTTCCTCCAATTTTACCGAGCACCAAAACTAAGCAGACAGTATAAGGAAATCATAGATGATCTCCTGCCTGAAAGTACGTGTGAAAATATACTATTCAGTAAGTCTTGGCAAAATAATTGCCATGATGCATTAGAATCCCACAGCGACTACCTGTGGTTTAGTCAGGCTGTAAAAGGCTAGTCCAGCATTCAGAAATCAATTAATTCTCTCCTCTCATTAATTGTCAGACTAAAGAGTACAAAGCACGTGGCCACATTAACTGATGTTGAAAAGCATTAGAGGAATCACAGTCTTTGTCCACTAATATCTTACTAGTCATAACTGCAGAAAAGAAAAGCACAGTCTCATTGATAAGAAACCCAAAGCATCTTTGAAACCAATGTGAGGAATAAGTCAAGTTGCCCCCTTTTAATCACAGTTTTAATCATTTTAACAAATGCAATAAGACAAGAAAAATAAGCTTAAGCATAAGGAAAGAATAAAATAGTTATTTACTGAAGACAAGGGAGTCGTCTGTTGAAATTACGATGAAGTGAACAACAGCAACAATAACGCTTTAGAGTTAGGAAGCAACTACATACAGGGACGTCAAGGAACAAAATGATTAAAGAACCAGCAGATTGCCTACATGCCCAGAAGGAGGAAGTGTGGTTTGGAAACCACGGAATGATTTGTACCATTGATCTGGAAATGTACTTCTTAGCCGCAAATACAAGAGAATAGCTACAGAATTGGATGAGGCACACAACAAACCTGAAGGGGAAAAAGTAAAAATGAAGAGTAAAGACAACATTGGAGTAAATCTCTCAAGGACATTGGAAACATTGGATGAATCAGAGAGTTCTTAGTTATACCAAGGGCACAATTCATGAAAGGACCAAGTGGAAAGCTAGGATTTTCTAAGGTTAAAAGAAAATCTTGGTCTTCAACAGACAATGCCAAGAGATTGTGAACTTCAGTCACATAACTGAAAAAAATAATTGCAAAGGTCATAGCTAATAAAAGAATTATATGATGTCCAAACATACAAAATTATTTAATATCAGAATTAAAATACAAATATCTAAGCACTAAGTGACCTTAAACTCTTAACCTATTTTTAGTAGAGAAGATAAAAAGATGTCATATAAATACACAAAAGCACGTTTGCTATTGCCATCAAATAAATACAACTTTTCAGAAAAAAAATAAGATACCATTACACACCTATCACAGAGAGGACACTCTGCACTGGCCAGACTGAATGCTGACTGGGAGATGGGCTCTGCTAACTCACAATTGCTGGTGAGAAGGCGGAATTCTCACTTTAGAAAACTGAATAACGGTTGCTTTTAAAGCTAGGAACAGATTTACCATGAAATGCTGCAGTCAGGATCTGCATGATTTGGAGCATTTACCCAACACAACGGGAAGGGCCTGCCCACACAGAAGCTCGGCACAGACACTTAGAGCAGCTATATAACTACCTGTCCAATGCTGAAGCTGTGAAGCTGCCCTTCAGGAGGTTACTGGAGACATGAACTGTAGCTCACCCAGACAGTGGACTATCAGTTATCAGTAAGAAGAAATGAACTCTCAAGTCATGAAGAGGTAGGGCTGGACCTCAGATGCTGCAGCGGCTGACACTGATCTCCAACATAACGCGTTCTGGGATCACCCAGGATACCAGCTTCTGGATGTAGCGTCTAGATTGGGCCTGAAATGGGACAAAGCTCCCTAAGTAAGGATCATTCCATGGACTGGGATTCTAGACTGAGTAGAACACAGGAAGCAAGCTGAGTACCAACCTTCATCTCTGGCTTCACAAGAGCAGTTGCTACGTGACAGGCTGCCTGAAGCCCCTGCCACCACAGCCTCTCTTCTGTGACACCCTGTGCCCTTGACCTGCGCACGAGAAGAAACCTCTCCTTCCATTGTTTCTGTCAGATGCTTTGTGATATCTGCCCAGATCAGGGAACTCTTCAAAGAAAAGTAAGTTCAATATGACCCAAGAGACTTATTTAAAGCCAGGCTGGGCAGACTAAGGTAGCACTGGTCTAGAATCTCAGACCTTGGTTGTTTTTACTTTTCAGTGGAGAAAAGCTAGTTCCTAAGAAAAACAAACTGGGCCAAGAGCAAAGGTGGCTGAACAGCAATGCACGTTATAACAGTCCAGACTCAGTCCTTACAAACAAAAATACTGCATTAGATTCGGTAACTTTTCATTCCTATGGAAAATTTCCATGCTTAAAAAAGAAAAGAAAAAAATAGTACTGTTTTCCCCATATTTTAAAATAACTTACAGAAAACCTTCTATAAAGAAACCCTCTAGCTTTGGCACTGGCTACAATCTTGCCTTGGCTTAGCAGTTCCTTCTTTCCTGGGTTTGTTGAATCATCCACATTGACAGTCTTTCTGCAATGTTCTAGATTCTCCAGTAGGGAATGGGACTATAGGCAGTGGCCACAGTACTCATCTGATGTGGTTCACATATGGAAAGGAAGGGAGGGAAAAAAGGGAGGGAGAGAGGGAGGGAGGGAGGGAGAAAGGAAGGAAGAAAGGAAGGAGGAAGGGAGGGAGGGAGGGAGGGAGGGAGGAAGGAAGGAAGGAAGGAAGGAAGGAAGGAAGGAAGGAAGGAAGGAAGGAAGGAAGGAAGGAAGGCCTCTGCAAATGAGAAGTGGTCATACACTGTGTGGCCTGCCAACAATGAAAAGCACAGGTTCTAGGGACCATGAGCCAAGGGTAGAGAAACCCCTCTACTAAAGGCAGCCAGTGCAGCTTTCTGAAGTCAATCAGTACCTGAATTGAATCCACAAGAACCTCTGGAATTCTGGGTTTCGTGGAATGTGAGGATTTACTTAAAAATTCGCGTATTTATTCAAAACTGAAACAGAGAAGCCCAGGGATTTCAGACATCTAAATCCTTCCCATAGTAACAGGAACAAAAGTAAAACTGAGACTCTGAGGCAGCCCCTGATGCAAGCCAGATCCCTCCTCTGCTACTGATGGGCCTTCGTGGTTGAGTCATGTAAATGGAAACAGCCTTTCTGTAGGCTGAGAGCCATCCACTCACGGTCCTCTGGCACCAGCCTCAAGTTTGTACAAATTCACTCAATCCAAAAATCGCCCAACCAGAAGACTTTTAGCCAGTTAGATCATGTTTATTCTGCACCTTGTAAAGACTCAAACAACATCTGTTATCAGTTGGTAAGACAAGGGGTTCCTGCCTGTGATACTATTAGGAGATCAGGTGTACCCCCAGATCAGAAGCAGAAATCCTTAGTACTTTAGGAAATCAGCAGGTGTCAGGATTTTGGGAAAGTGCTTTAAAGAGACAATTAAAGATAATTGAAGTCATCTGTCAGTGGGAGGTAGGGATACTTAATCCAGTATGATTCCTGCCCTTACATTGTAAGATGATAAAAACACACCATCTGCAAGTCAAGGAGAGGCCTCAAGAGGAACAAATCCTATGGGCACCTATCATCAGATTCCCACATACTAAGACATGACAACTGTGGTCACATCCAGGCTGGGCTACAGGGTACAGCCTCAGAGATAAACCCACCCATCTCCAGGGTGATCTGGGACAGATTCTGAAGCCTACATGCCCAAGAATGTGACGAGTGTCCTCAGTGGCTTTATAACCCAGGGAGAGTCCCCTGGGCCTTGACCCCAACATCTGAGATTTAGCCTATACTAGCCATGTGGGGTGCAGGCTCTCTTGGTTCTTACCAGGATGCCTGATAAAGTACTGTTTCCTCTTAGGATGTTCTTCTAACCTCCAGTTCTGTATGGATACCAGGTGACTTTGCAAATCAATGACAGGCGCCTAGAAAGCTCCCTGTATAGATGTTAGTTGATAAACTCAAGCAAATACACTATCAATCCAAGGAGTAGTTAATAAGGTTCTTTTGTTTATTTTCAGCATGATACAGCAAAATTATTCCCTTTTCCATAGTTCAAGTCTGAGTGAAAACATCACAGTTTACATTTATTTATGTGTGTTTGTGTGTGGGGGGAGGGGTATAGTCCATGTGTGAAGATTGAAGGGAAATTTGCTTAAATTATTTCTCTCCTTCCACCATGTGGGTCACAGGTACGGGACTCATTTAGGTACCCTTCCTGCTGAAACAACCTGGTAAAAATTTTAAATTTTACTAAAGATGTGGGTTTTATCACTCCAGATCATGACTTTAGTGTACTATCTTTTCTATCTATGGGAGCTGAAGGCTTCCATAAGAGAAGAGAAATGGGATGTATCAGATGCAGTCAAGACTGAAAAACTAATCATCCATATCTCAATTATTCTATATCCAATTGTGAATAAAGAACTTAAGTTTATGTTTTGACTTTTCCAAAAGTCAAAGATTGTGCAAATGAAATAGAAATAAAAACAAAAAGATGATACGGGCCTTCATGACCAGTTCAGAAGACACACCATAAAGTAGTCTGTCAGCAAATGGCTTCAGAGGAACACAGTATGAGCATCACATCCTGAGAGCCTGTCTCTGAGAACTGACTTTCTGGTCACTAGATTCTTCTCAGTGATTTTGGCAGCCTACTCATTCAAAGCACTTAGAATTAAATGCCTCACTTCCAAAGTAGGAGTCTGAGGGTCCCATTTCAGTGAGTTGTGAAACACAGCAGGCTACCTAGGAAATGCCCTTGTCACAGCTGCCTGTGACATGGGGAATGTTTAATTCATACCAACTTCTAACTCCCTTTACTTTTCATTCTAAAGATTTTTTAATTGTAAGTATCCAATGCCTATAATAATTCCATAGGCACGACAATCCCTTAAGCATCTAAAGGGCTAACATGTTATTGAAACTGAACAACTGGGGTTCATATCTGTAAACATAAAACATAGTAAATATTTTAAAATCCTGTTTATAGAAGGAAGAGGTGAGCTCAGTGCTTCGGAGTCAGCCTGAAACATACATAACAAAATGTAAGCTTAATATAACTATGAAAACCAATGGATGTTTGCTGAATACAGAAGCTGCACATAGTCTGTAGTTCATGGCATATAAAACAAACAGGACCTTATTTGCCTTCTCCAAGCATGTGCAACTCTTGTATGCTTTATTGTCATTCAAATAACTATGATAGAATTTGAGTTTCAATTCATGTCGTATTGATTGTCATTAAATTGATGTGTGTGCCGTTACGGGGAGAAAATCACCACGTAGCTCACTCCTTGCTAGAATATCGAGATGTCTTAAAATCATACAAAAATTTTGTGAAACATTCTGAATTGAGATTTTATTTTTTTTTTTTTGCAGCAGATATTACTTCACAAAAGACAAGATGACAGGGGTTGACACTAATGCTATTCATGCAGGTGGACGTCCTGAATCATGTTGCCGTGAACCTGATGCTTTCATACTCTTTACAATAGAGACAGCAAAGCAGCATTGATGCCCTATAGCAGCCAGAGTCAGTGGGGAGGTGGCACTGAGTGTCACACCTTCAGAACAAGGAAACCGTCCTTCAACTCAAGGATGACCTCCAGTGTTTGCTCCTTCTGCCTCAACGTCTTAAGTTTTGAGATTATAGGCATGTGAACTGGTACATACAGTGTCAGGGAGCAAACCCTAGACTTCATACAAACTGGACAAGAATGCTAGCAGCTGAGTTACATCCCAATAATGCACACTCATTTTTGAAGGTGTAAGAGAGCCAAAAAGTGTTGATTTTTTTCATTTGACAACCTTTGGTAACTTCATATGCCTAAATAGAACTGAGATAAATTACAGAAAACTAATTTTTGTCATAGTCTAAAGATGATGAAGTATTTACTCTTCAGATATGAAGTTTCTAAGATCCAGGACCAAGAGAGCTAATGCCAGGCACAACACTTGTCTGTACTTTCTCTTGGCTTCCTACAGTTCAGCATTTACCATTGCCATGCACATACCACATACTTTTATCACCTTTCAGAACCCCGAGAATCCAGGTTCAGAAATGTAGGGGTGTTTTCCACCCCATCATGGTGTTTATGAGCTTAATAATGTTGTCTTTTGTAGCGTCAGTTCATGGAAACTTTGCCTCTTGGTCCTTATAAATATGTCTGTCAGTACTGGAGATTGGTTTATTCTATTATTCAATTCATGCCCAGTGCCTACATGACAAGCCATGGAAATCAACCAAATATCTCTTGAACAAATGATGGGTGATTGGCCATAATGTTCACTGATAAAAATTGTAAAATAAAATAAAAATGTAAAATAAATTATATATATACACACACACTATGAAAAAATATATATTCAAAAGTTATTACTTGCATAGTGAATTGAAAAGACTTAAGGCACTAGAAAAATTCTCACAAACCAACAAGGATGACCATAGCTAAGGCTCTAAGCAATAGTGCAGCGAGTACCTAAAATGCCCTTCCTCTGTAATCAGATTAATGATGACCTTAATTGTCATCATAGAAGCTTCACTCAGTAACTGATGGAAGTAGATGCAAAGAACCACAGATAAGCACTGGGCTGAACTCCTGGAGTCCAGCCATAGAGAAGGAGGAACGATCTTATGAGCAAAGGGACCAACCCCCAGAAATAGCTGACCCAAGCTAGTGGGACCTCATTGACTGGGATCTGGACTGATATCCGGGAAACTAGTATAAGATTGAACTAGGCCCTCTGAATGTGGGTGACAGTTGTGTGGCTTGGGCAGTTTGTGGGGCCCCTAGCAGTAGAACCAGTGTTTATCTCTAATGTATGAACTGCCTCTTTGGAATTCATTCTCTATGGAGGGATACCTTGCTCAGACTAGATACAGGAATGGGGGGAGGGAGGAGCTTGGTCCTGGCTCATGTGATGTGACAGAATTGGTTGACTCCCTATGGGAGGCCTCACCCTCTCTAAAGAGTGGTTGGGGAGTGGGGTGGGGAGGACAGAAGGGAGAGGGAACTGGGATTGATATGTGAAGTAATTTTGTTTTAAAAATATAATAAAGAAGAAAAAAGGGGTCTTATGATATATTGCAGAAGTCCTGGAAATGTCATCATGGGTCTAAGATGGCCCCATGTCTAATCAGAGTTGATCTAGATCTTGTAGGATGAAGGAATTCACTGGGTTTGGATCTTGAGACATGGATTATTTTTAGAAGAGATATGATGGAACTCCAAAGATCTAATTACTGATTTTGAAATTGTATCACTCTCTCCTTCCAGAATGACCCACCATGTGACTAATTCACCAAATGGAAGAGCAACCCACATGTTCTGCATCTGCAAACTCAACCAGCTGGGATAGAAAATGTCATGAAGAATATTACAACTATTTGGAACATGAGTTCACACTTTCCACTCAATTCTCCCTGAATAATAGAATATAAAATTATGCAGTGTTTGCCTTGATATAATCTGCATGCATGGGAGGATATACCCAAGAGGATATATGCAAATATTTGTTTCAGAAAATAGGCTTGAGCATCTAATTGGGGAAGAAGGCCAGCCCGATACCAAAGCCCATGATATCAAGAAACAACTGTACACCAGAAACCTATTTTTTCATGTATATAAATACATCTGTTTGTATATGTATGTTCAGACCATAGGTCAAGGGAGTCTCTTACTTAGTTGCATATCACATAGCTCATTTTGAATCAGGGCTTCTTCATTGGGCTGAAGCTCACCATTTGCAATAGGATCGGTGGCATGCATCCCAAGAGTCTGTCTGTCCTAATCCTCAATGTTAGAAATGCAACTGCACATTTAATACACTTGGCTTTTACAATTGGATTCTGGGATCTGAATCCAACCCTCGTGCTTACCTGTCTACTGTGCACTTTTGTCACTGAACTGTCTCCCAAGCACCTACATTTATTTATTTTTCTGTATAAAAATATTAACATATAACAAGGAGAATCAGAATGGCAGGCATGGGGTCATGGGATGAGAGACTGGGAAGTCAGAAATGGGCTACCTCCCAAAAGGATGAGTCAAGACAGGTAGTGGGAAATGAGCTAGGTACAGGAGAATAGGCTCCTTAAATAGTGCTGACGCACATAGCTACAGGGAACGGCATTCATTATTTGGATTTTATAGAGAGTGATATACCTATTGCATTTATATGGTGTTCTTAAAAATTTGCATTTATATAAGAAAATTGTACCTCAAAAGTTTAATGGATGAAAATTTCCTCCTTGTCTATACAGAAATGATAAACGGTACAAACACACAAATAAGATGGAAAGATCATTTTCATTTCAGTCTCTGGTAGACTCCCCCAAAAAGACACAAAGAGAAACAAAGACACGTAGCAGTGTTAGTGAGGCAGCTTTGCCTAGGTATGTCTCTCAGCTCCTATCCCGAAAAACACTCTTCGTGTGTGTGTATTTGTATGTGTGTTGATGTGTGTGTTTTGTGTAAGTGGGTACCCGTGTGGGGGACATGCATGTTTGTATGGAGGTCAGAGGACAACCTCGAGTGTCGTTTTCAAAGGCAATCCACACTCTAGTTCTGAAAGAGATGTTTTAGCGGCCTAAAGCACACGGAGGAATCCAGGCTTGCTGCTCAGCAAGCCCCAGAGACCTGCACGCCCTCATCTCCCCAGCACATGCCACTGCGCCTGAGGATCCAATTCAGGTCTTAGAGTTTGCAAGGCAAGCACTTTACAGACAGAGCCCTCTCCCTAGCCTGTCCACGTAATTTTGATAGAGTCCGTAAGAATGGAAGGAAGGTATTGATTGGCAAAGGATAATAGCAGATTCCTGACGATGAGAGGAACACGGGTGTATGTGCCTAACCTACTGAAGGCTCATGCTAGCTGCGGCGCGAACACAATGGTGGACTTCTGCGGAGGAAACACTGGCTAGGAAGAGTGCCAGGAAAGATGCACCCTGGCAGGACTCACACACCACAGGCAATCGGTAAAGATCTCAGGTAGTCCATACCTCAGCCCCCTAGTTTTCAGTAACATTAGATACCAGGTCAAATTAATTAAAGGCAATTGAGAAAGATAGCACTCTACAAC
The DNA here is from genome assembly GCF_000317375.1 of Microtus ochrogaster. Classification (NCBI taxonomy): domain Eukaryota; kingdom Metazoa; phylum Chordata; class Mammalia; order Rodentia; family Cricetidae; genus Microtus; species Microtus ochrogaster. Next base: position 1,706,496 of record NW_004949105.1, on the reverse strand, counting down.
CCACTCTGACCTCAAACTCATAGTCCTTCTGTTTCTGCTTCCCGAATACTGAGGTTATAGGTGTGCACTGTTGTGTGCTGTGGACTTGAAAAACCACAAGAGGCAGGTGTCAGAAAGGTGACTAATGGTTCTGTGCAGATCAGAAGAGAAGGGAAACTACAAGATAGAGTGACAAGACCTCAAATAGGCTAATAAAGCCATATAAATAATCCTTCCTATATAGAGAGTTATTAAAGTTTACATGATGATTCTGAGCAATAACTGGCAGACATTCTCTTTAATAAGAAATAACATGACATGAACACTCCAATCACAAGGTTGAAACATTTTCTCTGCCGCCCAGTTGTCCACTGGCCAGGCCACCCCACTTATCCACTGGATTGAGTAAATCATGCTAGCTTCCCCAGGTACTCCCTGTAGAGGACAGGGTGATCCTTGGTTGTGGAATAACATCTGTGAGGTGTGGAAAAAGCAGAACGGTGTTTCATGGGATGCTGTCCAAGCTGCCCTTAACCATATTTGCTGATTTGAGGACTCTACAAAGCAATGAACCAGCCTTGTGGTATCTGCTTGATTTAAGAGAAACCTAGAGTGGAGGAGTAAAGAACTTACTGCATCCCACAGGTGCCAGAGCTGGCTTTCACACAAAGTATGCTGTTTCCCTGGATGCCAAAGAGCCTCAAAATGCACAACTGAAGGGACTGTGGGCTTTCCCTGAATGGAAACCGCATGTGCTATTTTATGGTGATCATATTTTCATGATTGCTTTTGATAATAATGATCTGATCTTTTTCATAATTCAAAAGAAGTGCAAATGCCTCCCATGTTTAGAATCTTATCTGAGCGGGGATATAAAATTATGATCAGAGCTCAGACTATAAAGTACCTAGTTTTTATCTTAAATGTTATGTTTGGTGAACATAGTGAGGAGATGCAGATATGAGTGCATGGTGATCAGCCGCTGCAGCTTCAGAGTGAGTCCTGGAGATCTTTCCTATAGGAGACTTTCCTGCCTTTGTGTCGTGTATACCCGTCTCTGAGATATAAAACAAATGCTACTGTTCTTTATCATTACCAAAACGGGCTGATATATGACAGTTTTCATACACACACACACGCACACACACACACACACACTGGAAAACAGAGAGAGGGAGAGGAAGAGAGAAATAGAGAAGAGAGAGAATACTACCCCTGTAACTACCACCCACAGGAGAACGGTTTGGCAGTAGAAATGGGCAGGTGTGCTGGTTCATGTCTCCTTAACTGACATTAGAATCATGTAGGTAGAGGAAATTTCATTTGAGAAAATGCTTCCGTCAGATTGGCCCATAAGCAAATCTGTGTGGAACTTTCTTTCTTGATGGTTTGATGCAGGAAGGTGCCACCCACTGTGGGTGGGTCCAGGGGTCTCTAAGAAATGAGGATGAGGTGGATGCAAGGAGTGAGCCAGTAAGTAGTATTTGTCTCTGGCCTCTGCTTCAGTTCCTGCTTCCATGTTCTTGACTTGGGTTCCTACCCTCACATTTCTTCATGATTGGCTAAAAGCTGTAATCCAAATAAACCTCATTCTCCCCATGTTATTTTGGTTGTGCTATTTTATCCCAGCAATAGAGAGTTTGTTCTAAGACAGCCGGTGTAAGACTAGGCTAGGCTACAGCCCAGGTCTTGAATGCAGTCCAAAGCACAGGTCTCTCAAAATCTAAGGGAATGAACAAATAATTTCACCTTCCCTTACCGTATAGAGTTCATAGAGGAATGAATAAAATAATCTGAACTAAAATTACATCAGTATGTGCAGGAAAATTTATCCACACCCACAGGACCATTAAGCATTCACTCTGCGTATCTGGTCTGCACACCACCTTTCTGCCTCTCACGTTCTCTTCTGTAGTCCTAAGATGCATGACTTCTGAGCCCCTTCAGAATGTGAGCTGTGTGATGTCCTGTCTAGTTCACATCTTCTCCTCGCTTCTCCTGACATCTGAGTCTGCACTTCAGGATCTTGAGTTCGATGAGGTGAATCCTGCATGACTTCTTTTAAAAATGAATGAAAAGGTGCATGCTAGAATATTCCAAGGAAATCAATACAAAAATTTTAATGGAAGAGAGATTCATTAAGACCCTATATTTGTGGATCTGTGGGAAGCTGATGGCTCCTAGGTACGGGAGAGCCAGTTTTCTTCAGAGATGCAGCCACTGAGAGACTACCCTTGCTCTGGCAGATGGTTCCATGCCCATGCTCATGCAGGCAGCATAAAGTGGGCTCAGTGAACATTGCATTTTTAAAAAGTGGGAAATAACATATGAATATGGAAGGAATTGGAAGAGAACAAAGGGGTGTCAACTGGATCCAAATACAAATGCATGGATATTGAATATTATTTAATAAAATATTCTAAAGAATGAAACTGCTGTGTATCTAAATTTGTTACTGTGCTAAAAACAAGTTAATGTCAAGTTGATAATTCTATAAATTCTAAAAATAAATAATAACAATTTATACTCATAAAAGAAAACCAAATTTAGCCTTGTCTGTCAACATTTTACTATGCAAAAAAACCAGTGATTGGTATTATGGAAAAATTTGAAACTTAAATAGTAAATACATAAAAGAAACATAAAGACAGCATTAAAGTGAATGAAGGAATCCGTTAGTTAACAAGCACCAGTTGGCTTTTTGCTATAAACAGTATTATCCTACACAGTCAGAGAATGGATCATTGCAATAGGCAGAAGATTCATTCTGCTCTGTCTGAAACACGGCAGAGAATATACAAGAGTCTCTACCAGTGACCTATCTCAAGGACAATGATGCTTCTCCCTGACAGAGAGCAGAGGACACGACCTCAGCAGCTCCACTCTTGAAGCCACAGGATAGCGTGGGTGGTAACAGCATAGGATTCTCTGATCTCCCCCGCACTTCTCAGCACTCTGGGCATGATTTCCAATGTCATATAAACTGACCAGCCTAGCCCGTGTCAACAAACCACACAAACTAACCTCATGAAGCCACAGAGATGCGATTCTTAACTTTAAAATTCCTCCAAACTAATTTAATATGGGTCATCTCACTGCTAATTTGTTCAAAAAGTATCCGCAAAAGGTTGGTGTCAGGAGGTGGGCTACTTTTCTCATATTCTATAGTGTGTGTGTGTGTGTGTGTGTGTGTGTGTGTGTGTGTGTGTGTCAAAAATAGAATCTGTTCCTTGGCTGTTACTGTGGACTCCGCGTGCTCCCAATGTCAGTTTGCACAGCCACGCTGTCAGCAACGAGAGCATCTCAGGAGAATGTGACAGCTGGTTTTGTTATCTCAAATTGAAAATTCAATGTCTTCTGTTCAAGAGACCAATTAAGCTACAAGCCAAATCCATCACCCTTCCCACAAAACGGCCCCAGGTCAATGTGCAACATTTTCAATCCATTCCCAAATATCTCTGAAGAAAAATAACAGGGTTTTATTCTCCTCCAAAGGAGAGGAAATTGTGAGTTGGGAAGACAGGGTGAAGAAATGGAGGAAGAAGAGAGAAAGATCTCTTGGGTGAAGTGATTTCCTGATTGAGAGAAAGAAGACACAAGAAAGAGGGATATTTATTTACCTTGGTTTATAATTAGCTGTGTGACAAATGAGTCTTCTCCAAAAGGAGAAGACCTCCAGTCCCCAAAGTTTCTTGATTCTGACAGAGTGGTCAGCAGCCACTGTTCCTACCAGGAGTAGCAATGCTTTGCATGTTTTTGTTCATTCACTCAGCCATGAGTTAAGGCACAGTAAAGCAATGGAGCCTGCCACTGATCTGTTTGAGGGATACTTAGCCATGTCATTGTCAGTTCCTTGGCTCCTCTTTGCTGCACAAGAATGCCTCATTGAAAAGAAATGATCCAAAAGCAGAAGTGAAAACAGGAACTGTAGTCCTTTGGGATCTGAGGTATAGATGATGGGAATCTCCCGAGCAGGAGCTGAGGGAGAGACAACTCCATCTTGAAGCTAGCAGAGGTGACTAAGAAGGGCAATGGTGACTGTCTATCCAGAGAGACAAGAGTACATGGAAACCACTGCACCAAGTGTTCCCTCTGACTTCCTAATATAGGACTAACTGCACCCTTCAGACCAGCCTGTAGATCTCAGGTAGAGACTGTTGTGGTCCAGGCAGTGGTCAGTACATGTAGGCATATGAGACATTTTGCTCCACAGAACGTAGAGTAGCCAAGGATCATACCTTTTTTCTAGGCTAGTCCTTGTCTTGGAGACACATTTTACCAGTTAATAATAATAATAACAATTATTATTATAATTATTATAAATATTATTATCAGATAAAATGGGAAGATAGACTCTACATCACTACAATCCACATAAAAAGACAGCAGCAACAGTGTGCACCTATAACCTAAGTACCAGAAAGAAGCAGTCAGCAGAATCCTTATGGCTAATTTAAGTCAACTCTTCTCATGGAATAAGTGAACTATAGGCTCAATGAGAAACCCTTCTCAAAAAATATGGTGGGTAATAATTGTGCAAGGTACCTGATATTGACTTAGACTTCTAACCTTCATATGCATGTATATGTCCATGGGCACCAATACACACACACACACACACACACACACACACACACACACACACATAGTGAAAGAAATAGCAAACTAATTGGATATTTTTTTAAACTTTACATAATACATCTTAAAATTTTTATTTTGCATCCCAGTTGCAATATCCTCTCTCTCTTCGCCTCCCAGTCCCTCTTCTCCACCCCCATTTGTTGCCACCCCACCCCTGAGTCCACTCCTCCTCCATTTCTGTTCAGGAAAGCGCAGGTCTCCCATGAGTATCAACAAAACATGGCATATCAAGTTGTAGTAAGATGAAATACCTCCTTATGTATTAAGGCTGGGCAAGGCAACCCAATATGAGCAACAGGGTCCAAAAGCATGTGAAAGAGTCAGAGATAGCCCCTTTTCCCACCGTTAGAAGTCCCACAAGAGGACCAAGTTACACAACTGTAACATATAAGCCAACTGCCTAATTCAGTTCCATGCAGGCTCCTGATTGTTGGATCAGTCTCTATTTTTCTCATAAAGATTGGATTCTTCTTACAGAATAAAACATATTTACTTGTATATCCCCAATGTCAAATGCTACATATGTAAAATAAGTCACAAAACAAATGCTTAGCTTATGCATTTATGCATGTGTGTATGTGTATACACAAGTGTACAGGTGTGTGGGTGTGTGTCCACGTGAGGCTAGAGGTCAAGCTCACCTGCCGTTCTCAAGAATGCCATCCCTGTCCTTTGAGTTGGGATCCCTCACTGGCCTAGAACTCGGATATAGGCTGGACTGGACTAGCCAGATGGATCCAGGTGCCATCTTGTCTCTGCCTCCCTTGCCCTAGGATTAAAAGCATGTGTCACTCTGCTTGACAATTTCCCTTGAGTTCTGGGCTGGAACTCGGGTCTGTACTTTCTTTGGTAAGAACTTAATTTCCTGTGCCATGAGTCCCCCAGCCAGCTTGATGGTTTTACCATGTATTCATAGATAAGGCTCTGTGTCAATAAACAAAATCCTAGAAAATGTTTGTGTCTGGTTTGGAAAAACACTGGGCACCGGCGCTTGTTGCTGCCCATCACAGGCATTTCACGCACTCAACAGCATGTGTGGTGCTAAAAATAAATACTTCTCAGCTTCATCAAACATAATGCAGAAAGAGGAGAGAGCAAAAAGTAAGGTTGTATATCTATCTGTTCTTTTGTTTTCACATCTGATCATTGACAGTTTTTTTAGGAAGTGCTAGATTTACCTTCTACTTTTTCTTTGTCATTTTTTAATTTTAAAGAACAAATTTCATTAACACATTTCCCAGGGAGACCCTGGGATAAATGAGCACAATAACAGCAATGACTGTGATTAGCCAAAGCTAAACTGAGCTTACTTGATGCCACGTTTTGAAGAAAAACCATGAGCCTGATGCCAGTGGCTTCCCTGATATGTCTTCTCAGAGTTGCAGAACAGAGAGATCCTGCACACTCATCTTTGTGTCTGGATCAGAGCCAGAGGCTTTTTGTCTCTAACTTGTTTCCACTTAAGATCTTTTCCAAGATAAGCAGCCATCCCAAGACTCAAGCACCTATATGAGCTCATCGGTCTTTCTAGAGATTTCCCAGACCTGACTGTCTTGCTCTGTCATAAATCACATTACCGCATCAACCATGAGCTCTTGCCTTCTTCCTTAGAAAACTACCATCACAAGTGATCCGTGTAACTCTTACACCATTGCGGTAATCCCATCTCTCACTCCAGTCCTTTTACTCCAAACAGTGAAATCTGACCAGAACATTTAATAATGCAAGGCTCTGATTCGTGTCTGGGCTTGTTTCAGGCCAAGCAACAGGGGTTAGCTCCCTCCTGGCTGATCGTGTTAGCACAGTTGGCAAGGTGTCAGAGTCAAGGCATGAAGAATGGATAGGGCTTTTCCAAACGCAGGCTATCAGGGACGGCAGCTGTTTGGACAGATCACTCTGTCTTTCTGCAGCAATTTGTCTTTACCTGGGACAGTTGCTAGGGTCCGCCACTCCAGCAATGGTTCCTAGGGCTGCAGAAGCAAAAAAAAAAACAGCAGAACGCAGAAAAAACACACATAAGGTAAAGCCTGTCTGTCGTGGGGTGTTGACAAGTAAACCTGAGAATGACCTTGGGCACATCAAGGTCATAGCTATTCTCTTTGCAGGTGTGTCCTGGGCAATCTAACATAGAAGGTTGAAATGTTATTAAATTATTACAACTTGCCCGTGACGTTTGTAGATCACATAAGTCCTTAGATCTGTAAAAGTTGAAATTGTAACTTACAGAATGTGTCTGATTAGCTAGCCGGGCTGTTGAGACTTGTCTATTTCAGGCTGAATAGATTGGCCGTCTCTCTTGCTTTCCCTTTGGGTGTCATAGGGCTTCAAATAATCCCTATACTAGCAGAGAGCTCTTTCCAATCCACCTGACAGCAAATGCTTTTAATTTTTTCACAGTTTGTTTCCTACTTCTGACTTTTTGCCCTTTATTCAAATTCTGATTTTCATTGTCATATGTAAATTACAGAAAATCTTCTGTGATGACAACATTTCCATACACATATCAGGTACTTTCATCATATTCATCTCTATCAGCCTTTCCTTCCATTCTGTCTTTCTTGACTCCCATTTTCTTTTATAATCCCAGTTTTAACTGCCCCTCTTAATTTCCTGAATTTTATCTCGGTTCCCAAACCCCTTGTGGGAGAGGAAACATAAGATGTGGTATCCTCAGGTACATTTTGTTTCTTTGCAGCATAATGTCCATTTACATCTATGTCCATCAACTCCATTCTTCTCTGCAGTTGACTAATACGTCCTTGTATGCATGAACATTTTCTGTATCCACTTATCTGTTGGTGGAAACAGGACCTGTTTTCTGGTCTTGGCTTCTGTGAACAGTACCACAGAAACCATGTGTAGAGTGGCAAATTAACTTAGATTCCTCTGGAGATACCCAGAGTGGTATAGCAAGACCACATGATGTTTTTATGTTTATTTCTCTGAGTATGTTTATCCCATACTGGTCACCAGGTCAATGGAAGCGCAGAAATAAGATATCTGGGTCTAAGTTCCAACAGCTATAGCATCTGACTCTCAACACAGTTACCAATACACACACTGCAAAACAGATGGATTCTGTATAAAGGAATGTTAATCTGGTGGTGGTGGTGCTCGCCTTTAACACCAGCACTTGGGAGGTAGAGGTAGGTGGTTCTCTGTGAGTTCAAGGCCAACCTGGTTTACAAGAACTAGTTCTGGGACAGCAAGAGCTTTTACACAGAAAAAGCCTTTCTTGAAAGACCCAAAAAGAAAAGGAAGGAATGTTGAACATACACATGGATAACAGCTAACCTCCATGCCTATCTCTCACATCATACTAAAATTGACTGGCTTTTGTCCTCTGGAGCACTATCTCTACAGTGGCACAATTACCCAATGTCCTGATGGTAGCATGTGTCCCTTGGCTCACAGATGAAATTTAGAGTTTGACATTCTTTAACAATGAGAACAAGTCCCTCTAAACCCAACCTTTATGTAGAAACAACGTGGGCCACAGCTGAGGGCTACTAGATAACATAGAGCAAAGCAGGTCGAGGGAGCAGAAGTAAGAAATACTGGGGAAAAAAACTGCAAAACACATAAGTCTCTTAGTCAAGGATCCTTATGATTGAGGATGATAATGATGACGATGGTGGTGGTGGTGGTTGTGGTGATGATGAGGATGGTGATGATGAATTAATGATGATGGTGGTAAGGATGGTAATGATGATGATAAGGAGAAGAGGGAAAAGAAGACATAGGAAGAGAAAAAGGAAGAGCTATGCCACGTTTATCTGTGTGCTTTATCACCCAGATTCCAATGAACACATACCTGCTTAGCCTCTTTATTTTTTACAAACCTGTGCAGTGACCCTCACTTGCCCCACTGTGCTAAGGCTGCAGCTGAACCTAGTTTAATAATGAACTCACAGAAAATCACAGAAGAATCCTAACAAAGCTCTGTTGCTTACAGCTATAAAACCCATTCTCCTGCCACTCTCCACAAGAATTGTGTTTGTAGTGTGGAACTACCTTCTTATGTTTACTGGAACTGTGTGCGAGGCATTTAGTGAGTCATTAGAGGTAAAACAAGCCGGCATTTCTGTTCCCTGCCAGTGGGGAATTCTCCACTGGCTATTTGCCAAAACCTACCACCCTTAGCTCTGATGCCACTGCCGTTGGTGTGCTGTTTTTAGCCATGGTGATAGATGGTGTCCTCATGGGCTCTGTGACAATCCATTAATGAAGATCATAAGAGAAACTAAAGTGGATGTGTTATGGAATTTATTCGAGCTGAAAGAATCAAAATAATGTGTGTCTCATGTTCTAGGAAAAACCTTAAAGGGGGAAGCCTTGGACTTTAATGTCAATTCCAAGACTTCTTCTGAATAACTATTTCAGTTACCTGTACAGTCCAGATGGCCTTCCTTGTGCCACCCACATGATGAACACAGCATCAACTACATCACACACCTTGAGAAGGTGGAATGAGAGTAACTAAAAAAGATTGAAATCTTCCAGAACACAACACAAACCATGACCTTAACTAAATATGGCACAGTTTTTCTTCTTATAATTAGACCTAAGGTAAATTGCTTGTCTTCTTAACCAATAATTTGTTTTCTTTTCTTTCCATGGTACTGAGATGTAGCACAGTATTTCACTGCTGGTATTTAATGGTCAAGTTACTTATGTGCAAAATAAACATGCGCCTCCCTGTGTATGCCCATAACTACTTGTCTTTATCTGTGTGTCTCTGTTCTGTCTCTATCTCTGCCTCCTCCCTTTCTCCCCTTTCTCTTTCCCCATCTCTATAGGCGAGTTAGAAGTAAACCTTGGATTTCATCTTAAGAGGTTTTAACTTGTTTTAGATAAAAACCCTAAATTCTCCTTCTTTCTCTTACAACTCTCATCTCAGGCATCTGCTGGGGGGAAAAAAACCTTTCTTATTCTTGGGTATTTTTCACAATTTAAGCACATATTTAAGCAATCTCAGAAAAGATGCAGAGAAGAATTCACTACAGGTTGCCACAATGCACTGAAGACCCTACACTAGACAACATCTAATCATTGACAAGTTATGTACACTGTAAGTCAAAGACAATGAGAGAGCAATAAAGAATATTTGGGTATTTGAATACAAATGTACTGTAGTTTTTTTTTACTCAACATTTTAAAACAGCATATACTTAAAAGCTATCTCTATCTTTATCTCTACATTTGTTATATGTGCATATATGTATGTGTGTACACACACATAAATTTATACACACGTAAACACATACACTCAGAGAAAATACTGGTTGTTTTGAGTGCTGAAAATATAAAGATGATGTTAAATTTATAAACATTTTAATAATATAAATAAGGCATATAGATACACAATATTTTCTTGGAAATGAATGAGCTATAATAGGTGTGTTTATACAGACATACATTTATGTGTGAAATAAGAAAGTCCCAAAACAAAAATGCTCCAAAGTCTAAACACTTGAGTTCCCATATAAGAGAACAATAGGAAAAATTCTGCCCCATGTGATGGGAGTAAACTGCAGAGATGGGGACAGTCTATGCAGCTTCTTCAGGAAACACATCCTCCCAGCTCTTCAATTTAATTTATTCAACTTTGCCACGCACACTAGCTTCATCCTACGTTTCTCATTTATTTAGATTTATTTGCTTTTTATGTATGAATGTTATTCTGCAAGTGTTTATGTGCACCACATAAGTGCTTAGTGCTGTGGAGGTCAAAGAAGGCATGAAATCCCCTGGAACTGAAGTTATGGATAGTTGTGCCACCCGGTGGTTTGGGGAACTGAACCTGGGTCCTTTGCAAGGGCAGCGAACCATGTAAACAGCTAAGCTATCTCTCCAGCCTCCTACTGCTATTTAAAATAACATTTCAGAAAATTACATCTAGGATTCGGAACTAGTGTACAGGCAAAATATGATGAATACTGTGTAAGTCACTATGGGTATACAAATCCAAAACCCTCTGAGGTTTAAGTTGCTCTTTAGGCAGGTGTACACATGTGTGTATGTGTTCATGCATGCGTATGTGTTATGTGTGCTTATGTATATATGTATTTGTCATGTGTATGTGTGTGATAAGTGTATATATTTGTATATTTGTGAAATGTATTTGCATATGGATAATCTTATTTGTGTGTATCTCTATATGTCTGTATTTATGTGTGCATCTATGTATGTATATGACTGTGTGTGTCTATGTGTGTATCTGTGTGTCTAAATATGAATGAATACCTACTTGCATATGGGTACATCAATGCAGGTATTTGTCTATGTGTGTGTGTGTGTGTGTGTGTGTGTGTGTGTGTTTATGTGTTTTCTTCCACAAAGCAGCAAGGATTCCCCTGGTGAACATCCCTGGACATGCTATCTCAGGAAGGATGTCCTGAAAGACCAATCTTCAAGGAACCCTAGTGGTGGAGTCTAACCCAGATTTGTAACTCTGTCTTAGCTGGTCACTGTGCATATTTTCATTGTAAAAATCTGCTTTGAGTAGGTAGTCTCTCTGTTTAAACTTTTTGTATTTACCCATCAGGTTTATTTTATTTATTAGTTACAGTGCAGTTTTTATTCTTTGCAGGACTACAGATTCAAAGCATCTTCTTCCATATGAGCTAATTTTAAAATTTATGTAATAATAGAATCTGTATGTGATGCAAAGAAATGCTTACAATATGTTTAAATGGCCAATATGTGTGCTTCATTTTCTAAATTTTATGACATATAATTGCTACATACTTATTTATTGAAAAATCAAGCTGTATTGATTGGATATCTGTGTTTGTATGATAAAACAATCACCAATCATAATGGAAGAAACAAAATGCTCTGGATTGTCAAATTTAGTGTTTTCAACTAATATGAAGAAAAAGCAAATAGTCATTGCACTTAAAATCAGAGAAATTAAAAATAGAGATTTGAGTGTTATCTGGAGTAAAAAGAGCGGCGGGGCTGCGTCCCCGGCACCCGGCCGCCCACATGGCTAGCTTTAGCTTATGCCCAGAAATAATTACACCGAAACTGTATTCTTTTAAACACCACTTGGTCCATTTCTATCTAGCCTCTTCTAGGCTAGCTCTCGCACCTGGACTAGCCCATTTCTAATAATCTACTGTAGCCCACGAGCTGGCTTACCAGGAATGATCTTAACCTGTGTCTGCCTGGAGTGGGAGAATCATGGCGACTCCTGATTCTGCTTCTTTCTCCCAGCATTCTTTTCTGTTTTCTCTGCCTACCTAAGGGTTGGCCTATCAAATGGGTCTAGGCAGTTTCTTTATTAATAAGAAATCACTCCCAACATCAGTTATCTCTTTTTTCTTGTTGACACTCATACTAAAATTTGGGAAATTTGGAATTCACACAGTGTATGTTATTATTTGTTACTGAAAATACACAGAACACCAGTGGCAGCATGTTAACATTGTTTTGAAAATAGAACGTATCTTTAGTTGTTTTGTAGGGCTGTTAATCAATTGTTCAAAAACAATTAAATAGGTTTAAAACCTATTTACAAGATCTGTACAAGATAAGGCTGCCAAAGTCCTAGCCCAGTTTGGAGAGGAGCTCCCAATGTTCCACACCTAGCAAAGGAGCTGTTTGTCATGATGACTGTTGGTGAAGCAGAGTCAGTTTTCTTTGGCGATGAGGTCCCTGGGAGGCTGTGTATGTTCCAGTAATGGTCCTACATCCATACACATTCCAGCAGCACTAAGTAGACAGAGACAGAGAAAGACAGAGACAGAGATAGAGAAACAAAGAGACAGACAAAGACAGAGTCAGAGAAAGCACATGAATATGGGAGAGAAAATCAGAGGTGGGAAAAAGAAATGGAGGGGAAGGAATGAGGTTTAAATGAGATCCAAACACATCATACTGAAGTAGGAAATCCTCAAACAATAAAAAGCCCACTATTTAAAAGATTCTTTGACGCATATATTACAACCCTGTACAGTCAAAAGTCCAAGCTATAACCACGATATGATGTCATAAAAGGAATCTTGCTTCCATCATCTCCTTCCTAACGATTTTCTGTGTGTAGTACTAAAAACCTTAAATAAATTTACTCTCCATATCTCAGTACTTTCATCCCACATACCATTTCTGAATCCTATTTTTTCACTTATCAAATCTTGCGTGTTGTACCATGTACAAGGAGATATTTCCTGTCTTTTTCCCAATCTGCCTGCTGCTCTACTATAGACTTACTGTGTATAGTTCACTGTCTTTATGCATCGATTTATTCTTTGTCTCTTGGTTACATTTGTAATCTCAGCATTCCAGAATCTGAGGCAGGAGGTTTGGTGTGAATCTGAGGCTGTTCTGAGCTATATGATCAGTCACAGGCCAGCAAGGGCTATAGTGTGAGTAGCCCAACAAAAATACATCCAAGAGGCTCTCCCCTCAGAGACGCCTGCATTCTTTCTCTTCAGCATCTGGTGCGAGAAATGTATTCGGCATTCTTCTCCCTCTCTCTCTCTTTTCTTTGAAATGTTATATGATGCCCTTTAACTTGCTGTATTCTCTGGAAGGAGCTAAAGTGGATTTTCTGTGAATTAGCATGAAATTTGAATTATTTTGCAGCATTTCTGCATCCAGGGTTTGCCAGGGCCATAAGTCATGAGACACTAAACGTTGCTCTCAGCTTTCATAGGCAATATTTCCGGAAGGTAGGATGCATACTCAGAGCGTGAGATATATCTCTTGAGACACTTTTAATCTGAATGGACTTTGGAAGCCCACAGCTCAGCGAATACTCTTTCTGAATGTAAAATCATCTCTTCATTTATGATGGATTAAGCTTCAATCAGTATTAAAAAAAATCTCATCTTTAAAGCCATTCAAAATAAGAAAAATAAATAATTTCCCCCAATTTTTCTACCAGTGAGACAAGAGAGACAAGAATAAGTTAAAACAAGAGGGAACAAATGTGTTCAAACCAGAGATCAGTAATCTCTAATTTAGTGGTAGTCTATCTCAAAACGTAAGGTGACAAGTGACCAAGGAAGACAAATGAACATGGGATTTCTGGCTTCTACATGCATGCCCAAACACATGCACAGCTGCATACATATACACACATAAAAAGTCATACACACATACCTATGTGAACACACACACACACACACACACACACACACACACACACACACTTTAATTTCCTTTTTCCAGATCCCATTTAGACTCTGGACCAGCAAGTGGAAGTATTGGAATATAAGCCAGAATGGTTTTCCCTTTCCATCCGCCATCTCCATCACATCGCCATCACAGGCTACCTGCAGATGACACATATCCAAAATGGCAACACAACAGTGTCACAAAATGACACCACACCAGTATCCTTCTGATGTAGTGAGTGCAAGTTTGTCCCCTTCCTGCTTCTGCTTCTTCAGCCTCTGGTCTTTCTTTGTGGTCACACTGACAGCAGCCTGCATCCATCTCACCTTGTCTTCTCCAATGTTTCTCAGTGCTAATGGGACAGTACCCTAGGTACACCAAACCTTCTCTCTTATTTGTTCCTTCACATTTCCTATGTTTTCATCAACAAATGAAAATTATTTAAGTGATATTATGTTCTCTCTTTTCCAGCTTAGGTTCACTTCTTCAACCACTGCACAACCAGGCTCTCAAAGTGTTTTGTTTGTTGGCTCCATTATCAGTCATTTGCCTAAGAAACATTAAAGTCTCAGGTTACCCTTATCTATACCATTCCCACCTCTCTCTGCCATGGTCTCACCACATGGCATCAGTCTTACATTGTTACCAGAACTGATGCTGGGACCAAGAGAGGCAGGGATGAAAAGCTGTGTTCGAGCAGTAGAAGGCTCCATAATACACATGAAATGTACTGTGCTCCACAGTTGTTCCCTATTTGAATGGGTATTATTTTTCACTATTGAAATCACAGTCTGGAGACACTGGCTCTCCTTTCTGTACTCCAAGCCCCTGGCACCTCCAGCAGTCTGTTCAGAACCTCACCTATCAGAATTCTACCCTCACCACTGTCTCTAGAAACACCAGTTTCTTTCTTCTCCCATATATGTTCTTTGTTGTTTGTTTTGTTTTGATTTGATTTACTGGTTTTATCTTTGCAAAGCTGTGTTCAGATGTCAGCATTTATTAAGCACAATTCATTCATATATTCTTCATAGATTAGTTCACTCACCTGGACCGCAGTGCCTTGGCCTATTAGCTCTGGTTTCCACCTGTAGCCTTTATTTTGCGTCTATAATTATTTGGACATAAATTTTCACTTGGCTCACAGAAGACAGGTGATGTTAAGTCCAAAACAAACCTGCATTTGCATTCTCTGTATTCTCTAGCTCAATTACTGAAACAACTAATAGGTCTGTATTGTACAAATGAATATGTTTATAGTGCTTGCTCAGATGTATTAGAATCCCAGACTGGACAGAGTTTCTAGTAAGCTATTATACATTGATTATTGTAAAAATCAAGTATCAAAATCATAGTTTGAGCAATAAAACTGTTTCTGGTTGAGCTCTGGATGCTCATTCACACACTGAAGGACTGGTCCTCAAAGACCACAGAATGTAAGACTTTTGGAGACAGTTCCTGGAGGTGGTCAGTCATAGTGAGGGTGATAGAAACCTTGTAGGAAAAAGAAACCAGACAATAGAGATGCATAGTGACACACGAGAGATGATGTAAGACCATGTGAAAACATGGCTAGCCATCTGTACCCCGAGACCCCCGCCCCTGCCTTGATTTAGGATCTCTTCTCTGTATGTTGTGATTCCCATTGATAAATAAAGGAACTGCTTTGGGCCTATAGCAGAGCTTTAGGGGAACAGAACTAGGTGGTGAAAAACTAAATAAAATGCTGGGAGAAAGAAGGGCAGAGTTAGAGGGAAGCCATGGAGTCACTGCCAGAGTCAGACATGCTGAAACTTTGATGGTAATCCACTGCTATGTGGCCATACACACATTAATAGAAATGGGTTAAATTAATAGGAAGAGTTAGCCAATAAGAAGCTAGAGCTAATGGGCCAAGCAGTGATTTAATTAATACAGTTTCTGTGTGATTACTTCAGTGCTAAGCCGCTGGGAACCAACAAGCACCCTTTCATTACACCCCCTCGGAAATTTCAGACTCTGTTGGAACCCAGATCTCAGAATTTAGTCTCCAGAGCTGTAAACAAGTGATCTGCCATTGTCACACAACAGCCCCTACAACACTCATTCTCTCCATTTATAGTTTCAGTGAGGAGTGAAAATTATACTCATTCAAATACAGAGCAACTGTGGAGCACAGTACATTTCATGTGTATCATGGAGCCTTCTACTGCAAGAATACAGCTTTTCATCCCTGCCATTCTTGGTCTCAGCATCAATTCTTATAGCACTCAATCCTGAACAGACAAAGGCTCATTCTGTGTGTCCTGCTGCAGGAAAGGGGTGTCAGTCAACCTTCCCTCGAAGATCTCAAAACTAATGAAGTAGAATACACAAAAGCCATTGAGTACATGGGCCCAGAATCACTGAAGTAAGCTATTATTGCTGAACTAGGTTGGGTTCAAGGAATGCACAGCCTGTGGAGTGGTGGGTGGAAAGGGAAGGGAAAGACACGGAGTTTGACAAGATGATCTGCTTCCATGCTGTTCCATGTCAGGAAATGTGTAGCTTTTACTTGTTCTTACAGAGTCTGGCCAGTCACCTGAACACAGAGACTTAAGACCTATTAATTGGTAAGGCATACATGAAAACAGAAGATTTTAATAAATTTAATTAAAAGTTCTTAGCACTAAAGTAAAAGGGGAAATGAAGCTTTAGAGAACCCAAGGACAGTAGAGCTTTGCTCTGCTCTCAAAGGGCTCTGAGTGCAAGGTTCATAATGACATGTCCCAAGTGCCCAATATGTGCAAAGCAATGAGTGATCAATTTTACCCCTTCAGACTACCCAGAGCTGGTAGAGTATGACCCCACTTTATAGATGCTAAAATCTATACATCAAGAACGGTACCAACAGACCCAAGATGTGAGACCTCAGGAAGCATGGCATTTAGCCCCTCTGCTTCTGCCTTTAGAATTATGACCATATCCCTCAAGAACATTTCGAAATTACATGTTTGATTTGGGGGTGCTGAGGGATGGGACCTTAAAGAAATTTCTATCAGAATGGCTTCACTGTAATGAATGGAACAAGACTGACATCTTGGGGGCTCTCTCTCTCTCTCTCTCTGAGGGATGGGACCTTAAAGAAATTTCTATCAGAATGGCTTCACTGTAATGAATGGAACAAGACTGACA
>NW_004949105.1:1686617-1689007 GCF_000317375.1 Microtus ochrogaster | reverse complement strand
TCTCCTTATCTCCATATCTTCCCTTCTACCTGTCTGTCTGTGTATCTCAGTCTCCCTCTCCTGGTCTTTTTCCCTTTCCTGTTTCCTCTTCTCTTTCTCCGAGTTTATCTTCCTCGTGGGATTGACACAGTGGAGAAACACCCAGAACCTGTCTGTCAGTCAAGGTCTTTGGTCTCTAGAGTGGTAGGCTAAAAACTCTCTGTTCAAAGTGCGTTATCACTGTGGGCAATGGTCTATTTCCCATCACACCTGGATCCAAGAGGAAGGATGTACCCTGAGTTATCGAACCAAGGGTGCCGAAATAACATCCTGGGAATCTGGAGCCAGGAGAGATCTAGCTTAACCTGTGCCACAGAATCTAACAAAGGGCAGCTCAAATTCTGCTGTTATTGATGAGAATTATAAGTACTATGTCGAAAAGTTCTATAGTCTTCACAGTGGGGGCTTACACACACTGATCTCCTGTCACCAGACTGAGCTGTGACTGGTGCTTGGCCTCAATTTCATGAAAAAAGAGAATATTGTTGACTTCCCAATTCAGTTCTGGTGACACTGGAATGGGGAGGATCAGCCTCAGCCTCACGTCTGCAGTCATAGAAGTGGCCAGATTACATCCACATCCATTTCAAAATTACATGTGAGGCACTATTTTTAAATCCCTAATGTATGTTGGAGTGTTTCAATCATTTTGCATAGCTTAGGCATCACAGACATCATAAAACCAATCACATGCACATCACCCATTATAGGTCCATGCTGTGAAGCTGCATTGTCAGCAGTAGGCACTGCTTCATGAGGGGTAGATACATCATGCTCATAGCTGGAGCCCTTTCTACTTTTAAAGGATCAGTGTCGGCAAGTCTTTGAACCTGGGTGACTTAGTAGACATGAAGAACAGCTACTAATGTCCACATTCAACATAAGTGCTTCTATACCGTTTAGCCTGGGTTCCCACGTGCCCTCACCAACTCCCCACCCAGGAAGTCAAGAGGGAACCCATTGCTCATAACATGCAGCCTGGGCTTCCTCAAGACTCTCAATCCAAAACAAATACTATAGAGAATAGTTTCAAACTTAAATACTTCCATTGTAACATTGTAGGCTGCCCAACTGTGACATCCACAAGATGTTAATGCACATTAGTTTTCAAAAAGATAAGTAGTGCTTATTAAACATATTTGGCCAGATATTTTTGATATTCTAATTGACACCACCAAGAAGAAAAGCCAATGAAGTTCTAACTGGAAATGGGCATTTGACATAACACAGTTTGAGGAAAATGATGATAATGTTAACCTATGTGGTATTGTTGATTGGAGCAATATTAATAGTGGGTGACTAGATTCTAGGATTCCTGTACACTGGGTCTGCTCTGGCAATATTAATTTGATCTTAGATCCATGAATTAAAGATAACTTCTCAAGGGATGCTGATATCTTTTGCTGCTGATTTGATTAGAAGATGCCTCAACTCAGCATATTCAATAAGAGTTGGTTTTTTTTTTTTGTGCTCCAGATGCACTTCTTACACTCAGTGACTGAGTTCCATTGTGGCAAAGAGAAAACACAAACAGGGAAAAATAACCAAAACAACACGAGAAACAACAAGAGCAACCATCTAGGATGGAATCTCCTTGGCAAAGATATAGATGAAGAAGATTTTGAATGAAGACCATGTCTCCTAGAAATTTGTTTTCAAGCAAGTAGCAGGTGTGCAGTAGAGAGGCCCAAGTGTATAGAGCACATTGCTGCATGGGAGCTGAACCAGTGAGCCGAGCAGAAGTGTGAGACCAGAATTCAGTCCAGACAGAATAAAGGCCTGAGAAACAATTTTGTTCTAGAGCTAGGAAACACAGGAAGGGTAATTACATTTATGGAGAGAATGTAGGCCAGGCACTCCCAAGCAATCCACAACTCCCTACATAAAACACTTTGGATTACAGTGAAGTCCAGCCTAATAGCAAATAAAAGACACAGAATAAGAAAGAATAGGAATTTTTTTTTTTTTGCAATAGCTTCGATGACCATGCTGATGTTACAAAGTACTAAAAATCTAGAATCAAGGGTCCCTAGGACAGCTGTGCGTGGGCCAAACATTTTCCTGCTGAAAATTATTGTTTCATAAAATGTTTACACAGAGTCCCTAGTGAACACATAGTTTTAGTGAACAGTTGAAAGAGAGAGTTTTTGCTGTATTCGTTCATGTATCTCCTTTCACTTAACGATGGTGTAAACCTAAGAAACACACAATGTGGTAGCTGTTACTCAGAGTATTTCTGTCATGTCACTTTGTTAAACTGTAGATTCCCAAACTTCCATATGAATATAAAACTAATCTAATTACATACATAGAAAGACAGAGGCAGGCACTCAAAACAAATCTCTCTCTCT
>NW_004949105.1:1680759-1686495 GCF_000317375.1 Microtus ochrogaster | reverse complement strand
AGAGAGAGGCAATGCTTTCCTTTTCATAACAAATTCATAGCACAAGTTTTTCAAGCATATAATTAAATATGATTTGATTAGTAAAAGATTCAAATGGCTTTTTTCCCATAGAATATTTTTTAAAACACAGCAATTAGACATTTATTTCCATATACCTGTCTCTAAAGTGTCTGCACTGTTCATGTTTCCTCAATTGTTAGTAGAATTGAAAAGGCAGATGTTCTCCCAGGTGCCGTGCGATGAGCTTTGCCGGAAAATCTAAGTCCTGATGCCATGGCTTCACATACACGGGCTTTGTTCCCGTGTGGTGTAGAGGTCCTGCTAAATGAGCAATGTGTTTTGTTTCAGATTGATCTTCTGTGTGGTAGTTTTACAGGATGTTGTTTGCTATGGCACAATTTTACTTTGTGTTTTCAAGCTGATAAGAGTATGTGCTAAGTGAACATCCATGTCTTTTTACGCTTGCTATTTTTTTTTGTTTCAAATAGCAGTTAAATTTGCATATGCTTTAATTTAAAATTGTGGGCATTTAAAATATAACAGCACAAGGACTAGAAAGATGGCTCAGTGGTTAAGAGCATTCAATGCTCTTCCAGAGAACCTGGGTACAATACCCAGCACTCACAGGACAAATCACATCTATTTGTAACCATTGAGGTAGATTATCTAACAGATTCATCATGGCTTCTAGCTGGCACTAGGGGTTGAGCATCCAACCATCCTTGGCTGGCTTGGTTCTTGGTGTTTATCTGAAGGAAAATTTAAGTGAAACCAGATGTTTGATAGATATCTTTGAGACACTGTCTTCAAATATAACAGCGGTGTTGACTAAAAACACTTGCTATTTTGAAGTATAACTAGTCTTGCTCTGCCCAGACTGCTAGCTCTCAAATAACCACATGGAGACTTCTTATTAATTATGAATGCTCAACCTTAGTTTAGGCTTGTTTCTAACTAGCACTTATAACTTAAATTATCCGACTTCTATTCATCTTTGTTCTATGACATGACTCGTGGCTTTTACCTCTCCTCTTACATGCCCTGCTTTCCCTGGGTCTGGATGTTGGTGAGTTCACCTTTCTTCCTCTCCAAGTCCTCTCTGTCCCCAGACGTTTCACCTAACCTCTTCTTGCCTGACTATTGGCCACTCAGTTCTTTACTAAACCACTCACATTGACACATCTTCACACAAGATGAAGCAATATTCTGTAACAGTGAAGAATCTATTACATTAAAATTTTCAAAAGGTTTTAAAATCTGGAGGAGAAAGAAGGTGAATTCTGTGAAGCAGAATCAAATAGGCAGATTTAAAAGCACCTTGACAGTTTGCTGGCTCCAAGATGGCAAACGTATCATACTCTCTTCTTTTAACTTCTCCATCATCTTAACCTTGGCGTCAGATATGTACAGTCAATCTATCCTCTTTCCTCTTGAGCCCAGAGACAGCCCCAACTTTCTCCCCAGAAGACATTAGTCCTGTTGCTCATCTTAGGAGAAAATGAGTACCAAAAGGCAACTGGCACAGGTCAGTTTCCTGAGCAAGTGACGACATCTATATCTTACTGAATTTGTTAACAAGGAGTAAAAAGGGCGAAGGCTGAAGAAACCAGCAGCCCTCAGTCAGATCTTCTGCTTTGTGTCGTGGCCCTTCTTGGTTATTTCTCAAAGCTACGTCGAGATTCAGGTTTCGGAGATTATAACTGAGCCTTTGAGTGTGTGCTCACCATGCAGAAGGCTCTGAGCTTCATGCCAAATAAAAACATAGAAATACAGGAATAGTACCAAGAGGGGCATTTTGATATATTTAAACATGACACTGTCCACAGAACAACGATATAAAAGAAAAGGGCAAGAAAAACTACGGAGAAATAATTTGTAAATGCACCCCAAATTTAAAATGATGTAAAAAATTATAGTGGAAAGGACACAACATTTGCTTTGGTATTTGCACCCCCCTTTCTTCTGTGTAAGGTTTCTTCATGCGGCTTAATTTGACCCTGGCTTGATGGCTCAGCTAATAGCTGCTTTTCTTGCCTCTTCATAAATTTTGGAAGTGCTAGGCCCAAAATAGAGAATGTGGGTTGCATGGTGGGGAACCCTTATCGCTACTGTAATAACAGATATTAGCCGTCTTCAGGAAAATGTTCTTTAAGGTTCATACTGAAGATATGCACTTAAGAACCTCTGCTATGTGTTTTCTGTTCAAAAAAAATCATCTTACTTTTAATTGAAGAGCAGCTTCTTAGCATTCTGTCTCGAATTTGTTCGACTCATTTCCAGAGAGGCAGAGAGCAAGGAGGATGAGCGGTCTCTCGTAGGTATGCCATATGTAATGACTTCAAGGGAAATTCACTGCAGTTTCGCAGGGAGCAGGGTGAGCAAGCACTGGGCTGTAATTTTCTTAGCCAGCCTCCGGCAACGAGAGCCAATGGTCTGGGTAGAAGTGGCCTGAGGAGCTGTGCACAGCTGTGGCAAGCCCACACACCTCCCTCTTCCCAACTGCAGAGGAGTATTCAATTACAGTTTTCCAAGTCAAATATAGATTTTAAAATGAATTCAGTCATTTCGGATTTTGCTCAGTTGGAATACATATGAACTTTTCCTACTGACAGGAGCTGCGGTTTCACTGAGGAGAAAAATCTCTTTTTAATGTTTCTCCTTATTTACGTGGTTACTGATACATGGGTCTGTCAACCTCTGAACTTTTTAAACATTTATGTTATTGAGAATTTTATATAGGTTTACTATATTTACATTTTCCACCACATTTGTTGTTTCACACACATGCACACTTGTACATATACCACACACACAATCACACATAGGCACACCATACACACACATACACAACACACAAACACATGCACACAACTTGCTGAGTCTATGGAATTTTGATCATATGTATGTGCATTTTGGCCTGACAAGTTGGGATTGGAAAATTATTATGGAGCTAGTTCCTCTCTCAATAGCCATTAGTAGCCTGTAGCTCTTCACCTCAGGGTGTGGCCCAGGGAGACTCCCCCATCCATGTGAGAATGTCAGTTGGTTTTATGATTGGGTCTTTGTTTAGGTGACCATGTGGTTACGATTTCATGGTGTGTCTTCCTGTCATATACAGAATACACTATCTCATAATATATATCCAGGTCCTTTGACTCTTAAAAATCTTTCTGCCTCTTTTCTCTATAATTTCCTTATTTATTTTTCTATTAAAATATAATTACATCACTTCCTTCAACTCTTCCCATGTTCCATCTGTTCACTCCCTTATGAGCAGGAATGGAGCTGTAGATGTTTTGTTGGGGCTGGGTTCCCTATCCTAGGTTGATTTCTACATTATAAACAGCTATGACTTTTCTGTGACAGTCTTTGTGCTCTCTGAATTTTAGTCGAAATTTGAATATAAGAAAGGTTTGGTCAAACTTAATCTAATAATAATCTCTTTCTCTCTCTCTCTCCCTCTCTCTCTTTCTGAGACAAAGTTTCATTGTAGCTATCAAGCCTGATCTGGAACTCACTCTTGTAGACCAGGCTGGCCTCAAACTCACAGAGATCCACCTGCCTCTGCCTCCTGAGTGCTGGGATTAAAGGCGTGCGCCACCACTACCTGGCAAGATATAAGCATGGGGAAACCATAAAAAAATAAATACTCTATGAGAAATATAATTTTAGTATATACCAAGAGCCTGAGGCAGATATTTTGGGTGGGACTATACAATTTATAGCCAGATTTTATCTACATAAATAAAATTTGTATGTATATAAAAAATGGTTTGGGAAGTCAAGTTTAACTTTTTGATTTTGGAAACAATTTCCAAGTCTCTCTGAATGAAGGAGCAATCATCCCTTTCAAAAGCCCCGACTAGCCTGAAAATTTGTCAAAAGTAAGAAATGTGAATGTGGAGAAATATTAAAACTCAAATTGGCTCTGGCAAGGCATGGTTTGAGGGATCAGCAAACGAGAAAACAGGGTTCTCAAACCTGATATTTCTGGGGCTCAGTCACAAAGGTCGCTGGTAACTAGAAACAAACTTTAATAATTTAGCAGGAGCTAAAGAGATGACCTAAATACGACCCACACAGTTGCAGAATACTCCTTTAGACTGTGTGAGGGTGTGTCACTATGATTGGTTTAATAAAAACTGAGTGACCAATAGCTAGGCAGAAATAAGTTAGGCAGAACTTCTGGACAGAGATCCTTGAGAAGAAGAAAGGAAGAGCTGCCAGATAGACACAGAGGGAGCAAGACATGAAGGAGGAGATGTAAATGCCATGAGTCATGTGCCAACACATAGATGAATAGAACTGGATTAATGTAAGAGCTAGTCTGACAAGCCTAAGCTATTGGCCGCGCTTTTATAATCAATCTGTCTGTTGTTTGTTTTTGTGAGCTGGCAGCTAAAAGAAAAATCTACCCACATGTGGCATCCAATGTCCAGTCACATAGGACTGAGAAAGCTAAAAAAAAAAAAATAATAATAAAAAAAAAAAAGAAGAGGAAGTGAGGAAGTTCCAAACATCAAACATGGAATCAAGCAGAGCTTCCTGGTGATCCTGGTCTCTCAGGCAGGTTTATGTTTAGCAACTGGCTGCTGCCTGAAGGTTGGAGCCAGTCACCAACCCCCTGTGCCAGTGTCATGTGCTAAGCTGAACCACATGGCATCTGACATAGCAGTTCAAAATCTGTCTTACGTGATCAGTGAATGCTGTAGGTGTTTTGTAGACAGTTCCAGATGGTAAAAATAACCATAAACGACTTACAGTGTGTTTAAAAAATGTAAGTTTTTTTAAAAAAATGAGTATAGTCATAGAAAATAAATAGCTTATAAATAACAAGATAAAGTTTTTAAAGAGAGAATAAATATTATGAAAGATAAACCATGTAAAGATGGAAAATACAGAGAGAGTCTGGATTCTATATAGTGTCTTGTTAACTTTAAATCTTTTGATTGCTGAAGAGTGAACAATATCTGCTGATTATGGATTATGGAGACTACTAAAAGAAAAAATAAAGATATAAAGAAACCTTAAAAAACACAAGATAGGTGATGTTTATTTTACCTGCACTCCACCAAGGTAAAATATACATCACCTGTCCATACTTGTGTTAATACAGATATGTTTGGTACCTTTGAAAGTTTGTGTGTTTTCAGAGCAAGGGAACCAGACATCAATGAATATGGGTGGCCCAGTTGGTCCAGCGTGCCTCCATTGCAGTTTCCTCGGAGTTCTGCATCCAGAACAGCTTTAAGGCTGCTGCCTGAGATGGTCTAGCCTCACAGATGACTCTAGCCAGGGCAATAACTGCTATGGTTAGCTCTCCCAGGACCTGACCATTACACTAATTTTCTCAGGGTCCCCCTAGGATGTTATTGCCCCCAGATAAGAGGAAGCAATCTAGAGAACAGGATGATCATAGTCCCAAGATGTGGGATGAGTGGATTTTGATTATTCAGTGGATTGTGGATGTTTATCATCATTTAGAGGCCACAAATTGTTATTGGTCATGGTCAGGAAGAAAGATAAACAAAGGAGATCAGATTCCAGGATCTCTTTCTGAAGGGAAAAAGAAAAGGAGGTGTCATATAGAAATGATGGCATAAAAGAGTAGATTGCTGAGTCTACTTTTGGACAACTAATAGTTTCAAATATTTTACATTGGATATATATATATATATATATATATATATATATATATATATATATGTGTGTGTGTGTGTGTGTGTGTGTGTGTGT
>NW_004949105.1:1667131-1680190 GCF_000317375.1 Microtus ochrogaster | reverse complement strand
TCCCCTCTCCTGGGCAGACGCCATAGCACGGCTCTCTGAGGCAGACCCATGAAGCTCAGACCCAGGATGGACATAGGCTAGAATCTTTCCTGGTAAGACTGATGCTACACAGATTATTGGAGATGGGTTGATCGGGATTTGAGAATTAGCTTGTAAGGGCTAGAGTTAATGGGCCAAGCAGTGTTTAAAAGAATACAATTTTTGTGTTGTTATTTCGGGGCATAAGCTAGCCAGGCAGCCGGGGTGCTGGGGATGCAGCCCCGCCAATCCTGTTACTACAGAAGCCGAGAAGAGGCTAGATATAATGGACCAAGCAGTATTTAAAAGAATACAATTTGTGTGTTGTTATTTTGGGGCATAAGCTAGCCAGGCGGCCAGGGTGCTGGGGATGCAGCCCCACCGCTCCTATTACAACAGGCAGAAAACTGTCCTTGCCTTAACTGCTGAAAGTATACTATACAAAATGGACAAGCAGGACACAAAGGAATAAGTCTCTTTCCAGTCTCATTGCCAAACTTTGCCAAGACAAGGTGGTATAGTCCTCCAAAGTTCCTGCTTCACAAAAATGTCTGTCAGATAGTCTATCCCTGTAGGCTGAAGATAGATGCCCCAACATTGGAAAGGAGCTCTCCAGTTAGCCCGTTGTTTCTGTCATTTCTTTAGTTTGGAAGTTGTTTGCTTTGCATTTCCAGCTTACTCAGGTAATATTTATCCTTCTTGGGTCTCTGATTGGGTTGAAGATTAGATAATTATAGTTTCCTTTAGTCATGATAGAGAGTAGATAAGCAAAAGAACATTGGACTCATTGTGGACGCACTGAGATGTGAGTGGTGGCCCAAAGAAAAATCCATCTACAGCACAGGCTGCACTTACAGGTGACCCAGATTCAATTCCCAGTACCCACAAGAAGGCATACAACTAATTGTAACTCCAGTTCTTAAGTTCCAACACCCTTTAGGCCTCTGCAGACACCAAATGCATATGGAACGCAGATAGATATAACATGGAAAACACCCCTAAGCATATAGATAAATAGATACATAAATATATAAGTCAAAATAACTTAAAAATAATAATCAGTGCTAAAAATATATTGTTTGAAGTTGATAAGATGGCTTATCAAATAAAGGTACTTGCTGCCAACCTGAAGGCCTGAGTTTGATCCCTTGTACTTACATCGTAAAAGCAGGGAACTAGCTCTCACATGTTCATATGCAAACAATTTCATGCATATACCAACACACATACACAAATATTACACAACACATGTACACAAATGTGATACAGACAGCAAATAAATAAATAAACAAATAAGTGCATGTAAGCATATAGATGGTTTTGGATATAAAATTCTTTATCAGGAAGCCCAGTCAGGGCACCACACAGATGTTTTATGATAACTTCCATGATAGCATTTATTCAGATTATTTCAGAACTCTGAATAACTGAGCAGTTAAATGGATGAGTCCATGATGCTCAGCTGTATGAACCGCACTTGTTACAATGCTGCTTATAAAGCCCTCCATGTTCTTTACAAACCAGGACCGACGATGTGACTGGGGAGAGACTTTGCTTTGTCTAAACCTGGGAGGCAGAAGTGGCAGATTAGGTGAAGTTGAGGCATGTGATCCCTCTCTCATCTCACCTCCTCTTTTGCAAAATGAACAAAGATAAGCTTTGACACCCTGTTTTTTCCCAACTTAAAATTTTCCAATAATCTATACAAATGTGCTTTTATTTTCTAATGACGGGTCCTGAATTAGTTACTAAATTGAGCCTTTCCAGCCCACATAGAGTCCTCTGCCCTTATTGTCAGATCATGCCCTCTGTGGTCTTCATGAAGGATGGAGGCTCTTTCGGTCAAATATGAATGTCACACACATTTTAGTTATTAATGATGTGTATGAACTACTTTGAACTTATATTAAAATACTGCTGGTCATAAAATTCTCGTGTACCAGAAAGGAAGCACCCGCGAGCCAGCGTTGCCCAATTAGCATTTACCGTCAGTTCATGCTCTGCGTAAATGTGCTTAATACGAGCTGCAAGCCTTTTTGTTTTTTAATGAGTTCAACTCTACAGTGACCTGAAATTACACTTTCATTTCCACCAAACTGAGCTTCTTCCTCTCTCACTTTGGATTGAGTGACTTGCCAATGTGCGCATACAGTTCATTCTGGACCCCTGCTTGCTACCTGTATTCACTGGGTAAAGCAGACATGTTTAGTCAGTGCAGGCATTAGGTAAAAACTCATATTCAAAATCATCTGCACACCGGACATGCATCATGCTGGTTAATCCATGTGTCCACACAGGACTCCATGGGAGCTATGTAAACGCTTCAAGATGTCTGGGGTCTTGGATGTGTGTAGAATGTATGAAAAAGACATTTCTTTTTCTTCCTTTATCTTCCTAGTCGCCAGGGTGGCTCAGCTTTATCCTGGGAAGGGGTGAGGTCATCCACAACTGGGCTGTGATGTGAAGCCCTTGAGCTCTGCCACTAAGAAAAGGCACAACATTCAAGCACTTTGTGATCCCGAATGCATCCCATGGTCTCTTCTCCATGATGAATTAATGTACACAAATTTAACCCCAGTTCTCAATGGGCAATATCAGGAACTATTCCCAATGATCCCCTTTGTAACATTATCCTCCTTCAATAAGCACAAAGGAAAATGGGAAACAAATTAATTAAAAGTACCCTTGTCATTTAGTGTAAGACTGGACTGAGCCAAAGGGCACTCACTTCCATGCTTCCAGCTCTTATTTTAGTCACCAAATATAAAGAGCCTATAATACACAATGAGTATGAATGAGGGGTGGCTCCTAGGCTAGCTATCCCCAGCATTCTCTTTATCATACAGTTAGTGTTCCCATGGGGCTTTGAAGATTGCTACCAGTCCCATTAATTCCATACATAATAGGTATCACAGGCCAACTCTTTTCTTGAAGTTATTCTCTCATTATACATTAAGGTTGTTAGGAGATGGAGGGAGGAAATAGGAGACAATGTTCCAGAACTCTCTTCGCTGTTGCTGTTCTGTTCAAGGCTCTCTGGGCAGGCTATGCAACTTCTCTGAATAGTATCTGCAGAACAGAATGCTGTCTTCACAAACACATCCAGAATCTGGGTAAGACGCTGCCCTTTGTCATCCGGTTGACACAGATACTGCAAGCTGCTTCCATCAGGGCCTGGCTGTGTGGAATTAGACACACTGTTGGGAACCAGTTTGTCTCCAGTTCCAGATGAAGTGTAATTGCGTAAGTTAAAGGATTGTTCAGAAGGTTTAAAATATGTGATCTGATACACACGTCTAAGAAATAAGTGTAATTCCTTCTCTTCCTGGTATCTGGTGTGAGCTACCCAACAGTGCTTATGGGGTCCCAGCAGGTGTCACTTGCTCTCATATACGAATGGATGACTGATGCTGTCATTCACCAATGACATCTTGTGACATCCATAGCCTGTAGCCATGACCCCTCCATCATGGGAGATATGTAGCCACTGTGCCTTCCTGTTATTGGCATCTGACTCCCCTTTGGATGGCGTCTGAGCATTCAGCTGGCTCCGAAGCCCTATGTTCACTATATCCCTCCCTAGCACTCTGGGTCTAATCCCCCCCCTTCTCACTGTGTTCCTCAGATCCTTCCAACCTCTCTGCATCAGCAGCAGGTTTCTTTTAGCAACAGGCATGATCTTCAACTTTTCTCCCAGCCTCAGTCCTGTCTATTCCCCATGGAGAAGAAGGAACATTGCCAGTACCTTTTCTCCTTCCTAATGCTGATGAAATTCTCTTCTTAATGAACCCTCCTGCAGCTGTAACCTGACTGCAAAGTACCTATTGATTCATGCGGGGTTTCTTATCCACAGTTTCCCACTGAACTCCAAGAACATGAACATTTGGAATTTCTGTTTGGGTGGTGGTCTGGCTGTGGTGGAGGTAAAGTATATATATGCATGTATATTTTAGTGTGTATATATGTGTATTATATGTATTTTTCAATATATTTAATGAACGAAAGAAAGATATGCATGTTAAGTTCGTTTAACTATAAGAACTATGGCTGGAAGTTAGAAAATTTCTTTTTAAAATTTATGTCAACTCTTTAGAGTATGTGTTACTGTTCTCTATGTACATCCTAATTAAATGATATTAAGATACTTACACAAATTGATTTAAACACTAATGCCTAAAACAATCTAGTTTTAGTTCATGCATTTCCTACAATTTTACTTACTTGTTTCAGTATGATTAAAGATTTTTCTCCAAACTTAATAGGATTATTATTTAGATTTATGCAAGTGTAAATCCCCAAATCTCCCAGCTAAGTCTTTCTTAATCCAATAAACACAGTGAGGACCCATCTCCATGGTGACAGATACCAGATCTTGAATTTTTATTTCTTTAATATTGCTTTGATTATTATGAGTAAGCTAACAAAAATTATATAATAATTTGTGCTTTTCTGCATAATATGCATGTAGTGTAGGCTGATCTCTACTATTTTTCTGTTTTCTTTTGCAGCAATGTTTATTTTCTTATTTATAGAAGGTACATTTTCTTTTTAATGCATGAAAGACAAGGTAAGGCAGGGTGTTCCCTAAGTGATCTGTACAGCAATTCCACCAGCAAATTCCTGACTATTCCTGAGAGCATCTACAGCCATCTCATGGTGACACCCCTAACTTCACAATGACCATTTTAGGCTGTGGCATAATTCTTTAAATCTCACAGAGGTGCAGGTAGGACATAGGACAGCTCATCTCAGGTAAAGATATTTGCCGCATTGTAAAAGAGTCCCAAAAGGTAGGAGAGAATTTACTCCCACAAGTCATCCTCTGAATTTCAAATGCATACTGTAACAGGGGCACACCCCTCCACCCCCCCCATACCTGCTTTATCCCTATACAGGGTCTAAAACGTAGGTTCCATCCCCACTTGTTCCCTCTATTCTTACTGTCTTCTGGATTAGCCCCTCTTTCCTGCCTATGAGGGTGCAGACCTTCCCCCAGCCTTGGGTTTTCTATTCCCTCAAGTCAGATCCAATAGTCTCTCTAGAGAATATTAGTATTCACAAATCCATGCATACTTTACCCTGAACCTGTCCATGTACTCTAAGGAGGAACAAACAGTCCTTGAACGCATTAAGACTGCACCCCACAGAGGTTTGCAAATGTGTCATTCTACCACCTAACTGCATTCATTCCAGGAAAGTATTTGTAATTAGTAATGCATCCTTGGCTCTGCATGTTCCCTGTGCCATAACTGACTCTGAATACAAAGACTGTACTGAGTACCAGTTTGGCCAGCACAGGCAGCACAGTTTGGCCCAAGCAAAGTGAAATGATCCAGTCTCCAGGTGATGCCTAGATATCCAGCCATCATATGCACTTGGCTTCAGGGCTGGGGTTTGGTAGAATTCTCACAGGCACATGTTCTACTAAGTACATAGTGAAACCCAAAAGAATTTCTCACAATATTTTCATTTGTATCCAAGTCCTTCACATTAATATTTTGATTATATGCATATGTGTGCCTTGTGTCTGTTCATGGATGGTGGCGGTGATGAGGGCGCACGCACGTATGTGTGAAGGGTAGATAGCAACTTCAAGTGTATTTCCCTCATGGATCCCACATTTTTGTTTTGTGATTGGTAGTAATAAGGATTGCATAACAATGGTGTATGTGTTCAATTGCAAATTTCATTAAAAATTAATTGACTTTACAAAAGTCCAAACCATTTCATAAATTAAAAGTATTTTTAAATTAATAATTTAGGTATTTCAAAATATCAAAATTTTGGATAAAGAAGAGAATTACAAAGGACAGTGATAAAACATTCAGAATTAAATTTTATTGCCACTGAATAAAGATTTAAAAAATGTGTTTAAGATATGACTGAAAGTTTTGGGTTTCGAACTCAGCAGGTTGTTTTAGCAGTGGTGTTCCAACTTCTAAGCCTAATGACTTGATTATATGATAAGCTTTTATAGATAAATATATAAGGAAAAGTATGTTAAATTATAATACCTAACTCTGAATCATTTGATCAAGCATCATGAAAATATTTTACATATGATTAGGACCCCCAAATCAGAGGGGTGATTATTTATGAACTGATTCTCTGATTTTAAAGAGTTAAATGTAAAGGACGTGCATTATATTCACTTTTGATCTCCAGTAAGATCACAAAAGTGGGTTAATTAGATTCCAGAACATGTTCAGTGTGTGGTCAATTTAGAGTAGGGATATCACTACAAAGTCAAGAGTTAAGGAAAGAAACATCAACCATCTCTGAGCTGATGGATCAGGGGTTCTAGGGTGCTGGATGGATGCAAATGTGTGAATTGGCTATGAAGACTACACGTTGCTCCAAATGCAGCACTCCTCCACCCCTCAGCACAGGCAATGGCATGGATTTAGCTGAGAATGTTTAGCGGGTGCCTACAGACTGGCTGCTCTTAAGAGTGCCAGAGAATTCTCAGTACCAAGTAAGTGATGGGGAAGAGAAGAAGGGGCATAGATTTGGAGTTCTCAGTAGCAGGCACTGGATGGCACACATGGATAAAGGGCTTAAGGATTTCATGTCCGTGTTTCTCTTGGCAGTTCTATGAGCTGTGCAAAGGAATGACCCTATACTGAGAATACAGTGAGAACCAGGAGAGAAAAGGCTTAGAATACCTGTTTACCTGGTCTGCATGCAAAATGCCTAGTGAAAATCATTCAGGTCACATGAGTCTTGAAGCTATAATAGCACAGCTCGTTATTACAACAAGGTGACAGCTGAGAAAATTAACAAAAACCATTTAAATATAAGTAATTGCTTTGAAGGCATGGATGGGTTGTTAAGACAAAAAAGGAGGATTCAGAGTCAAAGCTGTGGTCAGCAAGGACACAGAAGGCCACCACAGCCACACTTTCCAATGTTCCCCAAAAGATTGAGAGCTACACAGAAGTTCTGCATTCTTGTAGGACAAAGAGCTGAGATTGTAGAGATCAAGGAGAAGAAGCTGAGGCTGTAGTGAAGAAGAGGATTTTTTTGGGAGGGGAGGGGAGTAGAGTGAGTGGTTCCTAAAAGGTTACACCCAGGATACCCTTCACCTAGCAAGGGTGGCACCTAGTACAATCGTACCTGGAGGGGACTAGTGTCCAGCTCAGAGAAGAAGTTTGACAGTAACTAACCCAGCCTAAGCACTTGCCCCAAGCACAGGCAATTCTCTCTGAAGAACTAACACCATTAGAATCTCCAATTAAATGTATGGGTTATCATTTGAATCATGTCTTTGTCAATAAAAGCTACAAATACAGCAGGATAAAATGACTAAAACCAGGATAAAAAGGTACCAGGAAGAAAATCATACAATCAGAAGTTAAAGTAAATATGATTCAAGAAAATCCATTACTTTTCATAAGGAAATCATAGTAAAATAACCTGAAGACATGTTGAAATAATGGGTGATACTGTAAAGAACATTGGTAAGATTTGCCATCTACCAAAAAGAAAAACTGGCATGATGCCACTTTAAAGGCAGCTGAAAATTTTAATTCCTTGGCTTTAGAGAAGGCTGAAGAGAGGATTAAGGAGTTAGAAGAAAACTAACAAAATGTTTAAGTAGACAAAAGAATGGTAAATGGAAAATGTGGTCAAAGGGACTTGGAATGCTAACTTCATGAGGCTTGCTTACCATGCTTTTAATTGCTAGCTAATAGTTCTTATCATTATAACTTCACCCACTCTACTCCAATATGCTAGGCATATGTGTCCATGCTGTAGAGACCCTCTACTCCCAAAGGAAACTGGTCTCCACATGTTAGTACAGGGTGAGCATGACTGTACGTTAGTTTTACTAGCCCATTGGGGCTGGTCTTCATTTTAATATGAACTTTCTATCCTAGTTACAGAAGGAAGAAAAGTGATGTGATCGATCTGGTTTTGACAGCACTTGTGACATGTCCAGTGAGAAGCCGTGGTCACTATTCTGGGTAGGCATGGTATAGCAGCAGGGACAGCAGCTGGTGTAATGCAGGTAGAAATATAAGGCAAGCCAAAACATCTTGTAGGAAACAACATGGCTGACATACACAGGCAGATATTTGGTTGACCAGTACATTGCAGGCACTAGAGAGACTATAGGTATTGATGTCCCATAACTGCATAGCATACTACCACTTCACTCATTATTAATCAACTGAAAATCCCAATGTTTAACACTTGTAATTATATGCTATAAACAACCCTTTCAAGAGAGATTCCACACCCCTATTTTTTCAATTTTTGCCTCAGTTTAATCTTCTATCAAGTTACATTAATTTTCATAATTGTGATGACGAGTGGTATATTTACCTTTAATTACATTGCTTTGGAAGTACAATATTAAAACAATATTATTTCAAAAGTACACATTATTATACTAGGTGATATTTACATAACTTTAAATGAGCAGCAAACTTGCATCTGCTAATTACAGGTGCATTTAATTAACATTTTTCTGTAAGCTATGAGTTTACCAAATTTTCTCTTTTTGTAATCATTGTAATTGTATGGAATTAAACTTTGGCTATAGTGAGACTATATCTTCCTATATTTAGAAGTTTTGAGTCAGTATAATCTGTAAACCTTGATGTTTTTTTTCTATTTGTCTGTGGTTTCTTGAGAATTTTTCTGAGATTCATAAAAACATTTTAATCTAGTTCTCCTACTGAGAATATTTATGAAAGAAAAGGTTAATCATTTTTGGATATGTTTTTAAATATCCTTTACATTTATTTGGTTTTAAGATTATGTCATGAATTGCTTTGTGTGTGTGCGTGTGTATGTACAACTACACTCAATGTAGTTGACGTGCTCATCATGACGTTGTTATGGAGGTCAGGGGACAGCCTGATGGTATCATTTTGCTCCCCCACCATGTTGTTTCCATGGATTATTCTCGGGCCATCATCTTGGCCATGGTGACAGCCACTTCTTGGGCACTGTCAGAAATCCAGCATTCTTTCAAGTCATGTCCCAGTTTTTAGGATCAGTAAAGCATGATTGCGGCTCATGGCATAAGAGAGTCTATTGTTCACTGATCACATGATCCTTAGATGGGACTAAGGATCCGGCTAAATGGCTGTGGTTGAAAGTGAGTTAAGGTATTTATATAAAAACAATCTGGCTGTTTCATTTATTACTCTTCTTTTTAATGTGCACAAGAAAATTAATTAAAAACTTCTCAATGCTGGTAAATCTTTGTTAGTATTGTGATAAAAATTTGCATAATAGTATGAGTTTTAATAATTTATTTCTGGCATGCTATTCCATCACAATTGAGACACCCTTAAGCATAGGAAAACGTCCATTTGTGGAAAGTGCAAAATAAAAGAGAATGCTTTTAGAGTCTCAGATAAATTTTCAATCATCAGAAGCTCTAAAAGTGATTATTTGTTACACTTAAAGTTTATATATAATTACACTTCATAATGGATACAGAAAATAAGAATTGAAAAATACTTTTGTGAGTTCAGTTTTATCAATCACAGACTGCACACAGAGACTCACATGCAGGATGGTTCTTAGGGTTCCAGGTGTTGCAACCTCAGAGCTCTCTCCAATGGATGTTTTTGTTTCTAGTTCCAACTTTGCCTTCCGTACACTTGACCTGCATGTGCTAAGGTTACATCAGATTAATGCTGCTCCATACACAGGAGACTGTCTCTTCTGGGAAACACAGCACAAATTCCTACATCTCGTTTCCACCAGGCTCTATCACACATTGTCTTCTTCTCCAGAGATCTTGCCCCCAATTCTCAAGCCATCACCTTCCAACCTCATCTTGTTCTTGTAAAAGACATCGAACTCTGCTATTCATTCTCAGGACCCCCTGCTAAATTCTACCAATAGCCCATGATACCAACTGTACATCCCCAAAGTCTTAATTCCCATTTTCCACATAAGAAAACAATTCCCAGGATACACTTCACCTCTGATGCTTAAGCCCTGGTTTTCTGCAGAAGTTTCTGAATTCAGGCATGAATGCAGTCCTGGGTTCCAAGAACACTGATAGCAAACTTATAAGATTTAAGTAGCATAGCTCTGCTTATTTACCCTCTTGTTTATCTCCCAAGGACACCTGGGCATGTGGAGGAACCTGCCTAGGTTAGAATTTTTAAAAAAATGAGGAGCATGCTGAGGGTGCACCTTGTCACTCTCAGGATGGGATTTAGAGAAGATACATAATGAAAGGTATCATCAGACCCTTGGGAAAAATGGTTTGTGGAATGAACCCTGAGAGAGAGTTTTATGTATATTCTATAACAAATATTAAGATTTTGACCATTATGCAAATAACTTTTCTCATAGGCAAATGATTTAAAATCGTATTTATCATGCATAGAAAATTCTTAGCAGGAGTCATTTTCTCATAAAACAATTTCTTTGTGATAAAACATTTACAATCATTCCGAAATAAGTCTGTAATGAATGCTTTCTTCCAGAATCTACATGCCAGTAGCTTTGTTAATTTTCTTATTGTCCTTGATTCCTCTTTGAAATAAATTACACTGTTTCTAGATTTGTTCTAACTGAAGTTTTTTTTTTCCCAGAAGAGTTCATTTTGAAATAAGCAACCAGCATCAACTATAGTGTGTAATGAACTTCTTCTCCATTTCTTCCATGTGGAAGACATTATGCTTTTCTTTTTCCTGTCAACACTTCCACAGTCAGTAAGGATTCTCTTCTAATGGATTGACTCTTTCGACTTTTAACAATATCACTGATCCTATTGTCCCAATAGTGTTTGCTTAATTTAGGAAAAGCATATAAATATGTATGTTAATACATCCTTAAAAATAGACATTTCAAAGTTACAGAAAAAATGGTCCAGGAAGAATTACCCTTGTTTTTAAAGATCCACACAGTAGGTGTTGAATATGGCGGTACATTCCTTAGCCCCAACACTTTGGTAGGTGGAGATTGATGATAGATATTTGTGAATTTGAAGCCAGTCTATAAACTGAGCTCTTTAAAAAAGTCAGATAGAAAACCTACTACTGTAAGTGTTTCTGAAAATACCGTTATGTGTGTGTGTGTATATGTGTGTGTGTGTATATGTGTGTGTGTGTAAAAGTTCAGTGAAGTTATTCTAAAACTATGGGATAAAACCCCAACTAGATAGCTCATGCTAGTCAATAAAAACCCTAGTATCAAATATGAGTTGCCTTTTTTGAGTTGTTGACCAGTTGGTCTTGTTCAGCCTTACAGACTATTGCCAATATTTTTGCTTCCAGTATCAAACTTGATGGCAAGACCCTGTTCCTGAAGACACCTTATTCTTGAGTCACAAAACATGGAGAAACCAAGCTGGTAAGCTCCTGAGAGGTTCCTTCCTACCGTCTGGTGCTCACAATACTGGAAAATGCTATGCACACTGTCAGAAGAGAGACATAATCCTCAATTTCACCCATCCACGAACACCAAAACCTGTCAATGACTTGCTTGGGAAGTTGTGCTCACTAGTGCTGTAGTGGTATTAATGTTACAGGAATAGCAAACCATTTATTGTTGCCTTTAACACCCATTCTAGGAAATAGATCTCATAATTGGCACTATTAATGTGCCCAAGATCTGATGTCTAAATGCATTATAGGTCCTAGGATGTAACCTAATATTATTGTTCTGCTAAAGGGGCAGAGTATTAAAATAGCACCTAATGAGTTACTATTATATTCAGAGATTGCAGAATCTTTTATCCATCCTTAGGAAAGCTATTCCTTAAAGTAAATGGCAACTGACACTGAGAACCTCCAAAGATCAATGCCATAGGATTTCTCAGCTCTACATGAACTATATCTATCAGACTTTCTACCCTCAAAGGCTTAGGAATCTTTGCAGAAGAGAAGATATAAGTGAATAGCAGGTCTTTTAAATAATGAAGCTCCTGTTAGAACTACACAGCATGGCAGGCCTGATTCTCAAGACTAGCTGAACACAAACTTGATAGGTGAGAAAAAATAGGAGAAACCCCAAAATTGGATAGGAAGGGATGGAAGAGTAGAATGGGTGGATATGGGAGGGTATGTGAATATGTTTCAAAAGTATTAAAATTTTCTACAAACTATTAAAACCACTGTTTAAAAAAAAACAAAAATAAAGGAGAAAGCTATTATGGGTTTGGGGAGAAATCTGGTGCTAATGAATTTCCCAGGAATCCACAAGGATGACCCAAGCTAAGACTGCTAGTAACAGTGGAGAAGGTGTCTGAATAGGCCTTCCCCTGAAATCAGATTGGTGGCTACCCTAACTGTCATCATAGAGCCTTCATCTAGTAACTTGCAGAACTAGATGCAGAGATCCACACCCAAGCAACAGGTTGAGCTAGAGGAAGCCAATAGAAGAGAGGGAGGAGGGAATATATGAGCAAGGCAGGCAAAGATCAAGGTGGAGAAATCTAGACACAGCTGAACCAAACTCGTGGAAACTCATGCGCTCTAGACCAACAGCTGTGGAGCCTCCATGGAACTGAAGCTCCACATGTGGGAGACAGTGGTGAAGCTTAGGCTATGCGGTCCCCAGCAGGAGGACCAGGTTCTTATCCCTGGTGCAATTAGCTTGTTGGAGCCCATTCCCTATGGTGGGATGCCACCTTCAGCCTTGATGCTGGGAAGAGGGACTTAGTCCTGCCACAACTTAATGCGACAGACATTGTTGGCTCCTCATGGGAGCCCTTACCCATTAGGAGGAGTGGATGGGTGCTGGTCTGGGAGATAGGCAAGTCCGGAGGAAAAGTTGGATAGGAAACTGTGAAATGTAAAATGAATACCTATACCCCTTAATGTATTTCACAATATAGAAACAAAAGAGTCATTACCAAATTCCTTTTATGAAGCTACAGTCACTCTGATACCAAAACCACACAAAGACTCAACCAAGAAAGAGAATTAGAGGCCAATCTCACTCATGAACATCGAAGCAAAAATACTCAACAAAATACTGGCAAACCGTATCCAAGAACACATTAGAAAAATTATCCATTATGATCAAGTAGGCTTCATCCCAGAGATGCAGGGCTGGTTCAAC
>NW_004949105.1:1649598-1663951 GCF_000317375.1 Microtus ochrogaster | reverse complement strand
TAACAAAAAAATAAATAAAAATCAATGCTTGGTTGGGACATGGGGACCTGGTCAGACCTGGTCAAGGGTATATTTTTATATCAAAACTCAAACTCACCACCTTTGCTAATATGAACTTATTTTAAATAACTTTCATCTAAGTTACAGGGTTTATTTCATGCTTACATGTGTTGTCCCTGAACTGTACTTTATAATTATGTTCATTGGAAATAAAACATATTATGCCAAAGTATTGCAACAGTTAAGTGAAATAACACATAATAATAAAACGTAAAATTATGTAGTTAAAACATAAGTTGGCTGAGTGGCTCTTGCTTGTCAGTCACCTGCATCAGACACCCTGAAGGACCCTGATCCTAAAGAGCATCATGAATGCCCCAGGCTGACAGAGACAAATGTCCTTGAGACACTGCATGGAGAACAGGGTAGTTGTGACATCTGTGGGTGGATGCTTGACAGCTTCATATATGGATATAATGTGTTTTGCTCTGTTCTACTCCCTTATAAATTCTCTCTGATCCCACATGATGTTCCCTTCCACAAGATTTCAGGTACCTCCTTTGTTTAAAGCCATTGAGTCCACCGACCTCTGTTAGTTTTTCATGGCTATAGGAAACCGACTTCCCCCACTCCAGCAGTTGTTCATTACCATAGCTCTTAACCTAGAGGTTGGAATGTGTCACCACTTTCCCTTTCCGTGCTCAGAGTTTGTCTGGCTTGTGTGGATCTTGTGTGTGTGTGTGTGTGTGTGTGTGTGTGTGTGTGCCTCAATAACTGCTGTGAGTACACTCAAGTTTGACGATATTAAATAGACAGGAATTATCCTAAAGTTTTAGGAATCCTCTCTGTAGTCTTAATAAAACTACTTTGATGACACACAGAAGATGAAAGAAGAAAAACAGGCATAAAAAATACTTCCTCTTCCCCCACTTCTTCACCTTGGCAAGCCCAGCCCCAATCAGAAGTAGAAACTAGGCTGATTAAGCTTCAGTCAAGTGGATTATTTCAGCTGTGGGGATTGATGCTTAAGCTCCCACGAACTCTCCTTCTGAGCTCATGCTGCACTCACGGTACTGAAATCCAACTCTTTTCCGCCTGCAGAATGAGCATCATGATTCCCATTGAGCATTGAACATTGAACCAGCTAAGCTCAGCCAGAGTCTGGCTTCACTCCCCCACATGCTGGTTCTTAGCCACAACATAGATGAGCCACCCCATAATGTAAGGGGATGGATATGCACACTGTTGGCCAGCAGCTCACACTCTGAGCTGATTTGCTCATGGTGACTCTGGTTCATAACAACAGAAGATCAAATCCTAGACACAGGAGTGATGTCAAGTGCCATGCATCTGCCACAAATACTCAAAGGTAACTCAGACATTGTTACAGATCATTAACCATCCAGGTAAGAGATATTTCTTTCCATATTAATAGCAGGATAAATTGTGGCTCTATTAGGAATCAAGTTCCTTAATTTTGCTTTGCAGATTCATACACACTGACAAGCCTTAATGCTGCTGCTGCTGCTGCTGCTTCTGCTGCTGCTGCTGCTGTGTAGGGGTGGGGTGTGGTCAACTTGCCTTGTGTTGACAGATGTGAAAAAGTCCTGAACAGGCACAATGGGTATTGCTTTAACTATAGAATGCAGCAGGTTCCAGTGAGGAAGAGCTTCTTCTACAACTTTTATGAACAAGAAGAAAAACTAATGGTACCTTTTGGAAGAAGGAAATGACTTTTAACGATTCAGCAAAAAATCTTCATGTAAGCAATAATTTTAATTGCATAGAAATGAATTTTAAATCAATTGTCAAATTTTAACCATCTTATAAATATTTAATAAAATTTCTAACACGACCTTTATATTTTACTGCATCCCTTCCTTATTTCGGTAACTTATATTGAAGATGGTGTTCCTCCACAATGACTCTAGTTTTAAATTAATTACATTTACTTTATTCTCTCTCTCCCTCTCTGTCTCTCTCTCTTTCTCTTTAGGTATATGGAGGCCAAGGCATAGGCTAACTATGAATTGAATTCAGGCGGCTAGGCCTGCACACAAGCATCTCTACTGGCTGAACCCTCTCATTGCTCCACTGACGATTTTTAGTTTTGATGAACCTCCCATCATTGAGGAAGTGCATATCCAGGTAGATCCTGAAACCTGAAACCCTGAGAGCAGATATGAGCACGCAGGTTTGGTAGGACTGTTATCAGGGTTCTTAAGATGTGAGGGCGAACTGCATATCACAGAGGGTGACATGGTCTCACGGGCACAGCCCAAGAATTACTATCAATCTTGTAGGAAAACCAAAGTTCCTTGACCGAAGTGGATTGTACTCCTAGGAGAAGGAAGGATGAAATTACAATATGAGTAGGATGCCTGATCACTGATCTATTTGTACTAAATAAGTTTACAGAAGAGTGATTTTTTTTATTTCATCAAAGTATCTTTTATAAGTCAACAAATATAAATATATCTTCTTTTTAATCTCTTCTGGGCATTCTATTTAAATATTTTATACATTTGGTTTCTTCAAACATTGATACATAAGATATTTGACTTTCAGCCTGGCCCAGGCATTGACTAGTAAGATTAGCAATGGAGGCCATTCTTTGTATTTTCTGGAAATCTTGTCATTAATTGCACAGTAGATGCTGTAAGCAGAGACCTTTTCATCCAGTTTATATGACAATTACTGTCAACACATGTAAATGATCTTCTTCTTAGAGCATATGACGTAATGTTCTAAGAGGTTTCCAATAGCTTCTCAAAACAACTGTTTCTACATAATGAGTCAAGCATTTCTGGACACACAGAACTCAGACACCCACATTATCTCCTACCACCCTGTGCTGGATAGTTTTGTGTCAACTTAATACAAGATAAAATTGTCTGAAAGAAGGGAATCTCAATTAATAAAATGTCTTCATAAGATCCAGCTGTAGGGCATTTTCTTAATTAGAAATTGATTGGAGAAGACCCATCCCATAGTTGGTAGTTCAATCCCTGGACTGGTGGGCCTGGGTTCTATATGAAAGCAGGCTGAGCAAATCATTGTGAATCAGACAGTAAGCAACACCTCTCCATGACCTCTGTATCAGCTCCAGCCTCCTGCCCTATTTGAGTTCCTGTCCTTACTTATTTCAATTACGAACTATAATGCCCAAGTGCAAACCAAATAAACCCTTTCCTGCTCAGCTTACTATTTTGTGCATGGTGTTTTTCTTTTTTTAACACCAATAGAAACCCTTACTGAGACACTCCTTATATTGAGTGGTTTCCCATGACTCAATTGAAAAGCTTATTCTTTACTTTATACTATGGATTATCACTGGATGTAGCCTTCTAGGTAATAGGCTGTGGTACTTAGCTCTGCTCTTGACTCTGTAGATGAGGTCTGTAGAACATGGGTACAAAAGGACAGTGCCATCAACATATTCTCTTCATGCTGTCTTTAGCATGAGATTCTTTTCTATTATTTTCCTTATGGGGGTTAGGTTAGACCACCAGCACAACCTGTAAAAGTCCCTGCAGATAATGCAAAAATAAGTGATTTGAGGTGGAACTTGACTAGTAGTTAAAGATCATACAGGAAGTCTGGAGCATTGCCACCAATTGCATTTTAAAAATACAGGCATTGTTAAAAGTGAATATGGTTTCCTGCTTCAGAAATAAATATGGCAATAGTTAGTTAGCTTTCCTAAATGTTGTTTAAATATATAGTAGTTTGAATATGTATTATATATGCACATATATGTAATCTACATGTTATGAGGATTACAACTAAAGTCAATATTGTCCATAATGATTTACCATGTTTTTCCTTCTTAGATTTTATTATTTGAATTAAAATTAGAGTATTTGTTAAAATTAATAACAGTGCATTACCCTAGACTGTATGAGAATTCAGGAGATTTATTTTACACAAATGGGCTGACTTTCTGATCACAGAAAGACAAAAGAACTGAAGAGTCATTTGCTGTATGAGGAAGTCACTGCATAAGATGTAGGCACAAACTTGGGAGGCAACATTCACCATCTTGATGAGCTCGGCTGTCTGAAGGTATACACTCTAT
This sequence comes from Microtus ochrogaster, assembly GCF_000317375.1. Lineage (NCBI taxonomy): Eukaryota > Metazoa > Chordata > Mammalia > Rodentia > Cricetidae > Microtus > Microtus ochrogaster. The sequence continues at coordinate 1,659,873 of NW_004949105.1, read as the reverse complement.
TTCAAGCATTAAAGCTTCTTTGCACCACATTTATATTGATTCCTGGAGAGCTTATCTTACTAGGACTGAAATAACTGCAGGGTGGCATGTGAAGAGAGGAGGGACAGCACTTAGGAGACTTGGGTGAGCCCTTAGATGTTCTCAGGGAGTTTCCAGATTACAATGTTCCTCTTATTCAAAGTATTCCATAAGGCAAAGATGGCTGCCCCTCATCTCTGCATCCAGAATACACAGAGACACTGTAGGAAGCCTTGATCCAGGGGTCCAGACTTAAGTAGAAACCCCACTGGGTATCTTTGGAGAGACATTTTAAAACCCTCTTTTGTCCAGTCCTGCACAGGTTCCATATTTTTCACATGCGTCATTGTCATGATGAACCTTAAGTTGATGGAAAATCGTAAAAAGAAAACGAAGAAGGGAATCATGGGATGATTTTGTACAGAGGCACAGCTGGTGAGAGGAAGTGTTTGGATGAATCTGTGGTGGGAGTTGGTTACGTTTTTACCAGCATTGAACTGCTGATGTTTGTAAAGCATGGCCAATAGCATTTAGTCACCATTGTTTATCAGGAAGAGGTTCTCATTCTCAAATATGACATGATGATGGGCACACCCTATCACTGCTGGAAACAAAACTCTACTAGTGTTTGTCAGAAGGGAAGTGAATAAGCTTGTCTTATTTACATTCAATACAAAGTATGGGAGAGGCATCAGGAGAATCTTTCAGTCAGTCTGTCCTCTCTGATTCTTTCTTTTGAGAAGAGTGGAGCCTCAGATGAGGCAGCAGGCAGCAGCCCTGAGTGGCTCCTTCCCTCCAGATGCTACACAGACTGAAGCAGAGGACAGAGCACAGTGAATGCCAGCCAACTTAGAGTGCCATCAGGATCAAAAGCACAGTGAAAGCTTACATTGAGGTGGGAGAGAGAAACTGCAGAGACAGCAATCACACTGGAAGATCCAAGCTCCTGCGTCCAAAGGAAACCTGTTTGGAGGCATTCCCTAGGTGCAGACATATGGAGACGGATGGAGATAAAGACTGTCCTTAGCAAAGTAACCAATTGCCTCCATTGAGATAAGAGCCACAGGAAAATCTTCAAGATAACTGACATCCTCAAGGGTCTTAGTGGAAAAGGCTGTTTCCTGCTTTTCCCTCCTCAAGCACCACATTTCCTCCCTGAGCTATTGGAAATGGATGTTGATGATCCCTAGCAGAAGAAAGAGAGGATTCTCCATAATAAATCTTTGAAAAGACCCACAACCAAGTCAATGGGAGAAAAGGAATTTGAAACGAAAGCTTCTTCAGCAGAGAGATCTCAGCAACTGAACTGCAGGTTTGAGACCCCTCCAGGAAGATCATGTTCCTAGCACATGTATACAAGGAAAAAAAACTCAACTACATTGAGTAGCTAAAGACATGGTTAGCATATCTACAACATGAACATAGAAAATTGGTAGGAAATACCATTTGCTACTATGGCCCCTGAGACAGGAGAGATCTATCTAGTTTTCAAGGATTGCACAAGAAGTGTACCTTCTTCAAGAAAGTTGAAGGGAGGCCATTTTTGTTGTTGCCAGAACAAGTGGCCCATGCTTCTAGATGGAGGTTTTAATAGTATCTGTGTATTTATTATTGTAATTCATAGGAAACCATGGTACCAGCAGAGATGAGCTACAGAAAATAGGCAAGGAACATTTTTCCATGGTGCCTTCCTTCTGTCTGTGGCTTTTGTAGAGGAGAGTTGATTATACACTGCAGTAACCCACAGTGGGAAGCCTGTTCATCTTTAGTTTACTATCATGAGAAGAGTTAAGATGGATAAAAAGCACTGTGACGTCATGGCGTTTTATTTGTGAATAACTTTAGTAATCTAAATTCTGTTTTCAAAAGTAAGTTGTACTTAAAGCAAAAATGCTAAAGAATGGACTAGAAGAATGATTGTAATATATTTTTCTTACTATTCTGCTGTTTAATTTTGAGACAAGAATCCCCAACTAGAGCTCACTAGATAGCCCATGCAGACATGTACATGGCCGTAAATAAGTAACGAGAAAATATAAGATAGTCTATGATGAATTTGTTGGGGTCAAGATGTCCTGGATTTAGGTTACATCAATGAACTCAGGGACACTGCAGTCCTGATTATGTCCTTATAAACATAACTTCTTTTGTATTACAGCAGCCAAAGAAAAGGCTGTCAGGAGCTGTGACTGAATAGCCAATTGAATGTTCTTTGAATATTTTTAATATTTCAACAAATACTTTTTATCAACCCTAATTTCACTCTTATTTGAAACATACAATTTAGCAATGCTTTTAAACAATTATTTGTGAGAACCTTATGCATAAACCACAGTAGTGTTGGAAACCTCCTTCATACCTACTGGGAAAACTCTAACAAGATGTAATAGCTTTAACTTCTAGAAGCAACATATAAAAATAGAGTAATGACCTTACTTTTCAAAAGAAACTCACTTGGTGAAATAAAATCTACAATTCAGAAAGAAAAGCCAAACTATTACGTGACCACCTGTTTCCTCCAACTTAACTTTGAAAAGTATTTAATGTCAATTCATGAAGACAACAAGGATATAGTCATCAGGTTTATAACACCAGGTGAGTAGCCTAGCAGTGCCCAGAGCAGCCTGGGCATTCCTTCCTCAGGGATCTGTCCCTAAGTCATGCCAGTTTATAACTACATTGGGCAAGAATATTAGGGAAAGCAGGAGCAGAACGAAGGTAGAAAAGTTAAAGGAGAGATCATGGAGGGATGGAGGAAGGGAATGAAGGTTGGGAAAAAAGGAGGGGGATGGTGGGGGGAAGAGAAAGAGAGAGAAAATACTTAGTAAAGGTGACTGTACTGTATTACACTTTCAGAGCATGGGTATGAACTTTTCCAGCGAGCTGCTGTATGATATTTTCACAGTACACACATGCACATACACTCACACATGCACACACACATACATATAAACACATATATGCACATGCACATGTATATTTATACACATATGCATCGATATACATGCATAACAAATATATTTTGTAGTTTTTAAGCTATGTTGTTCAAAAATGCCGTTGCAGCAGGACCTAAGGAACAGTCATAATACAAAAATTAACTAAAAATTAAATAACAATAAAAGAGCTGACCTAGTTATTCATACTGTCTTAAAGGATTTACTTTGGTAAATTTTCAGCTGTTTTCTGGGGTGTTTTCATCAGAGGTGCGTAGGAAAGGAACGGTGACAGGAAACTCAAAGCCACACACGTTCTGACCGTAATATTAGCCACAGTGTATGGTGTTTGTTGCTCCTTGAGTGAGATGACTTTGGGACACAGGGGCTCTTTGTGGGTGATGTTGTGTTCTGGCTGTTGTTTTCAGTTTCGAGAGATTTCCAATTCTTAGCCAGAAAGAAGGGCAAATTTGATTCTAGGAGGAAGTCTTGAGTTTTTTTCTATGCCACCTCAGTCTCATTCAAAAGAACCTCTAAATGATATGGATTACCTTTATATCAGAAACTATTGTGGTATTTGTGCCTAAATGTTGGCCAGAAATCTAATCAGGAGATGTTATTAGAAGATTTAATTTATTCCCTTTATCAGTCAAGTTGGAATGGAACACGTTCCTCAGTGTTCCAGAGATCATTGGTTGTAAAATCTGCCATAAAGTGACGATTAAAAAAATGTGTAATGATTACTTTTGAGAATAAGTGATGATGATGTATTCCCTAAGTGACACAGACTCGTGTAGAGCAATTTGTCTTTCTAAATTGTAAGGTTTATAATTTATTCCCTGGGAAGATTGTTTGACAGTTCCTGGAAGGATGCCTGTCAGTATTGCAACAGTTCCAAAGGTCAAAACAGAAATGTATAAACAACTTTCAGTATTTTCTTTCCACTTATGTCTACAATTCAAATTCAGTTCCGTAGTAGAAAATGAATTCCAAAGTCTTCATCTGAGAAAGCAGGCACTGAGCATCCCTATGCATTATAATTTTAATTAGCACATATATTTATAAGCAAGATTTAAAATTTCTATAAATGCAAGACACATAGGTTGTATGTGGTCCACATGAAACACTAACACTTTTGATTTTTTCACACCATACTCTTAGTTCAGATGTAAGACTATAAAGTAAAAAAAAAAGAAAGAGCCGTCTAGTGTATATGCTTTGGAGTGTGTTATCCCAGCTTGTTCCTCTTCAAAGTTTCTTTTGACTTATTATGATCAATACAGCAATGAACAACCAGGAGTTTCCCAATTTGTATTTTCTTTCTTAGAAAATCTATGTATTTATTGTATGTTTATGTGAGTGGATGTATTTGTATGTTAACTATATGTCTTCAGTGCCCAAGGAAGCCAGAACTGGGCATTGGATTCACTGAAACTGGAGTTACAGACAGTTGTGAGCTGCCATGTGGTTCTGGAAGCCAACGTGCATTTTCTGAAAGAGCAGCAAGTGTCTTAACAACTGAGCCATCTCTCCAAACGCATCTTTCAATTTTTCTAAATTTTCAACTTATCACCAGAAAAATATAGGTTAAATACTGTTAACAAATAAATCTGAATTTATATGTTTAGGAACACAGAATCAAGACAGACTAATTGGAGCATCATCTCATTAAATTATGATTCTTAATAGGTTCAACAGTATTAATGGACAAAATATTTATGGATAATTTTACAAAATTCAAATATAAAGGCACATCTTGATTAATATTTTATTTTCGTTTTCTTTAAGACAAGCACTGTTAAAGCCATGAAACTCTGATCACAAAGGACATTATTCACAATTTACAAATCCTTTGATCTTTGATTGCATTAAGGGCTCAGAGCTCTATTTCTACACCTAAGTATCTATGAGAGATGTGATTTGTCATCAATGGACCAAACCAGAGATATTGAGGCATCCTTTGAGGCTAGCCATAAAAGCCCTAATCAACCCTTGCTAACTAAGTCAGTGTGAAACTTCTGGGATTACTGATATTTCATAAGATCACTGAAGTCTAAATCTCATAGTTATGGCCAGAGGAGACACAATGTCAATGTGAACTGAATGTTAGTTAGCCAACAAGGGTGTGTTAACTTTACAGATTGCTCATATATAATTACTAGGCTAATGAAGATGTGTATGTGTGTGCATGTTCATAAATATATGTGTGCAAATGTTCATTGGTAGCAAAAATATGGATAAGCAAAAGCTCACTGGAATATGTAATTACAATTTCTCCAGTGAAATAGGATGAGGAATTATTTGTTTATTTATTAATTTATTATCTATTTATTAGTGTGTGTGTGTGTGTGCGTTTGTGTTTGTGTGTTTGTACCTGTGTGGTCAACAAAGCACATGCTGAGGTCAAGGGAAAACTAATGGGGCTGCTAAGGAACATCTGGCAGCAGGCAGTTTTTGCCATCTACCATGTGGGTTCCAGAGGTCAAAATAAGGTCGTCTAGCTTCAGGATGAGTGCCTTTACCCACTGAAGCATCTTGCTTAACTCAAAGGACAATTGTATATCAATTATCTAAAAGTGATGGTGCTACAAAACAAACCCTTTCTTCTTTTTTTCTTTTTTTAAACCTTTTCTTCTTTAAGTTGTGTAGGCCATGGTATTTTATTACAGCAACAGAACAGTAACTAATACTCCCAAGTGTTACTTGGTTTGCATAAGTGGAGGTGCTGAATTTTTCCAGGAATGCATTATATTTGCATCCATATAGCTGGACACATATGTGTGCACTCACATACACATACTCTCTCACGCACATCCATGCACCTTTCAATGGAATCTTATTTCTCTTCCATTAAAAAATAACAACAGCCCCCTTGTTTAAATACAGCCCAGTTACTATGAATTAGAAGATGCTGGACTTGTGCAGGTATGTCATATGGAGATGCTACTGGTTGTATTTGAAGGATACAGTGATCCCAGCAACCATGCAACCAGTGCTTCCAGGGTTCTGTCTTCCCTGGGAGACATTCTTCTAGAAGGTAAGCTACAGAGCTGTCATTGCTCAGCCCCATGCTGACATGAGAAAAACCTGAAGAGAACTCAGTGAGGTTTCAGGGTTTTGACCATGCATCTAGGTTTTCTGTGTCTGCAAGCCAAGCTTTCTATACTCCTCCTGAAGTCTGAGAACACCTGGCTCAGACTGGAGTTCAGTCCAATCCATCTGAGGATGAATTCTAGTCTTCCCCTTTGCCAGGTGACTTCAGCAAGCCATTCCTGACAGCCCTTAATGACTTATACGCAACCAAAGCCAGTTTTCTGTCAAATGGCCTCAGTAAATCACTCACAAGTGAAAAAAATTAGATAACTGAATGCCAATTTGGTTCCCCAGCTGACTGCTCCCACTCACTCCCCACTTTGGGGCCACAAAAAAAATTAGATTTATTAAGAAAATGGTCCAATACTGATGTCATTTGGAAGGCAAAGTTCTGGCCAGTGCAATAAAACCCCCTTCAGTCACCTGCATCTCTGCTCATAACTCAGCACCGAGCAGTGTTTCTTTTGCATTCCAGACTTAAACTGCCAGGAGTCCTTAGTAAAACAAGGCAAAGACAGATCCTAAAAGCACTGTATGCAAAATTACCATGAATAATTAATAATCAATGGAGTATAGAGTCCAAAAGTTTCCTGGTAAGCTGGGATGAGCGCTAACAGAGGGACATTAAGAGCAACACACATGAGAGTGATGGTTTTCTAAAGGAAATATATGCCATTGAGAGGGGCTATTTAGGAAAACAAAGTGCTACCCAAGGCCAGGAAGGATGCTGCACTATTAGCATATGGGGCAAAGACTAGTTGTGGCATCACAAGGGATGTACACCACTAAACAGAATGTCAACATGACCCAGACCTGCAGAAAATCCTCTCTGGGGCAATGTTCTGACCCTTCGCAGGCAACACTGGGGAAAGAGAAGTCTACAGATACGGAAATGGATTCAGGTCAGATTGCCTATTGCATCAGCGAGCCAGCAGCAACAGCTTTCTCTTTGAGCCTCACTCAATAACCCAATTTCAACAATGGTAGTGTTCTAGCCTGAGCACTGTGAAAGGATGGCACACGGAAAGCCATTAAAGCCCAGAGAAAGAATACACAAAAGTACTGTGACCACTAGGAGAAGCTGAGCTGGCTATGGGTACAGATACACAATCACGCATACTCTTGGCAGTTCTTTGGGCAAACCTGTCCTCAAAGCACTGAGCTGGACTGAAGAGCTTCTCACCCACAAGTTTCTCACCAAACCCAATAGTTTAAGACACATGCATACAATTTAAAATACATAAATCATATGAAAAATAAGCCAAAATTAAGCCTTTTACTCTCATAAGGAAACCGATAACTACAGAATGTGTTACTAATTTTCTATGATTTATCTGAAGCACAATCATACTTAGAGCACAAAGCAATTTAACCTGAAAATTGTGGCTGGTGGAATCTAATGATTTCACACTTATTTTCAGATAAGAAAGATTTCCTGTTTGTCTCCGATCCGCAAACCCATATAATCTATTAGTGACTCCATAACTCCGTGACATGAAATAAATGGTGTGATTACCTATTTCAAGTCTGTTATCACTGCCGAATTCCCATTACAAAGAGGGAAACAACAGTAAATAAATGTGTGCCCACGAACACACAAAAATGCACACACATACATGCACATACACTCAAAACCACCCAAACAGGGACCTAAGTACTCACAAACAGATAAACATTCACACAGACATATATACATACAACACACTTGCACACACATAGACTTACATATGCATGCACACACACCACATGCATTTACATATATACAGACTCACACAGGCACACATACATATTCACATATACGCATATATACATGCACATATACAGACACACAAACATACACTATATGTGCATACAAATACACAAACAGACTCATGCATGCTAATGCATATACACATTCAGGCACTTATACAGATACACATAAATATGCGTGCATTCACATACACAGACAAAGACATACATTAATATACATACACACACACACACATATATATATATATATGCAAACACACACACAGACACATATACACACCACACTGTTTATAAACCAGAGAACATAACAGGCTGAAGACACATCCTTTGGTATGGATTCACGTGACATTTCACCCAGAAGAAGTGGGTGGTTCTCAAGCACCTAACACTCAGTAACTCGGTTCTCTTTATATCTTGGATACAGACAAACACTTGAACAACAGATTGTGAAACAAACAGTCAAATTTTATGACACAGGAGTTTCCCATAACTTGTTTGATGATTCTCAATTTGAAATTACAAATCACACAAGCAGTCATCATCCACTGCCTGAGGACCACCTCAAAGTCCCTCTTCACTCTACAAGCTCGGGATATTAAATCAAATCAAGTGCTGCATGCAAAGCCCTTCTTAAAAGCAGTGTCAGTGAGCAGCTGGTATCTGTCACAATCCTTCGTTAATTCCATGACACCACACCGAGTGCCCAAGAATATAGTGATAGAAGACAATCCGTTTCAGTATACGCATCTTCACAGTGATACCAGACCTGCTTTCATTTTGTTCCTGTCAACTTAAAATGGCCACAGCCTTCTCACAGGTCTCCTTTTCAGATAGGTTCCCCTCCACAGGAACTGTGGTGGGGAAACCATAACCCATTCATATTTGTACATAAAAATGAAGACTGATAATCGAGATACAAACATTTTTAAATAATTGGATTTTAAGAAATCATTCATTTGGGCTGAGGAGATGGTCAGCAGTAAAGCACACATATGTTCTTGCAGAGGACTGGGTTTCAGTTCCCAGTGCATGCATAGTGGTGGACAACCATCTGTGACTCCAGTGACGGAGGGTCTAGTGCCTCTTCTGACCTTCAGGGAACCACACGTGTGGTGCACACAGATAGACACACACACAAAAAATCCACAGAGTAACATATACCTAGTTGAACAATCATCCCATTGGCTCACTAATTTGTACCACAATTTGTGAGAAAAGAATCTCAACTGAACAGTCTTGAACGTTCTCATCCTTCAGCCGAAATCCTAAGAGCCTTCCCAGAAGTCACCCATCTTGTTTCTGCTAATTATAACAAACTACAAATCAAATAATCTAATCATACTTTCTTTTCATTTACAGCTTCAGGCTCCACACATGAGACTCCCGGCATGAAGAGTGATGCCTTGTCATCCCTCCAGTATATACTGGGCACTCACATGAGTGCTCCCCTTAAGTGAAAACCCTATACCAACCCAGCTCAACAGCTTCTGCTCTTCTATATGTGAAACTCTTTGGTGCACACTGAGCATGCTCAGAGGCTCCCTTCTGTCATCTTTAGGACACATTGAGCATGCTCAGAGGCCACTCTTTCTTCCTGAGGTCATCTTTACCATGCAACCAGAACATGTTTAGGTGTGTTTCTGTTTAGATTCATGACAGAGGCCAGACATGCTCCAAAGTTACTTTCTCTCACATTAATCCTTTGGACATGTTTTAATGACCTGGAGTAATTGTGTCCCGAAATATGGCCTCTTCCCTTCCAGAACCTTCTCTTTAACCCCAGTTTTGTCAGCAATGTGCCCACCGCAAGCCTACATTTTTATGATTATCGACAAGCCTCCCAGCCTCTCTTTATAAAATCCATGGGATTGCTTGTCCACAGCAGTCATGGCCTCCCGTTTTATTCTCCCCTTATGCAACCAAGGTATCCTTATCTCTGACTGTCGGGCTTTGCACTCGCCAACCCGGGAACCAGTGGCATTTGGTGACATTCTGGAGGTTCTGTTAACATTTGCTTCTGAAGATCTCTGCCTGTCAAGTGTGGTGGCAGAATTGGCAAATCACAGAACAGCTGCACCTCCAGGACACTGTCACCTCATGGGCAAAAATACTTTCTGCTGGAGACGACTCATGTCTCATACTCATCATTTCAAAGACACTAAGGAAAAAAAAAACATTCTTTCTTGCATTCCAACAGGATATGACTTTTGAAAACTGATCAGGGCTTTGGTTTATTAAAAGAAAACATAAAGACAGAGAATACAGCATCTAACTCTACTGAATGTGTACAGGACATCTCAGAACTCCAGAGTGCACTGACAGAAAGAGGCTCATTTCTTGATCAGCTAGGTTCATCTGTCATTTATCAAATATTGGAGGGCAGCCGTGGACATGTTTCCATAGCATAAGCAAGAATTCCTGTCTACTTCTGATCTTATTTATTTGCAATGGGGATGTTCTATCGGGAACTCACCAAGGCCAG
>NW_004949105.1:1630917-1649227 GCF_000317375.1 Microtus ochrogaster | reverse complement strand
CTTTTTGATGTGTTTAATCCCTGAGAGGAAGAAAATATCCCACAAGTTGTTCTCTGACCTCAACATGTACCATAGCATTTACTGTATATAATCACACGAGTAAAAACAATAAATACATTATGAGAGTAAGTTAATTTTTTTAAAATTAATATAAGCTTATGTAGAGAACACTTTGGACATTTTTTACAATTAGTAATATATTTATTGTGTGGTAATGTGAATATATATATATATATGTATATGTATGTAAAAAGAAAAAGAATTCCTGTCTATCTTCTGTTACATTGAGGATGAAAAGCAATAAGGACAAATTCGTTTACAACGTTTGAGTTTGTTCATTTTTTGGTTATTATGTTTGATTGACTTTTAAATGGCAATTTGTTTTAACTTTCTATATTAGTAATACATGCTTTCTAAAGAAATGTTAAAACTACCTTTATCTTAATTTTCTTTTGCCTGATAAGTTCCTTCAAGATTACTTCCATCTTTCAAAAATATTTATTCATTAGTTTTTAATTGTGGAAATCATAGGTACTGTAATTCTAATTAAATTTTTAAGGAGCTTTGGAGCATCTTCCTGAAGCCTCTGTAAATTCAGATCAGGCTGCTACTCAACCGTTTCATTTGGATCAACATTTTTTATTCTGGATAATCAGTTTTTTCTTTATTCTCTCTCTCTCTTTTCTCTCTCTCTCTCTCTCTCTCTCTCTCTCTCTCTCTCTCTCTCTCCATACGGAGTGTGTTATTCTACAATGTGGGTATATTTCCCTTGAGCATTAGTGGAAAAGCAGAAGTGTGAGGCCCCTTGCATTTCCTCAGCGGAACCCTGGCTTTGCTTCAACTCGGGAGTGCACATTTCTACATTTCTGCAACTGTCCATGTATGTTCTTCCTGCCGGATCGTCTCTCACACTCAGCACCAACCTCTCTTCTCCCCGGCTGAAAGACTTTGGATGTTTCAAGAGTTTCAAAGCCAGAAGCACTGCCTGGGAAGGAGTTAAAATTCTCGGCTGGATTTCAGACGAGCATTATTGTAGCTGAACTACAAGATAGGCAATGTGGCTTTGTTTCAAAGCTGAAGGTAAATAGTATCACTCTCTTTCTACACTCTTAATTCATCCTAAGGGTTCCCAAATACACTCCCAACTTCACGGCACAGAGGAAATATTGCAGGATCACGTATCTTGCCTTACCTTAATGCATGGCTTATTATACACAAAAGACATGGAGGGGAATAGACGTGGCAGGCTAGAATAAATTCCTCACAAAAGGAGACACAATAACAAATCCATATTTTTTTTTGTAGCAGAGACTTTACTGACTGCACTAATACCAAGATAAAATTAAAATAATAAAATCCTGTTTCAAAAAGGATTTGCCTATTCACCCCTCTGTCCAGCCATTCTTTCCCAATTGGGACAAGAGTCAAATACTAAATGAGAAAATCCTTATTTGAATCGTTCTGTTCTTTCATTCTGGATTGAGTTCATATGAAATAAAACAAAATTTCCCTACACATTGACTGAAGATATAGAATGAGAGAACAACTATATACCTACGTTACTCATTTTAGAAACAATTTTATATTTTAATGCTCGTTGAAAACATTGTCATAAGGACAAGGCTATAAACATGTGCAAAATGAATTCAATTCAGTGAATACATCAGGGTTTATGGATGCTTATCCTCAGAACCTATGTGAACTTCTGAGTGAACATTTTATTGCCATGAGACTATTAATCCAGTCCTTGGCTCACAAAGTGGGATGGGGTTCATGGGAAAAGTCCCCCACAGGGTCATGTGTTTGAACACCTGGTCCCCAGCTGGTGGCGCTGTTCAGGAAGGTTATTTGACCTTCGCGAGAGAGAACCTTGCAGAAGGAGGTACATCCCCGGGGTAGGCTTGGAGAATTTATAGACAGCCCACTTCCTTCTCTCACTCCATTTCCTGTGTCTGGAGAGAGGTGATCAGAGTGCCTCCTGCACCTGCTGCCAAGCCAACTCCACCACTGCAAGGGAAAGCAGGAATAATTTTTCTTCCTTAAGTCACTGCTGCTCATGGTGTATTTCCACAGCAGCAGAAAGTGGCTACTACACATAGTGACTACCGGAGATGAGGAAGCATGGCATGGGACCCAGAGGGACAGCCTCTTCCTCATGGAAGCGACAGTCAGAGGAGTGACTCACAGCTCTTACATGCAGCTGCCTTCCCCACTGCTGCCTCGATGCAATCTGCCCCACCTTCCAGAGCACAGACATACTATGTTACTTACATGAAGGGTCTGGAACTACCACTTTCCTGATAAAATAGTATCCCTCCTATTTTGAATGACCAAGAGGCTCTTGGGAATCCATGTCATAATAATAAAAACATTCCCATCATTTGATACACAATAATTAATTGAAGGAACATAATTGTTTTTAATTAAATACCCTCCTAAGAAAGTGAAGTCAATATCATTTATTACTACACATTATTACACAATTGCTTGTGTGCAGACTCAGTAGAATTTGAACATAAACACACAGAGCTAACTGCCTAAACTGTATGGAGGAAGAAAAAGCTAAAAGAATAGTCACACACCCCACTTCAACAGCAAGAGACAGAAAAAAATAAACACAAATAAAAATATGGAGGTAAGAAAAGAAGTGAATGAAAGATAAAATGTACAATTGGAAAAATACCAAAGCCAATGTCTGTTACTTAACAATAAAGAAAACTTAGAAACTATTGCCTAGAAAGAAAAATGCAGGAAATGTCAGTCTGAATCTTTCAAAAGAGATGAGTATCAGCACTGGTACAAAAAAAAAAAATGGTCTCAGAATTGTTCCTAAAACTCCCCAAGTACCAACACAGACTCAATAGGCCTCCAAGAGGACCTAAAATAATGTCAAAATGATGCTGTGGCAACATCCTTGCAAATGGATGCTAAGTGGATGGGTGTCTTGCAAAATATTATTTTCCAAAATTGACACAAAAAGAAACTGAAAGTCATAAAGGCCCTAAGTCAAGCAATTACACTAAATTTACTTTCTCATAGTTCCCAAAATGCAACTCCAGACAGAGGCCTTTGTCTGTTGAATTTTACTAATGGTAGACACAAGAATTCTTCATAAACTACAACACATGGCATCTAACTACACCTTAAAAAGTAAGACCTCTGACCAAATAAACAATCTATAGAATAAAGTTAATATTAGGAAAAAGGAAGAAAACATATAGATTTAAAATGATACATAAAGAGCTTTTGACAGCATTAATCATTTGCTCTCAGTGAAATTTCCAGCACCACATTTATTTGGTGCTCTCAAATAAGTAAAGGATATCATGGAATTTCTAAGGAAATATATGTCAAATTCCAGTACAAAAAAGAGGAGAGATTCATCAGTAGGAAGTGACTATAAAATAATTAATGAGGAGAGGATCAACAGCAAGAAGGGTGGGAAGAGGTCTCATGGCCAGGGAATCATAGACAAAGCAAGCAGATATAGTCAGGAAATTTTCAACAAGAGTCCAGGGAAGTCAAACCCAGAGCTTCAGCGTTGCTAAGTCAGGTTCTGTTATGGAGCGATCATTTAATGCTAACCAGAGAGCAGAAAGTCCCGAGGGACTCTGCATGTCAAAGCTGTCACTCAGAGAGCTGCCAGCTAGAGTCTGAGAATCTTTCTGATGAGCTCCTGCCACTGTCACTGGTGTTCAGCCTGATCTGCGGGACACAGGAGCAGGAAGAACAACTCCTCAGTGCTTTGTGTCAGCACTGAGTCCTCTCTGGGGACACTGAGAGATGGACAGGGAAACCATGGCTGCCTTATCTGGCTGGGGAAAGGACCAGTGGTATATTGAAGGTGATGAAATCATAGTTCAAGGTATGATCTTCACTCTTCCCCATGGTGATTGTAGCAAGGGGAGATGCTCAACTTTACCTTCTCTGTGTAGCAGAACACATGGCAATATGATCATGCAGTGTCATGGCAAAAGCACCAAGGAGGCAATACAGAGAAGGAAAAAAGAATGCCTCTGTGTGAATACTGTGACTATGTTCAAAATCACTCCCAGCTACCTTGCAAAGAACTGCTTGCTAGAATTAATTGAATTTATAAAGGTCACAGGATACACAGTTAACATAAATACTTAAATTATAGAGCACTTGAAATTATGAACCACATATGAAAATAACCGGGAAATTGGACTTTGATATTATTAAAATAATTCAGTCAAATAACTGGTATTCTGAATATTTGGAAATTATTCAGAAACCCAAAATTGAAGAGAAGATAAAAATACTTTGCTGCAAATAATACCTGGCCAATAGTGTAGAGAAAGATTTAACACTGTTACCTATCATGGCTGTGTAAATTAAAACCACAGGAAAAGAACACTCCACTCTGAAGTGTCTAAAATTCTGGAGACTGGGCATAGCATACATTCAATGACTAAGTATTTTGGCTTCCTCACTACAAGTGGGATGAAGAATGGTACGAGCCCTTGGCAATCAGGCCAGTTACTGCTTCAAGGACCAACATGATCTTTCTGTCCTATATATCTCATGATTAGCTATGAATCGTCGCCAAGGATGACTGAAACAGTGTAGGTTTGTGTGAAATGATAACACATTACATGCACATTGGAAAGATTATAATGAAACCCAATGTGCTGAACAATTAATATGTGTTAATAAGAAGTAGCCAGTATAAGCCCTGAATACAAATGAGACCATAGGAATGCCATTTTTGGTGGATGAAACCAAGTAGAAAAAATTAAATCAAGTGTTCATTAAGCATAAAACAAATGTGACCTAGCCCTATGAGGATAAAAAAAGCAAAGCCAACGCCAAGTGAAGACTGCCAGCGGAAGAAGTAAAGGGATGAATGTGTAATTTCAGCTTTTATTTGCATAGCTGACCATGCATTCATTTTTGCTTCATTTTTTCTTTTTATTTCTCCTCTCCTCTCTTCTCCTCTCCTCTCCTCTCTTCTCCTCTCATCTTCTCTTCTTTTTTCTCCTCTTAGCTCCTCCCCTTTTCTTCCCTCCTTTCCCCTCTGCTTTTCCTCCCTTCCTCTCTTCCCCACTTCTTTCTTTCCTTTCACTCTTCCTCCCTTCCTTCCATCTTCTCTCCATTCCGTTCTTTGATAGGATGTTACCATATAGCTCAGACTGGTTCCAAACTCTACTTTTCCTGCCTGGGCCTCCATAATGATGGATTACAAGGATGTCCTACTATGTTTGACATGTGAAATGATTTATAATAATTCTAAACCATACTATTCAATCTGTAAAGATCAGTAATGCATCCATTGCATTGAAAGAAAATAAAGAAAAACAGGTAGGCTCTATGGTATATAAGGAGATTCTGTGAGTGAGAGAAGTATCAGGGTGATGGTGTTAATGTTTCATGGTTGTATTAAAAAATTTGTAACATATACTTTTCAATTTTTTACTAATTATAATTTTAAAATGTAAAGATTAATTTGCCAACTAAATTTCGAAATGAAATCAAGAAGTCATTTCATGTGTTTTCAGAATTGTTAACAGTTTTATCAGGAACCTGTAGGAAGCATTGTTGTGGTCAGAGAAGAGTCCATGGGCTGAAGTTAAGATTCAGGAAGCCTAAACCTTTAGGAGGTTGCATTAAAGAATTTTATGAAGTCACTGATGTCTATAATTCCACTCTCTTCTTACTATTCATCTCTTTTTTTTCGTTTTACCCTCTGAGTCACCCTTTCATACCAAACATGTACTAGAGGAAGTCATATAATTGCATATACATGTATTATAAATGTTTATGTATATATATTGTATTATATATATACATTATATGTATTAATACATACATATATCTCACTGACTTGTAAAGGAATTACAGATGTTGGCTACATAATGTATGGAGTTACATGCTAGTCAAACACGGTTGTATATCTGTGTTCTCTATAGTCTTTGGAGTTGGAGATTTGGAGTGAAAAAAAGGTTATTAATAAAATATATAAAAAAGCTTCTTTGCATCAGCGCAATGGTGAAGAAAGGTCAACAGGAACAAACTAAGGGCACAGAGCCAAGGAAGTCAAGCACCTAGACATGGCAAAGGAGAGAAGGCAGGCAGGGTTAGAACTGAGGAAATTCACTCAAGGGAGGCCCTTCGTCTCACCCAGGTGCACTCTTCAGACCAGTGCAGCCTTAGAGAAATCCTGAAGGTCTCATTGGCTCAACTCTATTACCCTAGACAAGGGCACGTTTCTGAGAGCATGTTATTCTTTCAGATGCTCTGAATTAAGCCAGGAGAGACATAGCTAGAGGGAAACTGAGCTAGGCATCTTCTTCCCTTGTTATTTTAGTATATTCAAATACAGAGTGTAGCATATCTCTGTATAAAGGGAAGGACAGGTGTGTTTTCATGGGAAAAACAGAATTGTTTCATATTTTAAATTTAAAAATGTATGACTTAAGAGTGGACAAATAATAATCTTTTTATACAGCATGTATTTCTTTAAAACTATTTTCTGAGCCTGGCAGTGGTGGTGCACGCCTTTAATCCCAGCACTCGGGAGGCAGAGGCAGGCAGATCTCTGTGAGTTCGAGGCCAGCCTGGTCTACAAGAGCTAGTTCCAGGACAGGAACCAAAAGTTAAGGAGAAACCCTGTCTCAAAAATTCAAAAAAAAAAAAAACGAAACAAAAACCTATTTTTTAATCATTCAATGAAAATTGAAAATTCCCCATGCTCACAGTATTCTCAGCCTCAGCTACATGGGAAAAGGTAGAAATTTATTTTGTCAATCAATGTTCAAAATGAGGGGATGCAAAAGATGAATCTTAGAAAATAAAATCAATCATTCAACTAGAAATATGGTCATCCACATAAAACTCCTTCAAAATCCAGGAAATCCATTTATGGCTCTTATAGCTTATTAATATGGATAGTTTCCCAGTAAGCTATTTTAACAAACTATTTTTACAGATCCCCTACCTTGAAGAATAAAAGTCAATTAATGCCATTCTGACTTTTTGACACTTTCTCTTCCTTTTTCCCAGAAACTAAAGACTAAAAATATGATAATTTTACTGCCTTTTGAAAGGGAATTTAAAAGCACTTCTTGAAGAACTTTCATTATGCCCGAAGCTGTGGACAGCCTGTTGTGAAATATTACTTTATCTAGGCAAATATGTGTTATTTCTGTTTATGCTGCATTTGTTTCATTATGTAAAGATGTGTTGTTATTCCACCTTGCTGCCTTAAGCCACCTGATTGGTCTAATAAAATGCTGAATGACCAATAGCTAGGCAGTAGAGGGATGGACAGTGGTTGTGGGCAGAGAGAATAAGTAGGTAGAGCAGAAGAAAGGAGAAAACAATGGAGAAAGAGAGGCGGACTTCCCCAGGCCAGCCACTCAGCTTCCAGACTGACAGACACAGAGCAAGCAGTGACAGTCCTGTCATTCACACCTGTCACTCAATATTTTTGACAATTTACGGCAGGTAATTCTGTGCCCTGGGAGGATGGCCCTATACACTGTGCTGCTGATTTTTTCCTGCCAGATTCCAGTAAACTCCTCCACCAAACTATGATGACCAGAACTGTGTTAGACTTTACCATATACCTTGTGGGGCATGTGTAGAAAAGGAAATAAAGAGGGAAAAATGAAGGGAGCAGAGAAAGAAAGCATGGGAAGAGAAGGAGGGATGCACCTGGGCTGCATAATGAGATACTACTTCAAGAAAAAAAATGAATACACAAATATATATATATATATATATATATATATAAAATTCAACTTGCTATATCTTAAAATTACTGGGTGGAAAGATGGAAAAAATATTATAAATATAAATGTCTAAGCCAGAATTTCATACATCTTTGGCACAGTTGTCTTTGTCCTATCCCAAGCAGTCGGATAAGCCATCATTCCCAGATTCATGCGATTCTGGGGACTGCACAGAAGAATCATATACCACTAGGGAACACTCTGCCAACTGAGTTTCATTCCCAGCTCCGAGCAATGATTAGGTGACTGTGAGCTGCAGGCTGGGGGGCTTGGAGTTGAGAGATAGCTTGGCTGTCAGGAGCTCTGCAGCTGTTACCTCCAGGGGTTCCCAGGCCTGTCATTCTGGGCTGCTTCACCCTGTAATCTCCTGACATGCAGATCATCCCCTTCAGTTCCTGACCTTGTGGTTGGCCAAGAGTGACAGGTGTCAGGGTCTACATCTGGGGTTAGACTGAGGCCAGCATCTTCCAGCAGCATCCACAACAGCTCAAATCAAGGCTACCCAAGCGTTAATCAAGGCATCAGCCACCAGTCCTGCTAAAAATAGTGTGATACTTTGATTTTTATCTGACTGTTGGTTTACAGATTGCTCCCTCAAGACCTCGTAATGACAATGGGGCATGAAGGCAGAAGTTCCGCCAAGCTGTATCACTAAGCTAATGTCCTCATTGTGTAGTTGAACGCTTTCCAGGCCCTTGAAGCTCCACCTTCTCATGCTATCATCTGTACAGTCAGAACTAGCAGGATTCTCAGTGATTAATGTACTCGGCCATGCCATCCCAGGTTTGAATAATTAGAAACACTGTAATGTTTTAACAATGTGA
The DNA here is from genome assembly GCF_000317375.1 of Microtus ochrogaster. Classification (NCBI taxonomy): domain Eukaryota; kingdom Metazoa; phylum Chordata; class Mammalia; order Rodentia; family Cricetidae; genus Microtus; species Microtus ochrogaster. The sequence continues at coordinate 1,640,649 of NW_004949105.1, read as the reverse complement.
ATTCAAGATTTTCTAATCCTAATGTTCCAACACTCATTTTCCTCTCTCATTATTATAATCATTGCAGAAAAATCAGGGTTAATCTTCCATGAGGTAGAGAGGGCAGAGGAGTTTAAATACTGTGACTGTTTCCCTTGGTCTCATAAAACAATGACTACTTCATTCTCTCCTATTTTGTAGTCCAGTTTTTCTTCAGAGCTTCTGATGGATGTCTATCCAACTCCTAATATTTGTTATAGTTTAAAACTGGCAAGGAGAAACACAGCACCAGTGTTATCATTTAAAAACTGTGTGTGAGAGACACTGTGTGACAAAGCTCACATGAAAGGTCTCATTAGGGGATGGGAATGGGGAAAGGGCCGAGTGGAAAGGCACAAAGGCCTGCCTGCTTCTTTGGAAGAGTGTCAAGAAAGAGGAACTTGCTAGCTAGAAGAGCTAGCAGTTAAAGAGGGCTTAGCACATGCGCACAAAGACTACTCAGGAACAATTCATGGACACAGAGTACATAGTGATGTAGCAGTCTAGGACCCTGGGCTGGCCAGGTATCTGCTGAATGCTGACAACATTTGTGCACAGGGAATGCTCTTATTGGTTATAGCTCAGGACCCTGGTGGTGCAGGGTAGTATAATGTCTGGAATGCTAGCAAGCACATTCATAGGGAGTGGCTGTGGTTGGTGACATAGGTCCATAATGTTAGGCCAGCAGCATGCCTGAATGCTAACAATATTACTATGAAATTATGTTTGAAAATCAACAACAAACTTCAATTGTTTTCAGATTTGGGACAAATCAATACTTCTTCAAAGTCAGAGAGCCCATTCTAGGTGCCAATTCCCATGAGCGCCAGTGTCCGGGCCCACAAAAAAAAAAAAAAAAGGCCACTCACTTCACTTTGCTTTACTTCAACAGAGACCCAAATGAGTTCCCCTAACCAAACACTGGATCAGAATCACCCTACAAGGATTTCCAAGCCATTTACAGACTGACACCACTCAGCACAGGAAAAAGTCTTCCAAGGTCATCTGGCTGGACTGAGGGATTTTGTGTTGCCCTTGGAAAGGGAGAAAACTGTGCTAAGCCCACAAACCTGTGGAGGTCAGAGGTCAGTTTGTGGGAATCTGTTCTTGCCTTCTACCATGAGGGTTCCAGAGACTGAACTCAGGCCACCAGGTTTAGCAGCAAGCATCTTTACTCACAGAGGCATCCTGGTGGCCCTAACACTTTAAAGAGATTTTGTGATACTTTTTAGATGTAGTAAAATATGTATTCTTGAGTTTTATTCCAATTACAGGGCAAACGATAACTCTAAGCTGAAAACCCTGCATTTTCTACATTGGAGAAAAAAATATATACCTAAAGTTTATCCAGACAAATGTCCGTGTTATAAACAAATGAAAGAAGCTTCCTTTGTTCTTTAGAACAAAGTGTTCTAAATGGTTTTAGTTAGTGCATATTTGGAGCAAATGCAAATGGTCTTTGTACAGGTTTAAGTGTTAGTGGCTAATTTTCTTTGAGACATAAACACGTGGTACAAAGGAGAAAGAGTAGTATTGGTTCCAGGTACCCCCACCCCCTCAACTAATAATAATTTGGTACTCTTTGTAACCATCTTGCCCATCAACTGACTGAATAATGAAAGAGAAGCCCTCTCTCCCTTGTTTTCTCTGAGATGCTCATGGTCCCATTCCATATGGGTAACAGGCATGTGGATAACAATAAACAGCACCAGAGGACGATGGCCTTTAATGTATTGGCCAGTTTATGTTTTGATACCTAGAAGAATCTTCAGAGGGGCTGCACAAAGGCCTCTAGGTGTGGAATGGAAGGAAGAAATACGCCATGAAGTCTTAAGACCGAAGCAACATGTAGCCTTCAGAACATGCTCAGGTGCAAGTATGACCTCTGGGCAGCTCTGACTCCAGTGCAACATTAAGACGCTGAGTCATTGCAGGGCATAGTCTCCTTCTTTCCCTCACCCCGAACCCCACTGAAAATGCCCCTGAGAGGAAGGACTATGGCAACATTGCATGTGACCTCATCGATAATTACGCAGGTCCCGAGCTTAGACATCTAATTGTGTACCACTTCATGGAGTCTCATTGTAAAATGCAAGAAGCCTAATTAATTAAATATCAGTATTCCCATTATCAATCCTGTGACAACAGTGAGTAGAGCAAGAAAACTATTCTAGACTTTATTAACATAAAATGATATCAATATCACTGCAAGAACCTAAGAGGATAACAAATTGTTGAAAACTGTGAAACATGTATCAATAAAATTAACACATGGAACAGATTTCAAATATGTAAAGGAAATATAGAAAGCTATTAAGAGAACAAAAATAGAAATATATCTGAGTAATATTGAATAAGCATTTTAATGGAAATAGAAGGAAATAATTTTCTCACAGCCCTGTGCGCTGATATTTCAATGAATGTCAGCCTCCAATTCCTCTTCTCCTAAGTGACCCTGCTATCAAGCTCTATCTCTGCTCTTCCAACACACTAACAGTGCGACACGTGCAGCTTATAGACAAGTGAGCAGCTAGTACTGAAGAGTGAAGAATGGACATCAGGACATTTCACATCCAGTGAATTAGGGCTGTGCACGCAGATACTGTGCCCACACTCCCAGTGTCAGGACCATGCATTCTAAGGAAGAGAAAGAAAGTTCACCTAACCCATTAAAAAATGAGTACAGTCACTGTAGTGTCTATGACAAAATTTTAAAAAAATGTTTTTAAAGGCAGAGAACTGATATCTCCAATTGCTCATAAAAAGTAGAAGACATACCATGCCTGAAAACAGCATACAAAGTATATTCAAAAGTAATTGTGCTAAACACGTTAAATGTAAAATATAAATCTCTCTACTGGCTACACAGAAAATTTTCAATGAGAGCTGCTTGGATTCCACAAAGATATGGATAAGTTGTCTAAGGTGGATAGGTGTCTCTGCTGGCTGTGATATCAATACTATCTCATTTACATCAGCAGCCTCAATCTCCCTGCTTACTGTCAGTCATGTTATAAAACCCCAGGTAGTGAACACAGTCCAATTACTGGAGAACATGAAACCAGGAGGATAACGGATTTGTTGGTCTTAAGTATGTATATTACTCTGTTGGCAGGGGCTGGAAGCATAGCTTGGAAGCAGAGTCCTTACGTAGTATATAAGAGATCCTGGGTTTGACCACAGCACAGCAATAAAAAGTATGCGATAGATATTTCCTAAGCAAAGTTAGGAGCAATCTGACTGTTTTCCATAGGGATATCATCTTTCCTTTGCCAAATGAAAATTGATTGTATGCTATTTTTTGACTAATGGAAAATATAATATAAAAATCATACCAGTAAATATGTTTCCTTGTGGTAGAGATCACACATGAAAAATAAACAATGTAATAAATAAAAATGAGGATTGTCTCAACCAAGATTTCCCAGAATTCAGTCCTGCTGAGAGTCCTCAATGAGCCTGCCCTCCCCGAGTGGAGAGGCAGCTTTCTTCCTGCCTCAGTTTAGCCTTGCATTTCCTCTTTCGGATTTCTCTTTTCATTCTACATTACCGTGACAATATTGCTGAGCAGATCATGAGCAATTTGAAAACTGTATTCCATAACAAGTTTACCCGCTAGGAATACATGCTCACCATGTGACACAGACATAGTCTTCGGTATTTCCTTATAGTAGATTGTATTTTTGGTAAATAAGCATAAACATAATTATAAATATCTTTCAGACTATAGTAACCAATCATGGCCATCTCTATGATAGAAAAACTTAGCACTTTACCTCACTTTCAAGTTTCCTTGTTGGGGCTGCCCATCATACACCGATAAGATGTCGAAATCCTCCTCGAGGGCGAAGGTGTGGAAGGACAGCTGTATCCTGTTGCGCTCCCCGGTGATAATGATCCAGGTGCAGTTGGCATAGTTAGGATAACCATGAGGAAAGCCGGGGCTCTCAATGGTGCCATTGGGTCCCTGGACCAGGCCACCACAGTTCTGACCTGTGTAGGTAGGAAAAAGAAGTAGTGTGTTAGCATGTTATTAATCATGAATCTATAATTGTAAGAATATCCCTGTCATTCTCACAAAACTTGAATGATATATTATGGTGCTTTCTAGATGAATATTAAACACTAATTTTTATCACAGGTCAAGGATAACATAAGAATAACAGAAGATGAAATGGAAGAGAATTATAGAACCACATTTGGGAACTCACACCAGATATTCAGCTTCAATTTTGGACTACAGAGGAACACATTTTCTACCAATGATCTGCAGAGAATGCTGAAATCCCTTTATCCATCAAAGGGATTAGATGGACAAAGACTTTGAGTACAGATAAAACCAACATTCTTAATGTTACTGTAATGCACTTGGGTTCCAAACAGCTAAATGACTTTGGTATGTGGTAGCAGGGTTAGGAAGCGCCATGGTTAACCTTGCCAGAATGGACATGAGCCTGCTAACACACTGTTAACCAAAGTGTGTTAAAGAGAAGGATGCAAGACTGTAGAATTTATATGCTTGAAAATAGAGGGCATGAACCAAGCTTGTTTAGGATGAAAATAGTGGCAAAGCACAGGAATAAGCACCAGGATATTCCCCACCAATAGTATACTCCTTTTAGAGGTGGACATCCTGCATGGAGGGAAGAACATACCTTATCCGAGTGGTAGAGTTACTAAAGAACATCTTTGGAAATGTAGCGGTGCAGAGAACACCCATACCTCCCCAGGTAGATCAGACACCATCCTATGTTTCATAAATCCTGCTTTCAATATCCCTCCCAGGGAAGACAGAGATAACAATGTCATTCAAGAGAGATTTGATGATGAGAAAATGTTTGGTGTCATGCACTTCCCCCTAAACAAGACTAGGAAGAGGGGTAAGAGCAGGAGAGGCACTGAAGGACTGTTTGCCCTTTGCCTCTGTTTCCCAGTAGTGTTTGTGTGGGTTTGTACATGTTGCTGTTTCTACCTCAGGGACTCTCTTGATATGTTCATATTCCTGACCTAGTTCCATGCACCAATCCTAACTTCAATGAACTGCAGTCAGGCTTTCTTTGAGGACCCAGCTGCTAGAAAGATCTTGCCTGGAAGATTAGTAGCAGCTTCCTGTGCAGCCCTCTGATCCCCTTTCTCATTAGACACCCAGAAGTCCCTTTCTTTCCATTCCCAAGCTAATATCTTTCCCTGCTGCTCTGGTCATTTCTTCCTCATCTTGGCTCAGAGATCTCCTGTTGAGATCTCCTTCCACGTCTCCCCCTACATCGCTGCTTCACCTTGACATGCCTTCAGTGAAAACTTCCCTAGTCCTCAGATGATTGTAGTTTTTCCTCTGCCCATTTACCTTGAAAAATTCACCCAATTAAAAAACCTAAAAGTCAGATGAATCAGTGGAAAGGGGTGGCCACCAGTGTGTGGCAAGGCCAACTTCTCTCTCTGGTCCTCTGATCTGGGTCCCAATGTAGAAGGATATAAAATACTCCTTTTTAATTAATTTCAGCATCTAGTTGGTTTGGAGACAGCCATGGGGATGATTTCTAGATTCTTTGCAGCCTTTGCTTCCATCTCAATTGGGCCATTTCCCAACAACACGTTGTGCATCCTTAAATGTTTCCACACTAGGACTGTGGGGGAAGTTTCCAAGGAACCTGGGTTGCTCTGATTACTCCATGTTGTGTAAGTATTTGAATACAAGTATTATCCCAGCTTTCTTTGTTGTACTGCAAACAGTGAATTATTTCCAACTACATTGTAGACTTACAAATCACCATAGTAGGTCTCAGTGAGCTCAAATCTTTCATGGTAATACTATCAAATGATTGTAGGAGTTTGCTCAATCTTAAAAAATGAGATTTAATGAAAGGGATTTATGAGTTTAAAACCAAAGAACTAATAAGAAGCCCATTTTCCACTAAATTTAAATCTAACAATAAAACTGTAACAAGTGGATATTAAAACTGTGGGGATTTGAAAGGGCTTTAAAGGAAACAGCTTTTCTGGTTTATCTGGCAATTCTTACTTCATGGTAAATCAGAAAAAGTGAAGACTTGATTATAAATTGGAGAAAAGAAAAAAAAGAAATTTAACAGAAAATGTCAGCAGGAACATAGTCACTGTTAGACACCCATCATGTTGCACCAAGTTACCAGACATAAAGATTTCCTGGGAAAGAACATTCAGTCTGCCTTCAGGGCACCAATTAGTATGGTGCATTTTGCAGGGTGAGCTGTGTTTGATCAGTAGACAGACCTTTCCACGGGCTCTGTCAGAAACTTCAAGACAACTCAAGAGTTCTCAACAGAGAGACGATCATCCCTGCTGTACTTTGTAATCAACTGAGAGGTTTTCAAAGTCCCCATTCATTCCAAAAATGGACTGTAGTTTAGTGGTGCAAGCTAAGACTATTCAGGGCGATCTTGGGAAAGAAACCTGGAGACCACGTACTCTGCACTATTATGTATGATTGGAATATTGCAGTCATTAAAATGGGATTTGATTGATCTCAGTTAAGACAAGGTGCCAGCATAACAGCAGGAAAAAATCTCAGCACCCTCCCCATTATAAATTCTAGACCTAAAATAAAGTCAATGCTTTGCACTGGCAACAGGATGGACTTGTCAGAGCTGGTAAGAAGATGGGATTGTCAACTAGATGTCCAACTGGGAAAAATGAACAATGACTCCAGTCCCACAAGATATACAAGCTCAATCCCAGATGAATTGGGGGCCTACACATCAAGTAATAATGTTTCCAAAAGGCAGCAATGTAAAAATAAATCTCCATAACTCTATGCATTGTATAATATGAAGTACAAAAACTAACCATCATAAAAATGACTGGAAAAGATATCCAGAAAAGGAAGATATTTGCAGTCCATATTTGTAAAAGTTGCTATATGAAGAAAATGGAACACATTCACAGGTTAGTAGGAATGGGGCAATGGTATAGACACACAAGCCATCTCTAGATCATGCTTCCTAAGGACAGAGACAGTGTGATCTGCCTCATGCTCCTTCCTTCATACCATTCCCGACATGGTAGAATGTATCTCTACAAACAATGAGACAAAATAAGCCCTCCCTCCCTCTTTCCCTTCTTCTATATGTTGCTCTTATACAGCCCTCCTTGCTCCCTTACACACATTGCTCCTGTAGCCATCCCCTTCCCACATGGTTTCAATCAGTTATCTTCTATTGGGAAAGAAAGAAACACAGAAAATTGGTGCTGAGGACAGGGAACTTCTTGATATAACACTGAGAATGTGTGCTATAGGGCTTGGGTGCTGGTTTAGGGATTAATGTAGAAACATTTGGAGCTCTAGATTAGAGAAATCCTCAATTACAGAAAAAGAGAGCTCAGCCGCCATTGAAGTGCTAGTTCATAACGCCACAGTGCAGATAGAGTAGAAGACAGGCTTATATTGTTTCTAGGCATGGGGCATATGAGGGTTAGGGGAAGAGGGGTTCTGCCAGGAACTGGCTTAGAGGCCATTTGTGTTCTGTTTTATTAGACAATCTGGCTGTATTCTGCATGTTCTCAGAAACAGACTGAATTATAAAGTAGCATAATAATTCATGTTACAAAAATTATTTCAAGGTATTGCAGCACTCAGGTTGTTGAATGGTTACCGCTCTCTGCTCTTGGTCAAGTTTCAAATAAGACAGAGCAGTGAGTGGAACAGAAAAGTCTGAGAACCTGTTCAATTTGGTGGAAAGGGGTATGAGTGAGTCTAAAGCTGAAGTTCAAGAGGGTGCAGAAAAAGTGCCTGTCATGAAACCAACGGGGAAGCTCAGACTTCACATGAAGACGATTGGAAGAGTGCTTTGAGGAACCGTCATGGGTTCAGTTAGTAAAAATGCCAGTCTGTTTTGAAGGAGAGTCTGGACTGAGATTATCACTAAAATGGTTCCCCTCTCAAAACAGCCATTGATGGAAGCAGTTCTCTAGATTCAGAGACCATAGGTCTCCACAGGCCCCCCACAGGCCTCCACAGGCTGCCACAGGCCCCCACAGGCCCTCATAAGCCCCCACAAGCTTCCCTCAGGTCCCCACATGCCTCCATAGGCTGTCAAAGCCCTCACAGGCCCCTGTACGCCATTAAAGCTGTGGTACAGGTGGGGCAGGATACTTCTTGAGTATGATACTAGGCACACAAAATGAATGAATGATAGGGTCATGGAGGCTTGAATGAGGGCTCCAGAAAGCTCCAGAGGCTGAGCTGTGAATGGCAGAGTTGGATTCCTTGCAAAATACTGAGAAGGTATTATATGAAGTAGCAAAGATGACTCATAAGTCAGGAATAAAATTTACTTATTGTCCCAATACCAAAGGTAATGAGTGCTGTCACATGACTATGGGACTGTCCTTCCCAGCATCCTGGTGCCCAAACCACAGGAGGGAGATCAATTTGTTTCTGAAGAATTGTCATCCTGTGATGCCTGCTGAGCCAGTGATGCGGTAAGTGAGGCTGTGATGCCCCTGCATCAGGACAGTGTCTGAGGCTCCTTCCTGGGCTTTGGGGTCCGAGAAGAGTAATCCAGATCTGCGAAGTCAGGAGCCCGCAGTCAGAACTGAAATCTGCACTGGGTACCCTATTTGACCATGTATAGATGGCTTCCATGCTAGAAAGTAGAGAAACCCTTCTGGCGGGAGATAAAATGCAGTGGGTCCTGGAACAACTCCCTGTATTGAAAGCCATCAGCAGACTAAAGAGAGCTGTGGCACCATCATGCTGAGATGCCCAGGCCTCTGCTTGGAATGCAGTGGCATTTGGTCTGTTCCTCTCTGGAACGCTTGTCTCTCTCTGCTTTTCAGAGTGTAATAATGCACACCTTTCTCTCTCCAGCATTAGGAATTTGCAGTAGTGACTCATCTATAATGTATTCTGGCTCATTTTAGCTTTGGTTGAATAAAGGAAGTCCACAGGCATGAAGGCTCCCTTGGGTGCCAGGTGTAGCTCTGCTACCTCATTTCTTTGTCTGGTTCCCAATCTTACAGAGGGGAAAGGTGAAAACAGTGTTTCAGTATTCCTAAGTCAGAACCTGGAAGTTCTGTCTGATTTAATTATCTCATAAACTTTGAAGTCGGAAACAGGGCAGCCTTTGATTTGTGAATTATATTCACTTTTATTTGGATAATGTTTTACGATAAGAAGATCTGCTATGTAAAGCCCCCTTTGAGAGTAGATATCTGACCAATAAGTATCCGCTAATATAGAATTTGGTTGAGCAATTGCAGAAAGACATAGTTCACAATGGTTAGCATTTAAAAAGCAGCAGGAAATGTCACCCCATGTTGAATGTTACTACACGTGTGAAAAGGTATGGACAGAGCCATCAAGAACAACCGGGACATAACAGACTAGGTAGACATGTGACTGATTGAACCTGGAGTTCATATGAATGAAGCACAATGAGGCGCAGAACTGAAGGAGGTGGCCGGTAATAATCACCAACAAGTGTTCGTGTTTGAGACACGCCTGGGTTATCATACAGGGTATATTTCAACTGGCAGTTCAAGAGGAAGGGAGAACACAAACATCTATTACTCTCAAAGCTATTCCATTCATTGTAGACACCCATTCTGTAAAACTTTTAATGTATATATTTCACATCCTATATAAACTGAAATGCACATGGGAACTTGTTCATTTTCTTTCAATCACACATTGACCTCCAGAGTGTGTGTGTGTGTGTGTGTGTGTGTGTGTGTGTG
>NW_004949105.1:1620802-1629895 GCF_000317375.1 Microtus ochrogaster | reverse complement strand
CTTCTCTCTCACTTTAGCTTTAGACAGCTGATCATCAAAAGAAACCTCGATTGAAGCTCTGACTAAACGTAAGCTTAAGAAACTTCCCAGAGAACATGTACTGCAGAAAAGAACCCTAAAACAACAACAACATTAAAGAAAACCTCTAAGAAAAGGCTTTGAAAATTAATTCAACTATTAGGAAATAGCCAGGGAACAAGCCCAAAAGAGGTGTAAAAACTCATTTCCAGAGAACCCACATTAGAACATTAAGCCTCCACCATTTTCACAAAAATATATGAAGCTTTCACAGGGAAAAGAGAATATGCTCCAGCCACAGTGAAGTCAGGGACTTTGTCAATGAAAAAATACAGATCTTAGAGTTTTCAGAGAAAGACAGAACCTTACTGTCTTAAATATACTCAGAGATATAAAAATGTCATGAAGAGATAAGGGAAGAAAGGGAAGGACACCCAAACAATCAAAGATTCTCAGCAAAGATAATAGACATTATAAATCAGCTAAGCAGAAATCGTGGGGCTGAAAAGTACAGCCTGGCAAGATGGCTCCTAAAAGGGCTTCCCACACAAGTTTAACAGCCTGACTTCAAACCCCAGGACCCATATGAGATAGAAGAAAGGAACCAGTTCTAAAATTGTGTCCTCTGACATCTACACTATTCTACTGAATTGTACTGAATGCATGCCCCTCCCACACGCACAAAATGCATTAATTAAATAATTTTTAAAGCACAATAAATGAAATTAAACTTTCCTAGTGACTTTTGTTATTGGGTCACTAAATATCAGTGAATAAACAGTATATTTCAATTCTTTTTAAAAATACGTATTTTAAACAACAGAAATAAAAATGAAGAAAATTGAACCAAGTTTTAGTGGATAGTAGAATCTTACCAGTTACAAAATACATGCACAGAGCAAACTCCAGAGCTGATGGGAAGGCAAAGGGCAGGATTCAGTAGATACAAGAGCACACATAAGGGGTCCAAAAGATTGTCAACAGGTGTCTCACCAGAAGTGGTGGGGATGGGATGGAGAAGGTTGTCTTTAGGATGCTGAAATGATGAGCCAGGGCAAGCCTGTTGCTTGAATCACTACTTGTACACATAGCAAAACCATACTGGCAAGTTATAGGAGTTCCAATCTTCACACATAAATCAAAGCTAAATTATTTAATAAACCATAGTGTGATTCAGCTCTGAACTGAGCACACCTTTGTGAACTTTATGCTATAAAGAGAAGTAACAACTCCAGTGAAGGTGGTCCTATCTATAAGGAGAAAATTCCTTTTATATTAGGAACCCAACTATTTTTCTGCATAATTTAAAAGCTGGCAAATATGAATACATACCAATGGTAACATAATCTATGAAGTCAAAATTTGTGTCCTTATCAGCTAGGAGGAGAATTCACAACTGTATTATAGAATTATCCTTATGTTTATTAGAGTTAAAGCAAGAATCAATTCAAATTACTCATTATATTGTTATGATATGAATTGTTATCCCCATGGTTACCACTGAGGATATAGCTGAAAATAATTCACATGGGTAAATGAAAAAGAATCTTGGTATACAAGGCAAACTTTCAGATTCTAAAGGCAGCAGCAGCAGCAGAAATAGGACCCTGGATCTCAACCAAAAAACAACTAGACTAAAGCTGTATAATAAAAATGAGAGATAAAACTCTAAGACTTAGAAGAAATGATAGCAATGATATTCAAATAAGTGTTCCTTATTAGAAATTAGTTTTAACAGAAATATGTTGAGGTTTCATTTTAAAATTAGGAGATTTTACAAAGTGGTTTTAAAATTATAAACACAATATAGCCAGTTGTTCTGCTGGACACAAGCTTTTGATTCAAAATTATGATAGGTTGAAATGGGGAGTAAAGGAAATGTTTGAACTCTATGCACTTACATAAAGAAGAATGGACTACAACTACATCATTGTTATACAAGACAAAGAGGAACTTTTATGAATTGTGAAATATATAAACTCATGAAATAGAGACAGTAATCATAGCATATAAACAGAAACATTACAAAAATAGGAGAAGCACATTTAAGATAATTAAACTCATAAGATCTATTGGTTAATGATGGTTGTATACTTCAGGGATCCACGTTCCATAGTCGACATGGTGTGGTGATTTGAATATGAATGTCCCAAGGCACTCATGTGTTTGAATGCTTGGTCCATAGGGAGTTGCACTATTAGGAGAAGTGGCCTTGCTGGAGTAGGTATGGCCTTGTTGGAGTGTCATTGTGTGTCACTAGGGAGGCAGGCTTTGAGGTTTCATATGCTCAAATTATGCCCAGTGTGTGACACAGTAGTTTCTGCTGTCTGTGGCTCAAGGTGTAGAACTCTCAGCTCCTTCTCCAGCATGTTGTAATGAAAATAATGTCCTAAACCTCTAAAACTGTAAGCCAGCCCCAACAAAATGTTGTCCTTTATAAGAGTTGCCCTGATCGTGGTGTCTCTTTACAGCAATAGAAACCCTAACTAAGACACATGGTATCTAAGGGAGTCAGCACAGATCCTGGGGAGAGAAATGACACTTGAATCAGATGCAGCAGACTCACATCTCACCAAGAAGGGATGATGTGACATTCAGTTTCTTCATTAGCAGGCAGTGAGGTCCCACCAGGGACAGCCATGTTTTACAAACAACCCAGTCTAAACAAATTTCAAAGATCAAATGAATACAAAGTCACCTGTCCAATCAAAATTTAATAAAGCAAGAAATCGGTAACAGAGGGAAATAAAAAAAATCATAAACATATTATAGAAAACTAATTAAAAGTAAATTCAATAAATGAGCTGAGAAATCAATCTCAGGGGAAAATTCTAAAAACCAGCCATGCAGGAAAATATGACAAGAATGTATAAAAATAGGTGAGATAAAGAAAGTAAAGCCCAGAGTGGAATCCACAGAGGGAAATTTCCACCTTATGAAAAACAAGATCTCAGCTCAATGTCTTGAATTCCCATCTGTGGAGTCTTAAAGGAAGAAGAGAAAACTAAACTCAAAGCTGGCAGATGAAAGAAAACATTGGAAGAGTAGAGCAGAGCTAAACAGACCGTGAAAGAAGAAAACTAATTATTAAATAAAAGGCAACATATTTTGACAGTGAAATATTATCCACACATGGAAATAATGGAGTAGTGATAAAAAAACTACTGAATGGATAAACAATGAAAACGTTATTCCAAGTGAAAGAAGCCAGACTCCAAAGGCTGTGTGATGTATAGTTTAATATATATGAAATATCAAGTATAATTATGTTCAAAGACACAGAAACAGATTTAGTGAGGCCTAGAATATAACAGAAGGGAGTTGCCAGTAAGTACTAAAGGGCATACATTCTTCACTTAGATGATAAAATAGCTCAGTATGATAAACAGGTGTTGCTTGTGCCACTCCATGAACTTACAAACGATGTTGCCTAACCCACGCTAATTAATTTAGCTCGTTTCTTTCACTTCAGTAGGTTTTCAACCAATCACTGTGGCTCCCATATAAACAAGCTAAAATATTAACAAACTAGAAAAAGAATACAGATCATGAGATTTGTATCAGCCAGAGATAAAAGTATTTTATATAATTAAACACTTACAAATAAGAGACAATTCCTGTGGAGAAGTGAAATGTATGTCTATGAAAAATATCTCACAGAATCTGAAAGAAACATCCATAATTGTTGAGCTCAATAATGTTTCAACAAGCAAAGAAAATATAAAAATTTAAGACTATTGACATTAAAATCAAATAAACAGAAATACAAAAAAACATAAAAAGTTGCTAGAGAAATGTCAAAATGGATACAAAAATTGTGGTTGTAGACAAAAAAATGAAGATATTAATGCACCCATATTGACACACAGGTGTATTATGCTTTAAATAAAGATCCTTGCTCAAGGATTTCTTACCACAGCCAATGTGATTCTGTGATTAATAAGGAAAGACAGCAACTGAATGAAAATTTGACATTGAAACCACAGATGGGAAATGAAGAAAAAGATAAAATTTACTTTATCAAAACGAAAATGTTTGCTTTTTGGAAAAGCATTCTAAAATGATGAGTAAGTAAGCCACAGACCCATGGGGAGTTCCTGCAAATCAAACCCAGGACAAGGACCCAGCATCTATAGTTCATGGAGAACTCTTTAAAATGGACCACATTAAACAGCTCAATAAGCAACCATGCAAAATCATGCAGAGGTATTTTACTGAACAAGTCATAATGTGGCCAGCAAGCATACAAGAGAATGGCCAACACCCTCTGTCATTGGTAAAATACAAATTCAGTCTTCAGGGAGGGACTGCTTCATTTTTAGCAGAAAGACTAACATTATTTGAAATGTGATAAAATCAAAGTCTTGTTTGCATAAAAGAGGAGTGATTGGCCATACATTGCTGGGAGAAAACTATACAGCATCTGATATGGCAAATAGCTTATGGTTTTCTGAATACTAAATCCCTAACTGCCATGGTATACTGCATTGCTATAGACTAACTGCAATGCTGGAATGCTGGATTCTCTCCTAGAGAGCCAGGGATATGGTCACAGGAATTTTTACACCAGTGCTGTTTAGATAAAAACAGCAGTGACCCAGGCGTCCTTTATTGTGGGAATGAGATAAATTAGTTACATAATGAATGATTTCATGTAGCCATGGATCTGAGGGGACTCCCATGAATAGACAGAGGCAGCCTCAAAAAGGCATGTTGAATGGGAGCATCAGCCTGAATATTATGGACTGCAGAGTTCCAATTCTGTGAATTATTCCCTGAAAATAACTATGGGTATCATCTTTGGAGGGATTCCCTAATCAGGTGTTACCACACATCGAAGGAAGGGGGGTCAGTAGGAATGTGGCCCATGGATTTCCTCATATTTGAGCCAGGGATGTGCTAGAATTTTAATGTCTAGTAAGTACCATGGTATGATACTATTTTCTTATTTTAAAATGATACTATTTTCTTAGAGTCATCAACCACCTCTGGCTCTTACAACCTACCTTCACTTCAGCATAGATCCCAATGCTTTGAAGTGAGGGGTTTGATAAAGACAGCTTCTTTAGGACAGGGTGTTCCAACAAAGATTCTCTGTCCGGTTGTGGAGCTCTGTGTTGATAACCATCTCCAGCAGGATGAAGCTTCTTTGATGAGGGCTGAGGGATTCTTAGATTCATGAGTATAGTAACATGGCATTGGGGTTATTTTGTTGCTGTAAGCCTTTAGCAGAATAATAGTATTGGCTTTCCACTGGGCACATGACTTATTTAGTCCCAGTTTCTTGGACACTTTAGCAGTGTCAAGGTTGGATTACATCTCATGAAGGAGGCCTAAAATTCAGTCAAAAAGACAACTAGACAGGTCATTGTTAAAGGTACAGGGTTCATATATGGGTGAAATTGATACTATTTTCTTCCAGTAGTGTGTGAAGTCCCTTTCAGCATGAGGGACACAATTCAGTGGGGTCAAGTTTGTAGCTGACCACTGGTTCAGTTGCTCTGTTTTTGAGACATAAGTAAGTTGTCTTCAGCAATAGGACACTACCATTGGATTATGGAGGTAATCAGCAGGTATTGCCTTGGCAACAGCCTATGGTATTGCATGGGGTCAATGGGACCCCTTTGGCCAATGAGTTACAAGATGAAACCCATTTCTAACACTAGAGGGTTCACATGGTGGCATAAGATGTTGAGGTCTAATCTTCACCCCAGTATATGGTAAGACCTACACAAGTTCAAACAAGGCAAAAATAGCAGGGATGGAAAGTGGACAAAGTCTCACTCCTAACCAAGAAGCTATTAGAATTGATGTCTGTACAAAAATAAAGTGGTTTCCTCAACTGCAATGTCACAGTCCAGGGCAAGCCTCAAGTCCAGGAGTAGTTGGACAACACAAAACAGACTCTATGGTGTGTGGTTTGTTTGTTTTGGTGTGTGCCTCTGTGTGTGTGTGTGTGTGTGTGTGTGTGTGTGTGTGTGTGACTTTTTACTTTGGGTATTTTTGGTCTTGCTTTTCTTGTTTAAAGTTTGTTTTGATTTTCTTGTTTTAAAGAGAGAAAGAGAGATGAGATGGAGATACAGAAAGAGAACATAAAGTTGGGGAAGGAGAGATGCGAGGAGAATCTTGGAGGGACTGGGAGAGGAAAAGACTATGATCAGAATACATTGTATGAAATTTTTTTAGACTTTTATTTGTATGTATGTGTGCCTGTTTAGTTGAGTTTACATACAGAAACTTGCAGATCTACCCATGGAGGCCAGAAAAGGTTACCACATATCCTGAACTGAAGTTACAGGAGATTGTGAGCCTATGAGTGCTAGGAACTGAACTCAAATCCTCTAGAAGAATGAAAAGTGCTTTGAACTGATGTGCCGTCTCTAATCAGGATCTCTAATCACCATTACATTAAAATGAGTGATTAGTGGGGTAAACTGAGAGAATCATATAAAGAAAAGATCTCTCTATATTTCTATAGAATATGTGTGAATCCGGGGCTGGAGAGATGGCTCAGTTTCTCAGAGCACTGACTCCTTTTGACCGGGTTCCAGAGGATCAGAGATTGGTTCCAAGCACCCATATAGTACCTCCCAATCCTCCATATCCTAGTGGATCCAGTGCCCTCTTCAGGTCTCTGCAAGTACTCGATACACACAAGGCACACAGACATACATGCAGGCAAAAGACTTATTTCACATAAAAATAAAAATAATAAGTCTTTAAAAGACATGAAATAAATATATATCAAATCAAGATTAACAAAAAGGAAGAGATTAAAACAAGACTCTTTCTTCTAAATACTGTCAGTCCTCCATTTATAATATTGTTATTGTGAGCATCCTGTACACTCTAGTTAATATGAGCTGTTTTTGCCAGTGTTAGCAGGAAGTCAAAAAAGGCAGCTATGTGGAGACAAGAATATAATCTCAGCAACAATCTCTCACTAGGATTACACTAATTGATAGAATATCTATTCTTATGCTAACCTACTTTGTACTGTGACTTAAACCCATGGCTTTGCTGTAGGGAATCACATCCCATGGGCAATGAGACCATGGATGTTTACAGCTTGTTAGAAAGAATGTGCTTGGATTTCACAGGCAAGAAATTGGAGAATACAGCAAAGCTACTTATAAATCAAATGTTCTGCTTTATAATTTGCTGAAATCAAATGTGAAAATTTAAGAGGAAATAAAACCCCAAATAAACTCATGACCAGCTCATAATTATGACGTCCTTTTAGCCTTGCTCCAGGATCTCACAATTCCAAATTTAATAAAGATCTTTACTTTATAGACAAATAAGCATTTTCTATAAATAACAGAATATGAGTTGGTAACAGGAAATGAGGCAACTCACGGGGCAATTTATAGGAACACATGTTGTTCCCAAAATTCCTGGGTTAGGGGTTTGGTTTTACGAAGAGATCACACTGACAGGTTTCCTTTAATAACACTAATTCCTTTCTGTCTCTCCCGTAGAGCTCTGTCCCCAGAGCACCACGCTCTCCCAGCTGAAAAGCCCATCTGTGTCTTTTACGCACTTTCTCTGGTCTCCCTGGTGAATGCTAACATAAAGACGTGATTCATGCGTCCAGCAATGTCAGTCTTGACGGCTCCTGCTTCTCACATCGTGTTCCTTCAAAGTCTGAATCCCCCTTGAGGCAGCCACTTCCTCTGTGTTCTGTTTTCAGAGGAACTGAGAGTCTGCACTTGCATTCCCCAACCAGGTACACCTTCCGTGTAATGCTTCCCATGAAGGGAAGGCTTTCTCAGCTCTCCTGCAGCTTTGAGCTTCCCTGTAATGCTTCCCATGGAGGGAAGGCTTTCTCAGCTCTCCTGCAGCTTTGAGCTTCTGTGTTAAGCAGCACTACCTCAGAACATTTGTCATGGTCCTGGATAGAGCATGGTATGCATGACAGTGATAAAGTTAAAGTGTGTGTGTGTGTGTGTGTGTGTGTGTGTGTGTGTGTGAGAGAGAGAGAGAGAGAGAGAGAGAGAGAGAGAGAGAGAGAGAGAGACAGAGAGAGAGAGAGAGAGAGAGACAGAGAAAGAGAGAGAGACAGAGAAAGAGAAAGAGAGACAGAGACAGAGACAGAGACAGAGACAGAGAAAGAGCATAGACATGATTGTTCTTTAGGAATTTTATTTCACACACTTCCCTGGCCTACATGGAATAACAATAACAGTTTTTTCAGAACCCACCCTTCAGTGAAGGTCTTGTCAACATGGCTTACTACAGTGACCTAGACACTCAGTGGCTCGCAGGCAGGGTATGTTTAACTGCACACATGGAATGCCTGGGGTTTGCTGGAAGGAGAGTACAGTGTAGGTGAATTGAGGGGCTCAAAGCTTCTGTGAATGGTTTGTTTCTTAGGAGAATTTTTCCAGGACTCTTCCCAGCGTCTGGGGGCTCCATGGCAGCCATTGTGAATAAAGAGCCCCACCTAAGAGCATCCTCATGTGCTGTCTCCCCATTTCTCAGAGTCTGGAAAAGCTGGTGATATTTTTCAGAGACCTTTGCTGATCTTCAGAGAAGTACCCTAGATATGTTTGGTAGACACCACCTATGTCATACATGTTTTCATCTTCTCAACAAAGTTCCTCAAGTGTAGGTCATGGAGATCTCCACTTAAACACGACTCTCTTTTTAAGAAAATAATTTAAGCCATATTTCCACAGACCTTACTCTACAACAGAAGGCAAAATATAGGGTGCCATTTTTTTAACCAAATATGTAACTGAGACAGAGGTATTTGGAAAATTGTTCAAGGGCTGTGGGCTCGAAACTTAATCTGAAACTTTACCACACTTGTAGAAGGTCTAGAAGGGACAGGGACCCTATGTACAACCCCTCTTGTATTAGAAAGCCAGAACTTTCTGCTTCATAAGTGCCAGCTTGCTGGGTGGTGGTGGTGCACCCCTATAAACCCAGCACTTTGGAGGCAGAAGCAGGCGAATCTTTGTGAGTTTGATGCCAGCTTGGTCTACAAAACTAGTTCCAGGACTCCTAGGGCTGTCACACAGAGAAATGCAGTCTTAAAAGCCTAGGCAGTTTGGATGCTCAACTTGCTAG
>NW_004949105.1:1609896-1620612 GCF_000317375.1 Microtus ochrogaster | reverse complement strand
AAAAAAAATAAGAAATGTCAGCTCTTTAGCTTTGGCACTGCCATTCACAAGGCAGGGTCCTGTCCTATGGAATCCCTGACAGGGAAAGTTCTGCATTCAGGAAGCTGGGTGACTCAGGATGAACTTCATGTACAGAAAAGGATAGAGGGAAATTGTCCTTTACTGGGGATACACAACTGAGTTTTGCCAGATTAAATTCCTCTGCCCTTTCTCTTCGTGGTATCGTTTTAGAAGCTGATATGTGAACTAACTTAAGCAGTAGGCCCCACCCCTCACAGGACCTTAGCCCTTCTTTGATATTTTTTGATGCTGCATATGGTCCTGGCTCTAGACAGTAGACTTTCTTTTGTTTATGACTATGGTGTGGATGTGATGGTATACACAAAGAGGAAACTTTAGCACAGAAATCTTCAGGAGAGCAAGGCTCCATGGGACAGTCACGCACATGCCTGTCATTGCTCTTGAGTGGGCTTCAGAAGAGAAGGCCAGTACTGGAAGGTCCCCTGTATCTTTGCATAACTGACATAAGCATGAGATTGCTTGATTTGATCTCAGTGTTACCGCATTAAGGAAAAAAATCAATTCATTGTTCTACAATCACTGAATAGCATCTTTCTAAGACCAGTACCAGGTACAAAGTAACGCACATACAGAATGGTGATCTGGCTATGCTCTTTTTAACTTTTATTCTTCTCTCGTTGAGGCGCACAATACCCATCTGCGCTCCATGTGCGACCAATCATTTTGTGAACTGGGCAAAGACTCACAGACAGAGAGACACGGGTCATCCTTGATTCCAGAATGCCCCCAGAATGCCCCCTTTATTGTGTCTGGCGGAAGCTTATATAGGGATAGCCATACCCCAGCCAAACGCACCGGAAACTATTCCCCTGCCATCAGGACCTCCTGAGGGTCTTGTGCTTAGAGCAGCTGTAAACACTTAGATCAGGGGAAACCAAGTTGTTTACAAGAAATTCAGGTTCTGGGGGCTCACAGCTCCCAACATATCCTGACCAGCATTTCCCTTCTCTCGACTCCTTCCAGTTCCATCAACCTCCCCTCTTCCCCAGATCAACTCCTCCTTTGTTTCCCTTTAAGAAATAAAAAGCAGGCCTTCCAGGGATATCCACAAAACATGGCCTAACGAGAAAGAATAAGCCTGGGCACGAACCCTCATATCACGGCTGGACAAGGCAACCACACAAGAGGAAGAGTCCCAAGTGTAGGCAGAAGAGTCAGAAACAACCCCTACTCCCAAGAACACCAAGCTACACAACCATAATATATTTGCAGAGGACCTAACTCAGCCTTGAGGCTCACACCATGAGAGAGAGCCCATGTCTGACAATACCTGGATTGCTGGGAACTAGAAACAGGACAGCACAGAGACATAGGAGAAAGCCAAACATGACTGGCAAAAAGAAGTAAATCAATTAAATGATTCCTATGATATTCCACTATTCAGATCAGTGCCTACCCCAATTGTGTATGCTCTTAACACTAGTTGATATTGGCTTTATTTTTCATGTTTTTTAAAAAACCATTTTTTCCATTTTACATACCAACCACAGTTCTTCCCTCCCCTCCTTATGCTCTCCCCACTATATTTTTTTTAACATACACACACACCCTACACATGCATGTATGTGCATTCATGTGCATGCATTTTGGGCTCCCAGCCATGGGTACCAGTGGAAGGAATTCAGGTTAAAGATTCTGTCCTTGTCTTGCACAGAAGTAGACTTTAAAGCACAATAATTAGAGCATCCTTTAGTTGTAGAGTTGAGCTGGGGAGGTGCTTGGCTCCCTGTACAGGGGCAACACCCATGTGGGTGTTACATACCCTGCTTGGAATATCTAAGACAGGGTGACGGTGGGACAGGGTGCAACAAACACTGAGAGCCATGCTTCATGTAAGGAAGTGAAGCTTTCCTGGAAAATGCAGGGATTCTGGAAGAATGGAACTTGGTCATTAACATTTTCTATTCCTGAAGGTCCCAGACTGCAGCCTGCCTCTAAGCCTTGGGAGCCAATTTCTAAGCCTTGTAGCGTTCAGGAGAGGGCCAGACAGAAACTCAGGGAGTTATCTGTACAGTATCTGAGCTTGATTAACAATATACATCTCAGGAGCCTTTACTTCCATGTCATACGAACCTCCAAGGAAAAGCTCCCAGGATCTCCGCTCCAGCTATGGAAGAGCTGGTTGGAGATGGGAAGAGATTGCACAGCCTGGCAACATTCCCAAATTAGGAGCAGACCTGAGAGTGGGCAGAAAAATATCTGCACTGAATATAAAATAACCTACTCCTTCATTTAGAGGATAGGGAGAAAATGCTGGCTGAACCGCTGACTTAAAACAATGCTTTAATAAAATCATTATATATGAAATATGGACTCATACAGCAAAGAGCCAATAACAGAGATGGTGAGATCACAGATTGCCTTCTGGAATTAGCATGAGACCATGTAGGAAGACTGAAGATGAAAACAAAAGGAACAGACAGGCTATTCAGAAAGTTTAGTTGCAGAGGAAGGAAGACGAATCTACAATACTCCCCTTCACAACAACATAGCACACATCTATCTATACTCACATGTTGACTGACACACGAAGAAGCACAAGGCATATGACATGCAAAGCCACCACAAAAACACACACACACAGTGTGATGTCACACAGAAACACACACACAGTGTGACGTTGCACACAAGCACACACACACGGTGTGACGTCGCACACATTTCAAAACAGGAAAGCTTCAAAAGTATACCGAGGATAATTGGCAATTTGAAAGAAAGAAGGAAGCATGGGGAGCGGATGGAGGGTCAGGAGTACAGAAAACTATTGATGGACAGGTTACTGACTGAATAAACATCTCACCATGCAAAGAAGCCTGTGTGTATAGAGGCTTAGAAGAAAGAGAGTTCACCCATTGCCCATAGAGGCAACTCAAGTATCAACTTCATGAAAGCCACATTGCATAGAAATATACCCACCACTCTTCAGTACTTGAAAGTTCTTGGGGGAAATTGTGATTATCAAGGACTGAAAACAAAAGCGTTTGGCCAAAAATCTGAATATATAGTATAAATAATATTTGAGAGTATAAATACAGCCAAGACTCTGTAGTTCTGCTTGGTTTAGATTGGCGGATGATAGTGAGCACCAGCGACACCAGGCGAGATGATCAAAGGGAAGAATGAATGAAAGAAGAAAGGAAGATGGGAGGGATGGAGGGAGGGAGGGAGGGAGAGGGAGAGGGAGACAAGTACAGAGGGATGGAAGGATGGAGAGAGGGAGGGAGGAAGAGAGAGGGAAAAGTACACAGGGATGGGAGGATGGAAAGAGGGAGGGAGGGAGAGAGGGGAAAGTACACAGGGATGGGAGGATGGAGAGAGGGAGGGAGACAGAGGGGAAAGTACAGAGGGGTGGAAGGATTGAGAGAAGGAGGGAGGGAGAGAGAGAGGGAAAGTACAGAAAGATAGAAGAGTGGAGAGAGGGAGGGAGGGAAGGACATAGAAAAATTTGAAAAAATGGCAAGCTCATTTATGTTCAGTGCTCTATAGAACTATGTGTTTAATGAATGATATTTTGGTTTCCTGCATGTAAAACACCAAAGCTTGTGTAATAAAGTAAATTGAAACTTACCCTCTACTTCTTGGGAAGTAAGAGAAAGTGATAAACCAATGACCACAAAACCATGTAATGCTGACAAATTAACAATGTCTGCACATACAGAGAGAAAGAGGGTGGGGGATGAGAGAGGGAGGGAAAGCGGGGGAGGGGAGAGAGATTAAGCTAACTGCTTCACTTGACTAGTCCACAGAACAGAATTTTATCTTTAGCAAGTTGAGTACTACCATCACACATTCATTATCAATTGTTTGTCACAGGAGCTATGAGCCTTTAGAAAAAGAATTTGAGGCTGGAAAGATGGGTCAGAGATTAGAGCCAAGAGTTTATCATCCATAAGACCCAGGTTCTATTCCCAGGACCTACATAGCATCTTATAACCTTCTGCAACTCCAGTCCCAGTGGATCTGACACCCTCTACTGACCTCCTCTGGCACTGCACACATTTAAGGTACACATAAAAACTTGCTGGCAAAATATTTATCCATTCAGATAAAATAGAAACAAAATCCACATTCTGTGCATTAAAAAAAAGTTGAAGGGGTCTTATCATCTAGTCAGAAATTAATGTGAATAAATTATCACGTTGTACTGTTCACCATTCCAGAATGATTTGTGCTGTTTTGATGTGTGTTTCTGAAAAGCAAGAGAAGTTGTGCTCCCACACTGAGCATAAGGGGGAATGGTGCTTTCTGAAGACTTGTTAGCAACATGTATACTAAGTGCACCATGACACCAACAGCAAGAAGGTTATGACCAGTTGTTTTTAATTCATGAATATCGATGTCTAGGTTTGCTAAGTGTTGGATCCCACCTGTCTCAACACTATATCTAAGAACCTGGCTCGGTGGCAGCAATGAACAGTGGGTTTGTCTTAACTGGAGTTTCTACTGCTATGATCAAACACCAAGACCAAAAGTAACTTTGAAGGAAAAGGGTTTGTCTCACTTAATTTCCATATCATAATCCACCGCAGAACGAAATCAGGGGAGGAACTGCAGGCCGGAACCTGGAGGTAGAAGCTGAAGCAGAAGCAAAGGCGGGGTGCTGCTGAATGCTTGGTCAACTCACCAGGCTCTGCTCACCTCCTCAAGGGTGGCACCACCCGCAATGGGATAGCGCCTCCCACATCAAACATTACCCAAGATGATGCCCCACAGGATTCTCTACAGGCTGAACATAGACAGGAATTTTCTCAGTTGAAGATGACTGCCGGATGACTCCAGCTTAGGCTGTGTCAACCAAACCCTAACCCACATTGAGTTAGAGGCGCTCAGGCTGCAACAGCAAAACCAGCGGGGACAATATTTACAGGATGTGGAGTTCGGTCCTACCCAGTGAGCCAGCAGTCTGACCTAGTGTGTTCAGCCTTGGTGAGTTATTAAAAGTCAGTCACAGGATTGTTCTTTGACTGAAAAGTCTTCCTTGAGTTGGTGGAACCATCAGTCACTTCCCTAGTTCTATCCCTCTGTCAGTATGTGTGTGTTTCCTTCTTGCTGAGGCAGGTATCTACCCATCCTAACTCTCCTAAGGTCTGGCCCGTAGCTTGTCCTGATAAAGGGCCCCCCAAAACACACTTTATCAATCTCCCCAAGCTCAGGGAATTCCTCAGGTTAGAGGTGACTTTGCTTCCTAGAAGTTAGGTAAGCAGCTGGAAAGCAGGTCTTTACTATAATTGCACATGCTTCTCTGCTGTGAGCATATTTTCCTTGAAAGCATCCTTCCTTCTTTTCCCTATGAAGATATACTCATGTCTAATTGGTGATTAGCAACCGTACATATTTATAGTCTCCAGGGTGATAAGACATCCAAGTATGTAGTGACTGGCCCTGGGTAGCTTGCGTATCCATCAGCTTTGGCATTTATTATTTTTTTGTCTTTAGAATATTCACAATCTTCTCTACTAACTTACTAACTATACTGAAACATTCCATTAATTGCTGTCAACAAAGTTATATCGCTATGCTACTGAGTATTAAAATTTATCCCTCCTATTCACCCAAGCCCAGTACCTTATTCATCTGTTTTCTCACAGATCAGTGCTTTAAAACAATTTTTAGCTCCCTACCCACTTTTTATACACATGATTATTATGTCTTTCTTTGGAGTTGTTTACATTAAAATATTATAGGTATGCTGATAGAGAAATTAAAGTCATGAATTAGTCCTGCTGAAGTTCAACCTGACCATCTTTACGTACCAAAAGCATTCTGGGTTTAAGAAGTACAACCTTTTCCTATGGCATTGGAAGAAAACAAAGAAAATAGTTGATGCTTGGAATTTATTTTAATCATCAAATCATTGTTATACATTTTCTCATATTGGTTCCTTTGGTGATAATGTATGAACAATGTCATTGTCTTATTGAGAGTTAAGGAGGATGCAATGATAGGCTCGAAATGAGTCCAGACACCCACTAAATATTTGCGGGATCTGAAATTTATTGGTTACTGTAACTACTTCTATTTTTAAGTGGAGCATTACATAAAAGTAATTTGTAAAGTAATAATATGAGATGACTTCTTTAAATGTGGTTGAAAGGATCACTTATTGATTTTGAAGATCAATGACAATTTCTCAAATTAATTAATAGTTCTTCTCTGTGTAACAATGCAAATTTAAAACCTTGCTGCAAAGTAGCAGATGTTACCACTTGTAAGTGAGTTCAGGATTCCTCAAGGATCCTGTTCTCAATGACATGTATAATTGAAGGGAACAAAAAGATAATATTAGAATGGTCTAACTGCATTTCGGAAATCATTGAGAAGTGATGTGCTTTTTGGTAAATGAGCAATGATATATATATACACATACATACACATGGCCTTGTAGTGGGAACTGGCTCCACATTTAGGAACGCACTTGGATCATCTTGGGTGCTGTGAAAGTGCAATCCGTGCTGTTGATATTCAGCAATGCCCAAAAATGCACACTGTCAGATATGATTCTGCAAGGAGTATTTCCAGCAACATGAGGCTAGAAAATTTCCAGCATGGTTCAGGTAATTTGCCCTCCCTGTAGATAAAGTTTCTGCCCCCTTTGAAGCCACATTTCCTCAAATAGTGTTTTCTTCTGAGTGGCTCTGGAATGCACTTTAAACTATAGTTAAGGCGGCTAGAGAAAGGAAATGAAGACACCAGGAGTGAGCCAGCTTTATAGGCAGAATTGTACATTTAGTTACAATTTGTAACATGATACAAGAAGGATCCACATATGAATGTGCTTATTAATAAAAGCTATTAATGAAAGCTCTATTAATAAAATCTCAGAGAGAGAGAATTGGAGTTCAACATGAAGGTCCAAAACAAGCAGAACAGCCAGCCACTGGCTCTCACCTCTACCTCAGTATGAAATGGCGATCCTGCCTCCAAGAATCTCAGAATAATACCGTGTGCCTGAGAGTTGTCTCCTCCCATTTTATAATCCTCTGTAGGGCTGGGATTAAAGGCATGCATCTCCCAGATTTTTATGGCAACTAGTGTGGTGACTGGGATTAAAGGTGTGTGTCACTGCTGCCTGGTCTGTAAGGCTGATCAGTGGGGCTGTTTCATTCTCTGATCTTCAGGCAAGCTTTATTCATTAAAATACCACTTAAATGCCACTACATCTGTGAAATCTGTGTTGTGACAATATCATTAGTATTAATTAATGTGTTCTCAGAATAATAAAGGAGAGAAAGTTTTGATACAGATGTGCACCACCAATAAAACTCAGATAGTTGGTGCACAGCTCTGTGCACAGCTGCATAGTTGGTGCACAGCCCTGTGCACAGTTGCATAGTGCTCAGGGAATGAGAGGACTCTGAAAGTCATATAATCGAAAGCTGCAGCAGGAAATCTACTGCATTTCCTTTTAACTGTTGCCTTTGGTGGAGCTACTAGGACATGTCTCTATGGAACTTCAATGACCCCAGATAAGTAGCTTCAATATCCTTGCAATGCTAATTTTTCCTTGTATCTGCTTCCCTCTACTTCCCTTAATAACAAAACCTCAATGCTTCCAGCCAGAGGAATTTGATGAACTTTCTCTCGCACCACTTAGGTTCCCCAACTCAAATCATTTTCAGGATTTAGAATCCTAATATTTGTTCAGTTCTCTCTCTCTCTCTCTCTCTCTCTCTCTCTCTCTCTCTCTCTCTCTCTCTTAAATTAATTGCTTCTTAAACATTTTGTCAAGCTTGGAATTTTTCCCATAAGAGCCATTCCTTAGGACTTCATGTATGCTCAAAATACAGTGGAAATTTAATTCCCACAGTTTACAGCAAAGGGATACTATGTGAAAATATTATGAAATCTGGATGGTCTCATAAAGCAGATGGCCTTTGGGAAGAAACTTTTAATTTTTGACTTTAAGATACTATAGATCACAATATTGTGCTGCTTTGAGTCTGGAGAAATGACACCTTAATTCTGTAAGTGGTCCAGTCTGTACTATATTCACAGTTCAAACACTTCCATAAATGCATTTCAATGAATAATGAGGGTAATAATAGGATTTCTCATGTTGGTAAGTATATTAAAATGTTTCTGTTCAAGGGCTAATGAAGGCAGAGTGTACTTTTCATTAACGCTGTATTTGAGAAGTTCCCAGAGAAAGGTGATTCAGTGTTCTCACTTAGGAAACGAGTGCTATCTTATCCGCATGCAACGCACAGCCAGCCTCTCTCCCTTCTTGTACAAAATAAAATAAATACCACCAAGATGTCAAGACAGCAGTTACGAAAACTTGCTGCTTTAGAACAGACAGTTCTGGGGCTGGAGGTGGCTGAGAGGTTAAGAACACTTGCTGGCCTTGCAGAGAACTAGGTTTGATTGCCAGGATCCACATGGCAGCTCACCACTATCAGGTAACTACAATTCAAATGGATCCGATGTCCCCTTCTGGCCTCCAAAGTTACTGCATACCTGTGGTGTCCTTAAATTTATGTGAGCAAAACACTCATACACATAAAGTAAATATAAGTAAATCTTTAATTAGAGTGGTAAATCCTGATCTACAAACATCTCCCTATGAATTTCATTTTCTCTGTGCTAATAAACCTATGAAACCATACAGTATTACCAAGGAACATTGATGCTTTATGCCTGTAGTCCTTGTAATAGCTTATATTTATTATCTATTAATCTGGGTTTGGAAGTACCCATTAATTAGACTCTCCTCTAAGTATGTCTGTGAAGGAGTTTCCAGCTATGTCTAACTGAAATGAAAAGGCCCATCCTTTGTACTGGTGTCTACAACTTAAATAAAACCTAAAAAAGATAGAAGCCAGAGTATCCCTGTTAGTATGACTAGCTACCACATGCTCCTGCCTCTGTACTTTCCCATGTTAGGATGTGCCTCTTCTTAAATCAGCAGCCCCAACAGACCTTTCGACATTAAGTTTCCTGTGTTGAGTATTTTGCCGCAGAGCAAAGTGGAAGATAGGGAAGACAAAAGTCTCTTCCTCAAAGGTGAGAGGAGTCCCGAAGGCACAAAGAGCAAATGCAGGTCCAAGGGGACCATTCAGCGTGCCCCGACAGATTTCCTAGGCCAAAGGATTAGCGTCTCTTGGCCAATGCTCATTTCCCTTCTCCCAGGTCACCAGCTCATCCCCAACTCAGGGACATGCTGGCTGGGTACAGGTAGTCACACTCCACTCCTGGAAATATGGAGTGGGCAGTGTAAGGACAGGCCTTCTTCATCAGCACAGACATAAGAGAGGCGACCTTGCCATCCTGCTGCTGTCTCCTAAAAATTGCTCACAGAGTTGCTCCACAAACCTTCCTCTGGAGACAGGAAGAAACAATTCCTACCTTCACAGAGACTGCAGGTCCCAGAGCCCAGGGTTCCTGGTCAGGCCAGCAATTGAACCTCCTCATGTCCCATATTGGATCCTGATCTCTGACAGTGAGTCCCTTTTAAACTGATCCCTTCGCTGTGTCCTGGATCTCTATCTCTCCAGACACTAAGGCTACAGAAACATGCAGCCCTGACCACAGGGAGCCAGGCAAGGAAATATGTACTTTTTCATAAAGTCTATATGGTTTAGAGCTCAATTCTATTTCAAGAACTCTACAGAGAAGATCTAATTAGAAAGCGCAGCGGAATGTCACATCCATGAACGTTTCTAACCAAGAGATCATTTACGATAGTAAAATCGGATGAAAGACTCAGTGTTATCGATTGAACCACCATTATATTGATGAATGGGATGAATGGGCATCAATTGGATGAGATTTTAAACTCTTAAAATATTTTGCAAGAGTGTTTAAAAAGAATGTAGGGAATTTCATTTAAGTAAAAAGGAAGGATCAGAATTCAAAATGGCCATTTATTTTTTAGGTTTGTATGACATAGGTAGAAGAAGGTAGTAAGCTTAAATACAAACTCTTTTGAGCAAAGACGTCAGAGGCACATGGACCTTCTTTTTATTACTTGGATAACTTCCAACAGGAAGGCAAATATGATATTTTTAACTTCACAAAAAATAAGACAGCTGATCTGATAAAAACCACAAGCCCGTGGTCAGAATCATGAAAGCAGACCTCATGTATGCCAGGAGAAAATTTAATATTTTATTTGTACCTCCATTTTTCTTTTGTCTTTTGAGTCTGAACTTCCAATTGGAAGTGAGGCAATGAAATCAATTACTTTACAATGTTTTGCAAAGACTTTGTGTGAACTCTGCAATTGGGTAGAGAATAAGAGACTGTGGGTTACTCAACTTTAAATGGAACATCTGTATTGCATCCCTTTTCCAAAGGCTCAGGGACCACTGAGGAAGAGGGGCTGGGAGGAGTATAAGAGACAGATATCATGGATGAATGCACGGAAACACAAGCATAGATCAAAGAATATTTTCATCAAAAAAAGAGCAGGTGTGTGTTAAATTCCAGCCCTAGCTAGATGATAATGACAATTGGTAACGTGTGGGTCACCAAACCAG
Source organism: Microtus ochrogaster (assembly GCF_000317375.1). Classification (NCBI taxonomy): domain Eukaryota; kingdom Metazoa; phylum Chordata; class Mammalia; order Rodentia; family Cricetidae; genus Microtus; species Microtus ochrogaster. Next base: position 1,610,053 of record NW_004949105.1, on the reverse strand, counting down.
TTTTCTTTCTTTCTTTCTTTCTTTCTTTCTTTCTTTCTTTCTTTCTTTCTTTCTTTCTTTCTTTTCTTTTCTTTTCTTTTCTTTTCTTTTTTCTTTTTTTGATTTTTGAGACAGGGTTTCTCCGTAGCTTTTGGTTCCTGTCCTGGAACTAGCTCTT
>NW_004949105.1:1598476-1609792 GCF_000317375.1 Microtus ochrogaster | reverse complement strand
AAGGGTGTTAATCAACCATGCTCCTGGGGATGTCCATACCTAAGAGCATTTGGGCAGCACAAGCTGAGCCTGATATATAAAAACAAAAGGAGAGAAAGGAAGAAAGGAAGAAAGGAAGGAAGGAAGGAAGGAAGGAAGAAAGAAAGAAAGAAAGAAAGAAAGAAAGAAAGAAAGAAAGAAAGAAGACAGCGACAAGAACTCAAACATTTGTGTAAGCAAGGAGGTGAGGGTGGTCTAGGAGGAGTAGAAGGGAGAGAGGTACTCTGAACAGTTTTATTGAGAATTCCCAACTGGTAAGTGAGAATGAAATGGATTGTGTGGGGGGTCTTGTTATAGGAAGGTCTACTCATTAAAGCTAAAGACCTCAGCTCTCATCTTGTAGGGGTTAGAACTGTTTTTATGAATGCAGAATCTATTGTAAAAATTAACCCACAAGGACTACTGATATAGATCCTATTGTGTCAGCTAAATTCCAGAAAGATATAATAATACATGGAGAAAATAAGGTCCCAGATCTACCAGGTCTTCACCCCAACTATGGACTTTATTCCAGAAGAATTCATGGAGACCCCAAGCTCTGTACACTGTGTGAGGTTACAGCAATTATCTACACTTACCTCTCTCCTCATGCTTTCTATCTGAATAGTTGTAGGTTTTCCTTTATGACTCTATGGAGATGGTTATAAGCTGGAATTCTTTCTCCTCAAGGGTTGGAGGATGCATGCATGTATATGTGTGCACATGCACACACACACACACACACATACACACACACACACACACGTATAGGCCTGGGTGCACACATAATCATGTCTCCCCTGTGAATAGGACTCAGGATAAACTGTTCCAAATATTCAAACTTTAGCATTTGGGAAAGAAACAAAAGGTGAAACCCACTGTTGAGTAAGTATTCTTCTCTACAAATCAGGTCCAAAAACTGGTGGAGTAGGGGTCCCAAAGCCTTGCTGTCTTCATTGGGTCGTACCCTTCATCCCATCCCATTCCAGTAAAACTCTGCACTGTCCATCAAATGTAAGAATGTTTTCCTCTTTCTTTGGCTCTGTATTTCTGTATCAAGTCTAAGAAACTATTAACTTAAAATGTGCAAGCCTTTCCATACTGTCCTTTTCTTACTCTGTCCTTGTCTTTAGGGTCTCAGCGATGAACCTAAAACAATGAGAAAGTACTTCTTCTTCCCTGCAGAGTTCTATTTGGAATGAAAACACTGAAAGATGGATTGAGTTAAAGGGGGAAGGAAGTCCCTTTATCAGTAATTGCTTTTTTTTGTATTTTTTATTGATTTTTGTTGAGATTTACATTTTTCTCTGCTCCCCTCCTTGCAGTAATTGCTTTAAGACGACTGGAAACTGTGGGTGAGGTAGAGAGCCCCATGTCTAGTCTAAGGAAGTTCACGGGGAGGTGGGTGGACACCTCAACAGAGTCTGACTACGGGACTCTACCACAGGTATCAAAAGCTGGTCAGCAGATGTCTCTGTACCCACGCAGTCAGGTTTACCCATAGGAACTGTCTGCACAATACTAGGGGCAGCTTCCAAAATGTGGGGTGCTCTGTGATGTGTGTCCTTCTGACTACCAAGCCCATGGGCCCCAGAGTCACAGGCTCCTGCTCCATCAGGCCAAGGAGAGAAGGTGCCTCTAAGAGAAACATGTGTACAAAAATCTATGATTTACTTTGATAGATGGTGGTGAAGCTAGATATAATTGGATTTCAGTAAATTAAGTAATGTGCTGTATCCTGTAACCATTATAGAAAAAAAAAATACCCAGTGAGACAGAAAGGAAATAAAGACATTTAATACAATCACGGTAATTCCTGTCAACACTAACTCTACCTGCTCATCCTTGAGGCACATCGTGGAGGAAGTGCTGTGGACATGACCCAGCTACTGCTCTCAGGCCATCTGGGCGACAAACTATCACACAACTTTCCCCCAAGCAGCTTAGGTTTGACCAAGAGAGATACATCCTCTGTCAGCAGTTTCTAATGAACTATCAACTTGCCACAGCTATACCAGTGGAGGCTAGACTCGGGTGTCCGGTCTTCTGAGGTAAGCACGAGGAAGGGTTATCTTCTTTGCACCTCAGCTGCTACATTTGCAGCTGCTTGTATCTCATCTCCTTCTCTGTCAATGCCTTACACGTATGCACACACACGTGAGTGAGCATGTATGCACTTATCTCTCCCACACCTCTCAAGTCATCAGCTGGGAGGGTGTGCATCTTCCAGAAATGATGATTGCCATTGTTTTGTATCTGAATTTTTGACCGTGTATGGAGTATGTTCTTCTTAGAGTGGCTCCACAGGGTGTTCCTTTTAGACAGGTAAGACAAGGCTCCATTTTAAGGCAATAATAAACATTTTTAAGATCAGTTCACTCTCTTGCCTAGTCCCATGGCTTTATGGAGGAAGCTGGCTCTAGATGCTTATTCTGGGAGTAGTAGAGAATTTAATTTTTTGACTCCTCAATATCACCTCATATCTATAACGTGTATAACAGTTGGACCATAACGCTGATCACATCCTAATTAATGAGGCACTACCTACAATGCATACCAGGAGGGGCCATCACCCCTTTTCCCTGCTGCTGGCAGACATAAGCACTGGTACTGTGATAATAAGCATGATGGATTGAATTTCATTAAAATGCCAAGAAAAAAGTCCTACAAAATGGTTCTTAATTAAATGGTCTCCAGCTAAGCTGCCGTCAAAATGTGAACTTCCCCTCCATTCTATTCAACCGAATGTCATGTTGACTTGTGTGTGTGTGTGTGGGGGGGTGCTTTAACTAATAACAATGTGCTCTGTTTACATAGTCCTCTTTGTTGTAGATCCACACTGCACTTTACAAAGATCATCTTATTACCTCACAGGGTGAGCCAATTATGGAGCTGGGGATAGACCTGAATCTCCAGACTCTGTGTTATTTGTGCAGACGGTTCTATATGTGTCTTGCACAGTCTACTGGCACGTGCCTTGGGTGAGAGACAGAATGCTGACATTGATTTCTTGGCTTCCATCACCATCTTCCTATCACAAAACATACCTAGCTATTAGCGTATTCTCTGAGTGTGCATTAGCTTTGACTGGAATCACACACTGACTCTTTATACACGCACAGTGGGTAGTCACCCAAGCATCCTATTTTGAGCAGCATGTATCTCCAAGCTGAAGTCATCAGTTTATTCTCAACTGAACAACTAACTTGTCTATCTTTAGATTCCTGGATATGGCAAATCAACTTCGCTAAGCTGGAGCAATCACCCTGTGCTCACCTAGGGTAAAGATGATTTTGCACACATTGTACTTGATTATATCACCTCAAATTGTTCACACTTTCCTAACAAGCCAAAGAACATGGCCTGCTTGTTACAGACTCTTTTCTAGACTTGTTAAGATAACAAGAGAGATGACTTTCTCAAATCCTCCTGGAGAGTTTGAAAAGTGTCCTATGAATTTTTATGAATATTTTTGGTAAAAGACATAATTTTGATAAGCTACAAAGGACAATTAAGAAAAAGAAAGTGTGTATGAGATAGAATAGTGTTGGGGCTAGTCCAAGCCCAACATCCATGCTGCCCAATGCCTTTGCTTGTTTCCTACCAACCGAGGTCACACAGGCCATCTGTCTTCAGTTAGTCTTCTCAACCCAACTGCTCCTTTAATATGGTTATAACAATAACTTGAACCTAACTTCTCTATAGAGTCTCAAGCATTTTCTCGTGGTGTTTTGAACACTTAGCTCTTTGTGTTCAGAAGAATAACTCAAATTATTCTACAGGTGAAAAGGGAAGGCTCTCTGAGGAAGTGTGGCACACTCTGCCTCTTCCTTTCATCCCTGGGACATATTACCATGCAAAAAACAAGGCAAAAAAGGTCCTTGAAGCTGCTTTTCAGAGAACAATCAGCTGGGGGCATCATTAACGTCCCATGGACTGGAGGGGAAGAGCTTTATGTAGTCTATCCCTCCCAGTCAGTGCCACGCCTCATCGACTGTCTCCAGGCCCATGCTTGTAGCCAATCCTCTCTGCTGTTACTGTTGTTTTGTTTGTTTTCCTCACAGAGTTTACTCTGTTTTTTGAGACATGATAAAACATCCTGACCCAGTGGGTTTCTAATCCAGCCTGGGAAGTCTATTCAGGATTTTAATGGTCTAACTTATATTTTTAAAAAGAAACTCACAAGAAAAGCAGCCACTCCCTTCATCTGTCCTGTCAAATGAACAAACTGGGCAAAGGATGCAGCATGTTTACATGCCAGATAGAACACTTCCCCCAAACATACACACATGTGTGTGCTAATAGGTCACATTTTAAATTCAATTTAAGACCTCAAGGTTCTTGTAAAAATTTAAAATATATAATGAAATTACATTCTAGAAAAAAATTATGAGTTTAAAGCCTAAAGGATAATCTATAAGCCAATCTGTACTCATGCCTAAAACTCACAGGTAGTTGTCTGCTCAAGAAAACATTATTTCTGATAGAAAAATTTTTAAAAAAATCATAAAGAGGAAATGAAGGAATGAGGGACTTGTGTCTGAGGGATATCTGGGGAGAACAGAAAGAACAGAGTGTTGCCTGAGGTCTCTGTCCCGCCTGGTCCTGCTAGAAGCAAGCAAAGGCAAATTCTTTTAAGAGATTTCCTGACTCAGTGGTAACAGCAAAAACCTTGCCATTTCAAAATGGCAGCTTCCTAGGCTGCTCTGCCACCACTACCTCCGGTTATTTCAGGAGGCTGATATCTGTCTTGTTATATGTAATTTTACTATGTTAAAATTAAAACCTTCCTTTTCAGTTAGACAGAAAAGGGGAGGTGATGTGGGATTCCCCACTCTCTATGGTGTGAATATGTTTTATTGCCATTAGTTAATAAAGAAGCTGCTTTTGGCCAATGGCTTAACAGAACAGAGTTAGGTGTGGAAAAAAAACAAATGCAAAGCTGGGAGAGAGAAGGCAGATAAAGGAGAAGCCATGTAGCCCTGCTGGAGACAGATGTCAGAACTTTACCTAGTAAGACACAGCCTTGTAGCAATACACAGATTAATGGAGATAGGTTAATTTAAGATATGAGTTAACAGAAATAAGCTTAAGATATTAGTCAAAGAGTATTGAAGATAATATTGCTTCTGTGTGATTATTTTGGGGCTGGGCAGCTGGGAGCAAGCATGCAGCCTTCTACTACAATGGAGTAGGAAATGGGCATGATCATATGTATGTATGTATGTATGTATGTATGTATATTTTAAGAATAATTATTTCATGGTATTATTTGAAAAACTCAGCATTTGTGACCCCCACTTAGCCAACAGAGTCATTATATAATAGCTTCCTCCTTAAGGAATCTGAAACCATGAAACAGTTGTGGATGCTGTGAAACATGTGCCTTTGAAATGGTATATGAACATATTTTAATGATTTTCCCCTGTCTGTATGACAGTATAAAATAGTACGGGACATTTTAACTTCAAGTGCAGGCAGCTAAAGCATTAGGGACCTGAGCAGCAGAAACCACAAATCAGCAACAAACACACAGTGATGTACTGTGAAGCAGAAATTAAACCCCAAACCAAACCTGTCAGCAGAATGAATAGGTGGAGAGATGGTGAGCCTTGGCAGTAAGCCTTACTTTAATTTTCTTCTCTGATAACCTCTACCACAGCCAGCCATTTCAAAGTCACCCAGCAGCTCACCTAGACGGACACGTATTTCAACAGCAGCCGCTGTTTGCACCGCATTTAGTAATTGCGTCCATCATGATGGCTCCCTTCTTAACAATCTTATCATTGATGGACCTCTCTGCCTGCAGAGGTTCTTTGGATTTTCCCCCTCTCTGACCTTATGTTCTGTGATGAAGTTTCTGTTGTGCAAATACCATTTGTTATGTGACTGGGGGAGGCCTGCACACTTCTTCCAGCAGCAGGGGCAGGAATTACTGACTTTCCGCAGTCTGTCTCAGCCTGCCAACGGACTGCTGGAAGAGTTGTTGGGAAGGGAGGTCTCCTGCCCCCTTCAACTTGCTTTGTTTTCAACCTGATCTCATTAAGGTCCACGTGCTTTATATTTTAATGGTGTATGTCAAAATTCTAAACTTGTGTGATCTTTAAATCTTTGCTCAGCTCTCACCGTGATAATGGAGTCCAAGAACCTTAAAATTGGCCAATGTTCCCACACTGTAATTTTTGTAGAAAATATGAATTTCCACCAGAAAGCTTTTTTGCTGGGTCCCTGCATTCGGCTCATTTGGAAACTAATGCAGGAATCTTGTGCTCACTGCTTCCTACCCTAGAAGGTTCAGCAACAGATGCACCTATACTACCACCCATCTGAGGGGGCTGCTACCCAAGCACAGTCTAAGTCTATGACTTCAGAGGGAAGTTACAATACCCAGTAGCATCCACAGGTCCCTGGAGTCAGCTCCTGGAAGTCATGTTTGAAGATGCACACTTCTCAATTACAAGAAATGGATGCACAAATGAAGGGAAATTTTTTATACAGAGAAGAAGAGCTAAACACAAAGAAAAATCTTTGAGTTTCCCAAACAGACATTCTAATCCTGTTTGTGGCCAAATTTCCACCATCGCCAGGGCATTAAGAGATCCTAGAGATGAACAAACTCGAAAGCTAATGAATGAATGAAGGAGAGGGAGCAGTCAGGAGGACATCAGAGAGAAGCAAAAGCAGTCACTGATAAGCTGAGGCCAGGGGCTTTCAGAATTTAGACTCAGAGCCCAACTCCCTAGGAAATACATAGGGTAAGTAAGCGGTTTTCCTGGATAGTCATTGATGTCTTCAGTAACAGTCCTCTAGCCTTTGATGTGTCAAACTGAAAGGCATATTAATTACATCAGGACCATATGGATTAAGAGTTAGGTTCTCACTAAACACGACCTACTGATTAAATCTCCTTCCTGGAAAGAGACTTAGTCTGATCTGGCCCATGATACACCTAAGGGCTAAAAGAGGATGTGGCCCTCAGATCTCAGGGAGCTCACAGCTTTTGTCTCAGCCCTTGTGAACTCAATGAAGAACTTCTGTACAGTTCAGAAAATGGATCAACATTTACACATGTGAAAGTAATTTCTGTTCCATTGACCCCACAGGGAGCACAAGAGTTACACCTTTGGTGGTTGCAGAAAATGTGCGCCCATTTGTTGGAGAGGTGTGATGATTGGTACATTAGTGGCATCCATAGACTACTGGATTTGACTGCTTGCTTCCTGGCTGGTAAACTGTTTAGGAGGTGTGGACTTGTTGGAACTGAGTAAGGTCTCAAAAGCCCATGCCAGGCAGTTCTTTTCTCTAACAACATTTGCCAATAAGATACAAGCTCTCAGCTACTGCTTCAGCAACATATCTGTCTACCTGTCTACCACCATGGATCCCATCATGATGATCCTAGACTAACCCTCTGAAACTGTAAGCAAGTTCTAAAATACATACTTTCTTTTACATACTGCCTTGGACATGGTGTCAGGTCACAATTAAATACTGACTTAGACAACAACTATCTAGACCTCACAGATGTGGGCTTTACTGCCCATGAACTAGAAAGCACATCTAGCTTCTAAGGTATGGAATTCTTAGCACTTGCTACCGAAATGCTCTCTTCTCTCCAACTTCTCGGACTCAGAGTCAATTCTATTTATGTAATGCAGAAAATAGTAGGAGAATAACTCTAAAAGTTTCCAGTGAGAATGAATGTTTTATTCCGATATAAAATTTCATCTGGCTCAGGAAGTGCAGAAAACCAGAGAAAGCTGCATTCACACTAGGCTAGAGAGACCCAACCCTCTCTCCTGGTATTCCACACTTATGATGTGATTCCTGAGTTTTCACAATCTCAGTTTTCCTCTCATTGTGATCTCTATTTGCTGAAAGAAAGGGAAACCCATCCACACATGGTACAGCTGTCTCTGCCCCCTACTACCAATACACATCTGTCTGACAAGCAGCTCCCTCCTGAATGCTCAATGACACCTCATTTAAGAAGCATTACAGAATTTTAGCAGTGACAGTATATAAACTTGTCTCTAGAGACTTCACATTTAAAACACATCAGATAAGTAGTTTTGCTGATCCTTTTGAGTGAGAAAATATTCAGAAAAGAACTATAGTGCATGTGTGATATATGAAAAAAGCAGGAGAGTGCAGGAGGTTTGCACTTAGATTCCTTGTCAATCAAACTCCAACTTGCATCATGAAAATCTTTATAATGCTGTCTTTATTTTGATTCATTAGTTGTTAGCAGAAGTAGCTCATTTAGAATGCTTTTATTTGTCTCCTGCTATATTACTGAAGGTATTTATCAGCTGTAGGTGTTCTCTGGTCGAGTTTTTGGGGTCAGTTACGTATATTGTTATATCATCTGCAAATAGTGAAAGTTAAACTTCTTCCTTTCCAAAATTTGTATCCCCTTGATCTCCTTTTGATGTCTTATTGCTCTATCCAGAACTTCAAGAACTATGTTGAATACATATGGAGAGAGCCTTGTCTTGTCTTGTTTCTGATTTTAATGGAATCGCTTCGAATTTCTCTCAAAATAATCAGTAACCCTCCTATATACAAATGATAAAGAAGCTGAGAAAGGGAGAGGGAAAAGAATGGGGAAGGGGGAGAAGAGTGGAGGGAGGCGGAGAGAAGTGGGGAGAGGGGGAGGGAAATGGGAGGCGGTGGGGAGGCAGAAATTTTTAATAATAATAATAATAATGCTTTTAATTAAAAAAGAAATAAAAGAAACATCTCCCTTCACAATAGCCACATATGACATAAAATATCTTGGAGTGACACTAACCAAAGAAGTGAAAGACCTGTTCAACAAAACTTTAAGTCTTTGAAGAAAGAAATTAAAGAAGATACCAGAAAATGCAAAGATTTCCCATGCTCTTGGATAGGTAGGAACAACATAAAAAAATGGCAATCCTACCAAAAGCAATCTATAGATTCAGTGCAATTCCCATCAAAATCCCAAAACAATTCTTCACAGACCTTGAAAGTATAATACTCAACTTAATATGGAAAAAAAAACCAGGGTAGCCAAAATCCTGTAGAATAAATAAAACTTCTGAAGATCTCATTATCCTTGACATCAAACTCTATTTAGAGCTACAGTAATGAAAACAACTTGGTATTGTCATAAAAACAGACAGGTTGACCAATTGAATTGAATCAAAGATCCAGATATTAATCCACATGCCAATTAACACCTAATCCTTGACAAAGAAGCTAAAATTATATAATGGATAAAAGAACGCATCTTCAACAAATGATGCTGGCATAACTGGATGCCAACATTTAGAAGAATGCAAATAGATCCATATATAGCCCCATGCACAAAACTCAAGTACAAATGGATTAGAAATCTGTATATAAATCTGATCATACTGAACTTGATAGAAGACAAAATGGGAAGTAGCCTTCAGTGCATGTACACAGGAGACTACTTCCTCAATATAACATCAGTAGCACAAATACTGAGAGCAACAATAAATAAATGGGACCTCCTGAAAATGGAAAGCTTCTGTAAAGCAAAGAACACAGTGACTAAGACAAAAAGACTGCCTACTGAATGGAAAAAGATCTTCACTAACCCAACATCAGACTGAGGACTGGTGTCCAAAATATACAAAGAACTCAAGAAATGAGACATCAAAATTCCAAATAATCCAATTTAAAAAATGTGGTACAGATCTAAACAGAGAATTCTGAACAAAAGAATCTCAAATGGCCAAAAGATATTTAAGAAAATGTTAAACATCATTAGCCATGAGGGAAATTCAAATCACAATGACTCTGAGATACCATCTTCTACAAGTCAAAATGGCTAAGATCAAAACACCAATGATAGCTTATGCTGGAGAAGATGCAGAGTAAGAACATTCTTCCATTGCTAGTGTGAATGTAAACTTGAACAACCACTCTGGAAATCAATATGGTGGTTTCTCAGAAAATTGGAAATCAACCTACCTCAGAACCCAGCAATACCACTCTTGGATGTATACCCAAAGGATGTTCTTTCATACTACAGGGACATGTGTTCAGCTATATTTGTAATATCCAGAACCTGGAAACAAACTAGATACCTCTCAACTGAAGAATGGATAAAGAAAATGTGCTACATTTACACAGTGGAGTACTACTCAGTAGTAAAAAACAATGACATCTTGAAATTTGCATACAGATGGATGAAACTAGAAAAAAATCCTGAGTGAGGTAACCCAGACCCAAAAAGAAGATCATGACAATTACCCACTCTGTAAAACAAAGAATAAGAAGCCTATAGTTCATGACCCTAGAGAAGCTAAGTGACAAGATGAACCCTAAGAGAAACATATATAGATTCCCCTAGGAAGAGGAAATAGACAAGCTCTCCTGACAAAATTGGGAGCATGGGGGTGGAGAGAGAAGGGAGGGTAGAAGGAGAAGAGGAGAGGAGAAGGGGAGAGGGGAGCGGAACTTGAGGGAATAGGATAGTTGAGATGGGGAAAAGACAGAGACAGAGAGCAAGAAAAAGAGATATCTTGATTGAGGGAGCCATTATGGAATTAGCAAGAAACCTGGCACTAGAGAAATTCCAAGGAATCCACAAGGATGACCCCAGCTAAAACCCTAAGCAATAGAGGAGAGGATGTCCAAACTGACCTTGCCTTAGAGTCAGATTGATGACTATCTTAAATGTCACCACAGAACCTTCATTCAACAACGGATGGAAATAGAGGCAGAAAACCACAGCAAAGCACTGGACTGAGCTACCAAAATTGAAGAGTGGGAGGAGTGAGAATATGAGCAAAGAGGACAAGACCATGATGGGGACACCCACTAAAATAGTTTACCTAAGCTAATGGGAGTTCACCCTACTCCAGCCAGTAAGGGAAGGAAACAGCATAGACCAAACTAGACCCTCTGTTGATAGTTGCATGGCTTGGGTAGACTGTGGGGTGACTAGCAGTGGCACCAGGATTTATCCCCGCTGCTTGTACTAGCTTTTTGGAACCTATTCTCTTTGGATGGATACCTTGCTCAGCCTAGATATATTAGGGAGGGCCTTGGTTCTTTCTCAAATAATGTGCTTCCCTCACTCTCTGAGGAGTGAGGGAAGGTGGAAGGAATGGGAGGAGGGGAGGGAGTGGGAACTGAGATTGGCATGTAAAATGAAAAAGATAGTCTTGTTTCTTTTTCTTAAAAAAATATAAAAAAGAATGCTTCCATTTATTAAACCAGGCAAGTTCAATGAGGAAGAAGAATGGGGCTGGAAAGTGACTCATCAGTTAAGAGACTTACTGCTCTTTTAAGAGAACT
>NW_004949105.1:1577660-1598277 GCF_000317375.1 Microtus ochrogaster | reverse complement strand
ACACACAAAAAGAGATAGAGAGAAAGAGAAAGAAAGAGAGAGAACTGGATTGAGGGGGTACATAGGAAGTGTTGGAGAGAGAGAGGCTGAATATAGGAAAGAGAGGACTGATGAAATTATATTTTAATGAAAATATATTTTAAAGGTGTAAAAAAATAAATACAAAGAATTACCATGAGAGAAAAACTGAAAGGAAAGAGAGAAAAATACCTATCACTTGGATGCCCTCCTTAGCAGGAGATGAAATATTATGCCTTAAACTGTTTTCTTAGAGCAAGCTGTTCATATACAAATCATTATGGATCGTGGCTCAGTCAACAAGTTCAGCGTGATAAGATCAGAGGTGACTCACCAGGGACCCATAAAGTGTCTGATGACATTATTGCTATGAGTAGTTTTAATTACCAGATATTTAGTTGTGAAATATGTGCATCTCTTAATTGCCTCATGTGCGGAAGGGACACATCAGTCATCGAACTTAAACCAATGCGATGAGCGCGCACATTCATATCCTGCAAACCGGAAGCACCAGGCTCAGTCTCATGAGCAGTAAGGTGATTAACGATTATGACTTTCCAGGCTATCTGAGCGTCCATTCTCAGCTTGAGAATACAGCAGACAGCCAAGCACGCTTAAAGGCCCATCCTGCCGCAACAAAGAGTGTTGTTTCCAACTATGTGTTCCTTACCTACCAGCCATAGTTTACAGCACACAAAATTGATGGGAACACAGAAACTTCAAGATTATGAACCTGGAATGATTTGATGATTTAATCCACATGTTAAGAAAGCTTTCAAAAATAGGCGAAATACAAACTAGCTCCCGAGTTTGTGGTCTGAATAGTTCATTTCTTGTTTATGTCTGTGTTTTTTTTCCAGTCCTGTGATCAAGCATAAGTATTCTGTTGCTAACTTTCCAGTCTCACACTTGTGAGATGTAAAAAGCGTGACTCTGTCTATAAATGTGAAATGTGTATTTCCCCAGAAGCTACTAGTACAAAGGTTCTCAGTGAGACTGCTCCCCATTAAAGGACAAGGCTGCTAAGCTATTTTAAATTTTTTATTTTATTTTTAATTGTCTGTCTTTGTATGGGGGAGAGGGTTCTGCATTCATTGAAATCCAAGCATGAAGGCCCATCGGATGGTAAGGGGCCATCTCCCTAGTCCATGTTGCTAAGGTTTGTACATCTTCTCTTAAATACATCATTTGATCATATATGTAGTTGTAGACAGAATTAGCTTTTGTGTATGGTGTGTGTGTGTGCTTATGGTGAATGAATGATGTTACATAAACACAAGCCGGAACACCTTTCCAGGTGCGCAGGTCTTTGCTCTCCTGCCATCCAGCCCAGGATTCTGGGAAGCTAGCTTTGAAAAAACTAATTCCATTTTCCCATCTAGGCTCCGAAAAGCTGCTTGAAGTCTATAGTCAACATCAAACATGTCCCTTGGCTCAAAGAAAAGCTTCTCAACAGTTTGTAGGATAATGTAGGGTCCCAACTCCTGCTATGATTCAATAGAGCTCCCTAAGCTTCTCAACAGTTTGCTGGAGGATGTAGAGCCTCAACACCTGCTATGACTCAGTGGAGTTCCCTGTGAGGCACGCTGTCCAGCCAGCCCTCCACAACAGCCCACCAAAAGTCCACCATTACCTGCACACTTGCAGATCTGAGACCACCTGCAGACCCAGGACAACCTGCAAGCTTCACCTCCCACTAACTTTTGACCTCCAGTACTTCTGCTCCATGGTTTGGAATAAGACATTTTCTTTGAAAATTTCACCAAACTTATGCCTGCCTGTGATGGTCATGGTTTGTACATCCAATTTTATACTTGTGCAGATTTATTTTCACTTTGGAATTTAACTTGTGTGAATATCTCATGTCTATACTCTAAATATCTACAAGTAGAAAAATGGCAATTAGTCCCTCCCAAATAAATGGAAAAGACATGGTCCTGAAAAACCTGTGTCCATTGAAGAACAACTCTGAACAGTGTAGCATCAACTAAGTATAGATAGGCACAAAAGTAAACAATGCTGAGAGTGCACAGCACACACACAGCAAAAGAAAAGTCATTAAATTTTTCCTACAGAGTTTCCAGCAGAAAAACATTGCTTCTATAAAAATAATTAATATTTCCTATCTGAGATTATCTGTCTGAAGATGATAGAGTGTGAATGTCTCTACCTCAGCAATGGAGAAATAGTGTTCCCCTATTCTAAACAAATTTAATTTCTCACGGTGGCTCTCTTTCTATGATTTTGCTGATGTCCAACAAAGTTTATGGATTTCCATTTCTTTAGCAGTTAAAATTATATTTACATGATTTTCTTCATAAAGCAGTTTCAACACATCTGAAGCTTTGAACATATTTCTTAAAAATGTAATTATGGCATGCACATGTAATATAAATTTGGTGTCATAAAATAAGCAAACCTATTAAAAATGATATTAAATGTAATTCTTGTTGGAGAGGATGGGTTTTACATAAGCTGAGATGTAATTTATTTTAAGCGTGACACAATCATATTAAAAAACAATGGGAAAATTTATGCTCATAAATATTTATTGCTTAAAACTGAAGTAGGGCTGGCAAGATGGCACGGCTGGTAAAGGAACTGACTTTCAGTCTTGAAGACCCAAATATGGTCACACAGAATCCACATAGTTGAAGAGAGAACCTGTTCCAGCAAGTTGTCCTCTGGGATCTACATGTGTGCCAGGCCATGTGCTTGTTCTCACCACACACAAGAGATAAGTGAAGGTATCACTGTGGTTTCCCTTCCTTAAATTTAACCAAAACTACACAGTAATCACTCTGCTTTGTCCGTTTCAATTGCAATATTCTTACTGAAGATTAAAACCAATAGAAGAAATAAGTGCACATGAGGGCAAAGATTGGTCAGATATTCTCTACAGTAAAATTTTCTTTCCCTTAGAAAAGCAAGAACAACTTCTGGGCAAATACTGTGCATTTGATACAAATCCAAGAGTAGGCAGCAGGATTTAGTGTAGAATGGGGAAGGAGGGGGGAAAGAACAGAAAAACCACTCAAAGTGTTGGGAACACACACTTTGTGAAGTGGTTGACAGAGCTAAAATGACAACAGTAGAGTCCCTAATTTGAGGGCTCAGCTTCTTGGCACAGGAAATAAGTTTGGAGGAGCGATTTAATGTAATGATATTTCATTTGTATTTTAATAAATAAAGCTTGCCTGAAGATCAGAAAGTAAAACAGTCACCTGATCAAGCATACAGACCAGGCAGTGGTGACACACACCTTTAATCCTAGTACCCTCACTTGTTTGCCATAGAAACCGGGTGGTGGTGCTGCATACCTTTTCCAGAACTAGAGAGAAATATAAGGTGGGAGGCAACCTGTTTCAGGCTCAGTCTCATTCTGAGGATTCCTAGAGACAGGACCACCATTTTCATACTGAGGTAGAGGTAAGAGCCAGTGACTGGCTGCTTTGCTTTTCTGGGCTTCAGGTTGAACCCCAATCTGCTATCTCTGGGTGTTTATTAATTATGCTAATATTATGGTGTGTTCTTTGTGTTGCCTCTCTGCTCAGAGCCCTGATCCATCCCTTGGTCTTTCCTTTGCCTTCAGGGACCACGCCCTGGTGAACACAGTTTGACTCTTTCCTTCAATATTTTGTCTTAACTCCGATGAAATGAATTGAGTGCTCATTGGCTCATGAGACAGAGATAGCTGCTAGCACAGGACAATCCCTCTGCCAATGAGTCCCTGGGTTCTGCATGGAGAAGAGGAAGACAGAGAGTCTTCCTCCAAAGCTCTCAGAAAAGCCGGATACTGGAGGATGGCAAAGCATCACAGTCACCTGTTTCTTCATTAGGAAAAGTCACACTAACAGTTGTCTTCAGGTTCTAAGACAGAAATTCTTGAAGGACACACAGGCCTGTGAAGTGGCTAAAGTCCTCCCAGCTCTCAAGTCCAGTTTTCAGTAGAATCCACTTAACACTTTTGTAGAATCTATTCAACATTACTTTCTTCTTAGTAAATTTCCCATGGTAAGAAGCTCTGTTCAGATTAGTAGAAACACAGAATCTTCTCCATGACCTAAAGAGTCTCATAAAACCTCAAAGTAGGTTTTGTTTCTCTTAGATCATAGCTAACCCCTGAGCTGCCTTTTTGCAGGACAGTGCTGTAGCAAAGTCACTCCCAGGCTTTGGAGATGCCATTCCAAAAAAAAAAAAAAAAAAAAAAGACCTCACCAGGATTTAATACCCTGTCAAGACAAACTCAAGAGCCCTAGCTTTTCACGATTTCCCAGTAGGACATTCCAAGTCCCTCCATTCAGTTAAATAGTTTGCAATAACATGAAAACTAAAAGGATTTCTTGGGTCCAAAAGAATCACAGAATGTTCACAATGTAAGAGTCTTCCCATATTCCCATAGGAGTAAGACAGGCTATTCTTTCCTAAACCAGCCTGATTCAGTCACCATCAAAGTGAGACCCACAAATAAAAGTTTCCAATAATCAAACATGCAACCATATTTTATGAATTATCAAAAATCTTACTGTGTAATTTCCTGTTTATTCTGGAGTAGAAGAAAATCCTGGATTTTGATAGAAAACTCTAAGGAAGAAATTTGCATAAGAATTCAAGGCTCTATCAGACTTTCTTTATTACTTTAATTAATGATGATATTAAAACAAGCACATTGTCATTTCAGAATGCCTTGGACTAACTATGCATTTACATGTGTTTATGGTAGTTATGAGTTTTTAGCCAATAGTGTACAATTTTTAAAAGTATTTTAAGATGTAAATTTTAACTTTTATTGGTTTATTTTTGTTTTTTGAAAACAGGGTTTCTCTGTGTAGCTGTGTCTGTCCTAGAACTCTCTCTGTAGACCTGACTGGCCTGGAACTCAGGAATCCACCTGCCTCTGCCTCCAGAGTGCTGGAATTAAAGGCATGTGCAACCATTGCTTGGCTATCTTTTGGTTTTAGAGTTCTAAAATATGTTTTTAAAAAATGTGCTCTCAGGAAAAGTATGATCAGTTGGAAATCTGAAAATAACATGGTAATAACTTGTATTTTCATTTATCAGATTTAGTGGGTTTTTGTTGTTGTTGTTATTACTGGAAGCAGTTTGTGCTAGATTATATAGCCTCATCTTAATGCAAATTCTGGATGGAAAAATACTTTCACTGATAGAGTTAAGATCTCTCTTTACAAAACTCAGGAGTCATTGCAAGATGACTCAGAGTGTAGGGAGTTTGTTCCTTATCCCTGGGTGTGGTGCTGAAATGAGAGAAACAACCTGGCTGTCCCAGGTGTCCTGTGTCTTGCATGGGCTTCTGTAGTCCTTTACCAAATGCACTTTCCTCTCTTGTTGATGTGTAATCATAGTGGAGCTTTTATGGAATTGGAAATGGGAATGATCAAAATCCATTGCATATATGCATGAAATTCTCAAGGAATAAATATAAATATATTTAAAACTTCACCAGCATCTAGTACAGTATCATCAAGCACGAAACTATTCCTTGCTGCTAATGATTTTGAATGGGATGAATGCCTCAATTTCTATTTTTGCAAAAGCTAGATAGAATCTTCTTTTCCCTTTTCAAGCTCCTCCAACTACATGATTAATGTACCTCTCTCAATAAAGATTCAAGTTTCCTTATGATTGAGCACCAAGAATTCAGGTTTTAGGCTGAAAAGCTTTAAATTTGGTAGTGGTGACAGATCCACTATCAGAGCCTACCCAGTAGACCAGAGTGGGTTGCAAAGTCACTGAAGTGTGTAGTGTCATATTCTGAGGACAGAGCTCAATGGAGCAGAATCCAGAAGGAGCAGGATGGAGGGAAGACAGAACTTTGTAGCCGGGTTTGTGTAAGCGTAGGGGTACCATGAAACATTAAGCAGACTGCTTCCTGACCTCCAGCTTGGGCAGCTTAAGGAATGTGTTCTCAAGAGTGACCAATAGCTTGCTCACTTCCAGCCTATGTGATGTTGGGCAAGTACAGCCAATTTCAGCATCAGTGGAACACATTTCTACACTGCTCATCATACAATTCAGGTTTCATTTAAAAAATTACACAATCTTCTAAGGAGTTCATCATAACTAGCAATATTTGGAGTGTGATTGAAAAAAGAATTGGGAATGTTCTAGCACAGACACTGCTTCACCCTGACAGAAACTTTGCTCAGTACATTAGCTGTGTCAGACAGGCACAGACATTTCTATTGCACTGCTGAAAACTTAGATCTGCTGAGTCCAGAGATGGAACAACTTACTGAACAGGGAAACCTCTCCAATGAGCTCTGAATAAGTTCTCATAGAACCATTGCTTAATCTATTTCTTTTCAGAGGAGAGTCTATTATACCCAGGAATGTGGAGTATTAATTTTTTTGGTTCTATGAAATATTTTATGTAAAATTATTCTCCTTTATTTCCTGCCCCTTTACCTCACATGTACTCTACAGAACAATAAGAAATAAATCAAATACTTCTTCCATGAGATGACCCTTGAAATTCTTTTATTCCATACTGAATTGGACTGAATTGCCAATTTATTATCTACAAAAAATGTGTATAAATCATAAAATTGGTATAGCAGACTATTTCATGGGAGATTCCCCTATTCACAATTGCTTCTATAATAAAGGAAAAAGAAAGAAGGGATTAGTTTTTACCCAAGTCAACCTATTTGATAAAGAAAGATGTTTACATTCTTGCCATCCAAGTTACCTGATGACACATATAAAGCAATGCACACATTAAATATGTGTCTAGGTGAAGCTCTATTGTTTGGAGTTCAGAAATAAAGGCGAACTATTCTGACCACTGCCCTTGAAGAAGAAGACAAGAACTTTAGACTCACTAATCAAAGAGAACATGGCCAGAGAAGCAGGGAGGTTCACAGGAGACCCCTTATTCTCAGCATGGGAAGGGCATTTTGATAGATAGTGCTGTGCCTTAGAAGATGAACACAGTTAACCAAATTGAGCTGTGGAGGGTGCATCTTAGAAAAGGCCAACAATAACGCTAAAAGACAAGGCCGGAAAGCCTATAGCCTTGTGAAGTCATGAGTGATTCATTCAACTGAAGCTTACAGATGTCAAGGTTGATGTGAGAGGAACCAGATTATAAAGGACCTTTCTCTTGAAGCTTGAGGAATGTCACCAATGGATCTTACTTGGGACTTAACAATTAGATTTGAGCTTTACAAAGTTCAAACCAGACGCTTCAAGGTGAGATAAACCAGGCAAAAGTACACAGATACATTACAGAGATGTGGGTGGAACTTGTAATGAAGTAACAGTTTCCTCCTACGGAGCAGACAGACATGCTGCTGTTCTCTGGTCAAGCTGTTGGAATCACAGCATCATCTCATCCCTAGTGTCATCCTGTGACAGAGATAATATAAGAACCTTTTTAGCTATGAGAAGGCCAGAATCTTGAGAAACCTTTTGTTCAATGATCACAAAGCAGAGGTGAGGTGCTGTTTAATGAGAATCTAGCTGTAGATGGATGCTTTCTATCATGTCGAGCAGCAAAGGCAAAGGTCGTGTCTTAGTACAGAGCAGTGACTTTGGAAACACAAATACAAGGGCAACAAAAGACTTCTGCAGAATCTAAGAAGGGACAGTGTTCAGGGCCAACTAACCCAACTGTCCAGTTTCCACCCCAGAGAGGCAACCAGAGAAGGATAGAGGAAGTTATGGCATCATTCTCTCTAGGGTATAAATTATTGGTGTTTTTATACAGGTGTTGGGCTTTTCTTTTCCTCTGCTAGTGTCATACAAATGCCAAAAAAATCTTGCTACCAGCTGCATGTAGTTAGTCATGCTATTCCAAGTGTTTAGAACACAGATATACAGATAAATGTCCCGGAGGGCTGAGATCTAAGGACCAGGCGGAAGCAGATGCTCCACTATGGGGAAGAAGCAGTAACTCATAGAATTAGAGTACTCGTGACAGCACAACTGTGTCTTTGAGACTAAACCCAGAAGCCAGCAAAATGTATTGGCAAATTACTGAATTCCTGAAGTTTATTTTGTTTCAATTATTGCTCTACCCAGACTGACTTTTATAAAAATACTGAAACATATTCTCATGGGTCTGCACTCAACTGTATCTCTCAAAACTTCCTATAAAAATCCCAACTCCCAGGGTCCCATTTTATGACTGCATTTGAAGTCAGCATCTTTATAGTCTTGAGCAAATTGAATTGAGGTCATTAAAGTGATTCCTAATCTAACAGAACTGATGTGGGATGTCCATCTGTATGTATGTTGCTTTTATTGGTTCATGAATAAAGTTGTTTTGGCCAATGGCTTTGCAGAGTAAAGACAGGTGGGAAATCCGAACAGATATATAGAGAGAGTAGGCAGAGTCAAGGAGACACCATGTAGCTGCCAAAAAAAAAAAAAAAAAGAAGAGAGTAGGCAGAGTCAAGGAGACACCATGTAGCTGCCAAAAAAAAAAAAAAAAGACACCAGAAATTTACTAGTAAACCACAGCCTCATGGAGATTCACAGAATGATGGAAATGGGTTATTTCAAGATGGAAGAGCTAGCTAGGAATATGTCTGAGCTGTTAGCCAAACAGTGTTACAACTAATATAGTTTTTGTCTGATTATGCAGATCTGGGTATCCAGAAAACGAAAGTGCAATCTGTTTACACATGTTCTTTTAATGAGAGAAGTTTAGGACACAAACACAAAGTAAAAACCCTGTAAGGAAACAGGGAACCACAGAAAAGGACCTCTAGGGAAATCAGTCCTGCCCATAGCTTGATCTTAGACTTGTGGGCCCCATAACTGACGGAGTTGCCTCTGCTGTGTGAACCCCAGCACCCATAGTGCTCTGCTATGGACCCCAAGCTCAATAAGATGACCTCCTATACACCAGACTGAATGGATCTGGAAACTGATGTAATAAACTCAGAGGAACATATAGCAGAATGGACTTAGGTGCACAGCTTCAGTTTACAGTGAAAGTTGAAGGCTTTCTAGCAATGGAATGGCAGGAGGAGTGGTGGATCTATAGAGCTGTGTGTGGGGACTGGAGTTGAACTTGCTCACTGCTGAATGGCACATAAAGAGCCAGGCATTATAGTGTGGGGATCAAACATCTCTCTGGGAAACAGCAGTGGAGATTTGTTCCAAGCCGTTACAGAAACAGGGGAACCAAGGACCTTCCACAAAGTTCTAGGCCCTCAAAGCTGCACTTGTCACAAAACACTCAATGTATTGTCCACAGGATAGGGAAAGCATCAAGAAAGAAAAAGTCACTGGTAGAGAGGGGAGCCCTGTGCTGGCATCCTAGAGGTTGGACAAGCAAAAACATCAATTTTCTATAGCTTCCAGAAGCAGATTCCTAGGCTGGAATTTACATAAGAACACTGGCCAGCAACCAGTGAATGTATGGTTATCAGCATAGACAGAAGTTTAAGCTGCTGTAGATACATTCCACAGAGTAGAAACATAGCAGGCAGCTGTGCTGCAGGCAACTTCCAGGGAGCAGGCTCAACATCCCAGGCAGTGGTCAGCAGGAGCCTGGAGCAGGAGGAAGAAGAAAGAAAGAAAGAAAGAAAGAAAGAAAGAAAGAAAGAAAGAAAGAAAGAAAGAAAGAAAGAAAGAAAAAAAGAAAGAAAGAAAGAAAGAAAGAGAGAGAGAGAGAAAAAGAAAGAAAGAGAGAGAGAAAAGAAAGAAAGAAAGAAAGAAAGAAAGAAAGAAAGAAAGAAAGAAAGAAAGAAAGAAAGAAAGGCAATGAATTGCAATCAGATCTCAGACTAGAAAGAACAGGAACAACACACGAAAGTTAACAGAGAAGACACTTGAGAGGGCTTTTCTGTTTGTCCTGCAAAAACAGTCCATCAGGGGAATTAATTAAGGGACCAGAAACGAACAGAGAAACAAACACGTTTTGTGAGAAAGAGACCCTTACTGGTAGCCTACACTGTGTAGAGCCAAGCAGAGGATCCAGCCTTGGGCACATACAAACTGCAATCCCAAGACCTCAGAGGTAGGTAACAGAGGATCTGGAGTTCCAGGTTACCCTTACAGACTCCTAGGAATGGTCAATTTTTACAACATCTGGAATCAACTAAAACATAAGCAGCTAGGCTGCTTGTGAAGGATTGTCTTGACCTGAACATTAGAAGTGGGAAGACCCACCCCTAATCTGGCCCATGTGCTTTCTCAATGCTTGCCCTCACTCATGCTGGCAAGTTCATGTGTCTTGAGCTATTCCTTCAACATTTGAACCTACAACTTCAAGATTCTAACACTGACTGAAAAGTAACAGCTCATTAAGGACTTCCTGGGGACTTCAGCACCAGAATGGGACTGTTAAGATATCCAACCTTGTGAAACTGAATAACTACCGAACTCTTAACTTTTCCATTGGGAGAGAGCCATTGCTGGACTGCCTGAACCACATCCTGCAAGCCACTATGATAAATTACATATATATAGATATAGATATAGAGATAGAGATAGAGATAGATAGAGAGATAGTAGATATAATATAGATATATGTATGTGTCAGTGCTGTTCCTTTAGATAATCCTGACTAATACACACCAACATCCATTTTCTTCTATTTATTAGAATTGCAACAGCCCTTTTATAAAAATCAACAACTAGCAGAATTTCACAACTGACACATGACAGCAGTGGCTGCTATGACTTAACTTCTGACACGGACGATGACTTGCCACCTTTCTCTTTGACCTTTCTTTTTAAATCTTTGAGTGACAAAGGGTTGTACAGTTCTGGCATCTGTGCCTGTGCATGACTGCTGGACAGATGCATCAACTGTAAAGAGCACTGGTTACTCTGGTCCAGGACAGGTGTGTGACTGCCAGCACCCACAATGGGCATCTCTCATTCCTCCAGGGAAATCCAGAGCCATCCTCTAGCCACCAAAGATAGTTATACATAATTGGCACACACTTACAAGGACACAACACACACACACACACACACACACACACACACACAGAAGTAAATGAAAATGAAATCTTTAAGAGCAGTGTGATCTGGATACAGGATAAGAGAGAACCAGTGTGCTGGATAAGAAAACAATTGTTCACAAAAACACTCCCTCGGCCCTATTCAGTTCACACACAAAGACATTTAAAAAAGAAAACCCATGAGAGGAATCACTGGGCTCTGGCACAAGAGGGATTAGGATACCTGGTTCTTTTTAAGGACACTAGAAAAGTTCTACCCAAATTGGTCCCTGTTGCACCTCAGATGTCCACCATTAAATCCGTTCATTTGAGTTAAGAAAATTGCCAGTAAGACCTCTATTAAAATGCAAATGTGTTCCCTGGGTGGGGAAACACACTAAATCATTATCAGCCATTAACACTTTAGACCAAATTAGTTTCAGATTTATTAACCAATTATTCAAAGTACCAAAGCTATGCTGTGCCAGACAGGGTGGTGTCAGTTGGTGGCGAAGACCGGGGATGGACACAAACATAGTCAGAATGTCTTGGGTCTGAACAGCCTTACCGAAGGTTTCAGTTTTCACAACTGAAATAAAATGTTACCTTCTTACATTAAAAACACTGGCGAGGCATCTGTTGACAACAAGGATGTGAAGGCCAGGGCACTCAGGTGCTGATTCCTGTGCATCACACCCCTCCGCTGGCCCAGGGGCAGCGCGGAAAACCAAACCATGGAAACCCCCTAGCAGTGCCATGACGTCGTTCCTTCGCTCTCCTGGCCTCGGCATGCACACGGGGCCCTGGTGTGCAGTTTGCTGATGTTGAAGGTGGGAAATGCTGCGGACTCATTGGTATTTGGATCTTTTCCCCTTGTAGTCCCATTTGAACGAAACTGGCAGTAGACTCAACACCAAGCAGCAGAGGGGTATCCAGGCTCTGCAGCTGGAGTGCTCCAAAATGAAAAGTTAGACAGCTTAGACAGACCATCAACTGCAGCATCTCTCATCGATGGTGGGTTTATGGGATGTTGCCCCATCGTGCTTTGAGAATCATCTCTTCATAAAGGAGGAGCAAGTGTGGAGGAAGGGCAGGCACTGGCATCCTGGCTTCCAGGAAAGCCCTTTGCATTCTATAAATCGCCAGGATGTCCCCGCTGCCTGAGAAAAGGGAAACAGTCATGCTCCTGAGTTAATGCATGGCTCCCTTTTCCTCAGGACCTTCAGCATCTATATGGAACTCAGCTGTTCCCATGCTTTTGACATCCAGGAGCTTCTTTGTCCCCAGTGCAGCCTAGAAACAAGTCTAAGAAAGAAGGAGAGATTCCAAACAACTGGCCGTCTGCAATCCAGTGGCCAGACTGCTGGGGAGGATCTAGAACCACGGCTGCTGACTGTAAAATCAGACCATTTCCTTCTGCGCCATAGAGACTTTGTGTCACTGACTGCCTGAAGCACAACTCAAGTATCAGAGAGGACTGGTGCTCAGTGACTGCAATAAATAAATAAATAAATATATAAAAGTGCTGCTTAACTCCTTCAAGCATGAAGAGTTTAGTCCCACACCCAACATGACAGAAATAAGCATAGCCAGCTGCTCTCTGTGATTTAATTGTATTACCAGGAAATTAAGAAAAAAAGTATAACATGTGTCTCTTTTCCTGACATCACTGAACTGGAATATGTGAAATTAACTAAAGCTAAATCTGGCCAACTTGACGTGATTCCATGTTGTTTTGCGCGAATGAATTCACAAGTTCTCAGACAATGCCTCGTTGAGAAGTAATGCTGGGTCTATAAGAACTCAAACCTGACTTGACTCTAATTGTATCGGCTCACACGCCTAGAACAATTTCTTCTGATCTCATGATAAAAGCAGTACAAACACAGATAAGCCTCCCACTTACGTCTCCATCTCAGACCTCCCAAGGCTCCGATCTGGTGCCTACAGGCAGCCTCTTAGACACCTAAAACTTAATATGTATGGAAACAAGAGCCCCCATATTTTTTAATCTCCAAAATAATTGGCATCAACATCTTCATCTTTCCAGTGTTTGATTTGGACACCATCCCATCCCCTCATCTCTTTCTCTTACTGTGCTGTTTCTACCCTCCAGAGAAGGAGCAAATTTAGGCATATGAGTAGCTCAGCACTCAATCAAGCATCATCCACCTCAGAGGCACGAAGTTGCTGGACTCTGGGGCTGTCCTTGCTTCTATGTGGCCTGTCGCCTGTGGGGTCTATTCTCAGTAGATTAGCTAGAGTTCTCATCCCAGTTACCACTGTATCATATCAGTCAGTCTTCCTCTAATTGCTTGGATCTAATAAAGGACACAGAAGACAGAGGGGGTGTAAATCATGAAGTCAAGAAAAGATGTAGAAGCTGGAAGACAAATGGATTTGGGCTAGGAATTTGGAGCATGGCATGTGGCTGTTGGTCAGGAGGCCTACAGAGACCTGAGATGAACCATGTCACACGTGGGTCACATGAAGGTCTTGCCTGCAGCTATGGCAAGGCACTTCTGTAATTAGCGGTACCCAGAAGAGTCTGTAACCACAAAATGATGTCAGCCTCCTCCTGCCTCCCTGGACACACAGAAGAAATATTAAAATGAGTATATTAATGCCTATACTCTACTAATTATCTTACATGATGTGCCACCCAAGGTAAATGGAAAAGAAAATAAAAGAAAATGTGCAAAAGAAGAGGAGATTAAATAAGTGCCAAGACTTTTTCATTATATGATTTTATACCAGAAAACCACACGAAACTTCTCTAAACCAGATAGATAATGGCAGATAGATAGATAGATAGATAGATAGATAGATAGATAGATAGATGATAGATAGAGATGGAATGGATAGATATGATATGATATGTACGTATATATAGAGATAATAGATATAGATAATAGAAAGATATAGATAAATGATAGAGAGGAGAATAACTAAATAGAGATAAATGATAGGTGGTGTCTTAGTCAGGGTGACTATAGCTGGGATGAAACACCATGACCTAAGGCAACTTGAGGAGGAAAGGGTTTATTCCACTTATACTTCTACATGGTAGTTCATCATTGAAGGAAGTCAGGACAGGAACTCAAACAGAGCAGGAACCTGGAGGCAGGCGCTGATGCAAAGGCCGTGGAGTGGTACTGCTTACTAGCTTGCTTCCCATGTCTTGCACAACCTGCTTTGGAATACAACCCAGGATCACCATCCAGGGCTAGCACCACCTAAAATAGGTGGGGCTGGCCCCATCAATCACTGATTAATATAATGCTCTACAGCCTGATCTTATGGAGGCATTTTTTTTATTGAGATTCCCTTCTTTCAGATGACTCTAGCTTATGTCAATATGACCTAAAACTATCTATCACAGGTGAGTAGGTAGATAGATGTTATAGATGATAGATATAGACAAAAGATACAGCTACAATATTCAAAATCAAATTTAAGAAAATGTTAAATTTACAAAACACCAAGGCATAGCCAATAAAAATACATATTTAAAGATTTTGCAGCTCCAAAAAGATTATTATCTATTGATATAAAGAATATCTTCAGCACACATTTGTAGAGCAGGAATCATGATTTACAGAGCGTAAGCAAGAGAAATGAGGTTCATTTAATTTGTTAGGCTGTCCTGAAAAAGCTCTGAGAGATGAGCAAGGCAGGAAGAGAGAGCACAACAGAGCAGGGTGTGAGGGGGGAGAATTAGCAGTGGGAAGGAGCATCCATGTGCAAGTAGGGTTTAAATTCTGTGTCTGTGCTCATGGTACCTCTAGAGCAAAAACCTGTTTTATAAGGGGGTGACGTTTCCTGGAAAACGGTTGCTGACCCCTCCGCATCCCAATCTTTCTCATCCCCTCCCAGCTGTTTCAGGTTGCTCTGAGTGCCTCGGAAGCCACGCACTGCTTTCTACCTTTGCTTCTTCGAAAACACAGACTCCTCTTTTCTTTACATCTTTTACATGTAAACTAACTCAACTTCAGAAGCCAACTTCTTTACATTCTGATGAGAACTATAGAAATTTCTGCGCTGCCTTACAGAATTTGGGAATGTCACATGTTTTTATCCTGTTTGCTCAAAAGCTAACTTTCCACTTATGTAATGCTCAATGATGATATTAATTTGATTGATAAATTTCATTAAGGGCCAGGGAGCTCTAAATTATTTAAAGCATTCCCTACATGCATTTGTAATTCTGAACAGATAAATTACTGTTTTCCTTTGAGAGTCCAAACTGTTGCCTCTTACTTTCATAAATAAAATTTTATCTCATTAAAATGATACAACATGTGAAAAAACTCAATCTCAATCTAGATAGGTGTGAAGTATGTACATTTAAGTCTGGTATATACTTAGTTTTCACAATTGTTGATGGATATACTAAGGACTCCTTTGTACATTTTCTCTATCTTGGATTTTACCTACAAAATAATAAGGCATCCCCACAGAATTCAAGTGGTTGCTTAGAGATCATTAAATCTCTTAAAGAGGAGGTCCCTGTGGTGAGCTTAAAATGCTCAGTAACAAGAAACACCACCCCTTGGCCCGGAGTTTGCTGATTTTGAAGTCTTGATGCTGGGCAGGTGCACACGCTTAGGAAGGAATTTTTGCCCCATGCTGTGTTTTAGTAATTATGTCTAAAGAGAACAAGCATTTTTTTTTTTGAAAACATAAGTTCTTAGAAATGTCAGTTGAAGTAGAGTCTGGTAGATCCTTCTCAACGCAGCGTCGTTTCTGCAGAAAACTAAGAAATGGCACGTGCTCTGAATAAAACACCAGTGCCCACAACTCAGCTCACATCCAAAATACAAGAGTCAAAGCATTTCTTTATCAGAGTATGTGACTTTTCTGAAGGTTCACGCTAGCCAGTGTGACACCGTGACTTAAAACTCCATCAAAAATCTACAAGAGAGACGGTTCTGGAGTTCAGAACATTGGCTGCTCCAGTTGAGGACATGGGTTCAGTCCCTAGCACTCACGTGGCCACACACAACTGCCTGTACCTCTAGTTTCAGGGGGCCCAACACCACCTTCTTCCCTCCATTGGCACCTGCATGCCTGTGGTACACACACACACACACACACACACACACACACACACACACACACATTAACCTTTACAAAAACTTAACAAGAGCCATGTGGATAGTAGAAATTTAAAAATGAGCCATAAACCAAAGTCCCCTATTAATCAGAGGCAACAGCACCCTAGTTGCTCTGAGCAGATGTTAACACATTTATAGATCTCAGTTGCCATCTATAAAACTTGCCTTGCCACTTCACTGAAGACAAAATTCATCTAAATGAAACTTTCAAATGGAACGAATCATAGGCTCATTAGTTAGCATCATGAAATAGTAATTTTTTTTTCTTTTTTATTGATTTTTATTGAGTTCTACATTTGAGGCTTATGTGGGAAATATGCAGAAATCATTGCTAGGCCTAATCCTTGAACCAGCAGCCTAACCAAATTATCACATTACTAATACGGAAACTTGTCTCTACCAATGACCTATCCAAATAGAGAGACCATGACTTCCTCAGTATAAATGTCAATGATTAATAATATATTTGACTTGTTGGAAGATAAACACAATTGATTTCATAGCTCCACAATTGCATTTTTGAATGTTGTGAATGATTGGAACATTCTCTTTTTAGTCTACAGCTTGGTAAGAAGCAAGAATAATTCGAGGATTATTAAATTGGCCAAAGCATGACTCCTTCTGCGGCAGTTCATGCAGATGTAATGCCCCTCAGTACATCACATGCTTTAGAAATTTCTCCCATGGCTGATCATCAGGGCAATGGAAAGGAGAATAAACATGAGACAGCATTTACACCGCTTGGGACTGACACAATGAAGGCCCAGAGAGAAGAAGCATGGACCAAGGCTTTGGAGAAAACGGAATCATTTTACACTATTAGTAAGAATCCAGACTGTTGTGGGCATTAAAAAAAAAAAAACACCACCGTGACAGGCAGTTGTGAGTATGGTTTTTAAACTCAAAACATTTTCTGAGGATATAATGAAGAGATTAGTATCTTATTGAGACATTTGCACACCTACTTCACTGGAGCCTTAATCGCAGAAGTCGATTCAGGCAAACAACCTAAGGGCAGTCTGTGGATGAATGGGTTAAAAAAGGAACTATGTAGAGAGAAAAAAAGAGCATAGTCTGCCTTTACAAAGAAGGGGGTTCTTTATTAGCGGCAATATGGGTACCTGGAGAATGTTACGTCAAGTGATATAGTGTAGGCACAGGCACAGAAAATCAAACATGTTATGACATCACGTAGGGTGGAATGTATAATTACATGACTGCATAGACACAGGGAGTAGAGGGGTCTAATCCAAAGCTGTGGTGGGGAAGGGAGGAAAGTGAGCGAAAGAAAGGCAGTCAAAATTGTCAGAGAGGAAAAGCTTTCAGAGCTTATGGGCTGTCTGGGAAGGATGGTTTGTAATAACATGGAAACATTTTTAAACTTTCAGTGCTCCGAGCCCTGAGAAGGGGCAGCGTCAGATGACAGGTGGGTCCCTCTCTGGCTGATTAACCATTTGCCACATGGTTCTCTACCTGTCAGAACATGCATATTTAAGTATTGCACATCTTAAATAGGAAAGAAAGTAAGATAGTCATGGAGAGAAAAGCCAGACATGAGATGCTGTGTTTGTGCATATAATCTATTTAATATCAGCACTGATTTGAATGTTATCAAAGTCAGGTGGCTAAATACGCTCCTTTCAATGCTGCACTCGGCATTGTCTAGATACAATATATATTCTCTTCCCTTAAGAATTCTGGACCACGGGAGGGGCCAGCGCCTAAAAGCATGACTGATCTAACAGACCACTTTAGCTTCCCATTGCCTCTGCACTGGGCAAAGCGCACTCCTCATTGGAAAGTGAAGAATCGACTGATCTGCCCAAAATAAAGTGATTAGCCATCTTCACCTCCCACAGATGACACAACTTGAATCTAGCCACTGGAGTATTTCAGAAATGTGTGTTTCTCTAAACCTCTTACTACTATTTCTCAGGTTGTTTTGGGAAAAAAAAAAAACCAAGCAAACAAAAACCAGTGTTTTCTGTGAGCTGCAAAGGCCTGGCTAGCTTCTGTCCTCAGGGCAAAGATTTGTGGTTTCTAGTGGAGAGTGCCCAGGGCTTATCTCTTTTACTGCCCTCTGGTCAGATGGTCAAGGAAGGTGGCTGTGCAATACCCTGGTGGAACAGTACTAAGGTTCCCTGGACAGCTGGCAGAGACTGATTTATCTAGGTCATAAGGCAACATTCTTGGGTACATCTGCATCATAAAAACCTATTATAATCTCTATATAATTATCTATCATCTATCTATCTATCTATCTATCTATCTATCTATCTATCTATCTATCATTTATCTACCTATTTATTTATATTTATTTATGTGATGCTAAATATTTGGGATGATGGCTAACTGCAGATAATTTCATTACAATACACAAATACTCAGGATCAATTCCCAGCAACCAGGAGAGCTCTTTCCAAGGAGAGAAGCTGAGCAAACTCTTGTAAACCTGGCAGCACGCTTCAGAAAGGGAAGCTCTGACATAGCAAGCTGGGAAACGTGAAAGGACAACTTACTTCTACAATCCAATCACTCCAGCAAGTCCTGACCTATAGGGCAGAAGCTGTTTCGTTTCAATACATATCTTCCTAAAAGAAGCTTAGAAACATTTAAAGTAAATAACAATTGATGTAGCAGGTGACTGAACCATAGGGCTCACCTTTCTGGTTCGGTTTCATCACTAGTAGAGAAATAGTATGAAATATGCTGTAGAATTTAGAAAGGTGGGAAGTGGAGAAATGGCTCTGCAGAGGGTTTGTGTGCAATCTTTAGTGTCTACATGGCAGCTACCAACTTTCTCTAGTTACAGTTCCAAGGAATCAGATACCCTCTTCTGGTCTCTGCCAGTACTGTATGCACATGGTGCACAGGCCTATATGCAGGCACAACCTATATATATATAAAATAAAAGAAAATAAATCTTTAAAAATTTCAGAAAGCAGTATTGACTTCACTGCAGAACCGGCCCGGCCCTCCCGTGTTCTTTCCAAAACAAAGTCTAACCAGAAATGGGGCTATTGTCCTTGCACAGTTGTCTAAAGGAAGATTGGAAAGTCTAACCTGGGGAAGGCATCATTGCCTGGCCTGAGAGAACTTGAACATTATTCCTTCTATGCCATGTTCCACCACCACAGAAACAGCCATCATGAATAATGTATCATGTTGGCAAGGCTAAGCTTTTTTGGTTTTTCTAATATATATTGACAATTAAGAAAAACCTCATAATCTGTCATTTTCATAACAAAAAATATAGTTAATCCTTATAGGGAAAAAAAGAAGTCAAACATGCCTGCTTCTGAAGCTTTGCCATCCTTTAACTGATGATCACCAAAGTCTCCAGGAAAAGCCTTGATCTGGAGACTTAAGCCATGTAATTTCATTTTGGAAAATCAATACCACTGTATCTCATTTTCACAAAGCACCAACTGAATGGCATGGAGTGTATTTATTATCTGCAGGGCTGATGGCTGTATGGAAAGCATGAGTGTTCAGTAGACTATATTAGTTATTCCATTTTTCTTATAACATAATGGGTATACTTTAAAATAGGACTGAATATATGAATAACAGATTCAAATGTAAAATTCATATGGCCCATAAATAGCTTGAAGTCCATGTACTTCAATATTGTTATACTGAGAATAGTATCTATGTATCCATAATACTCATGGACTATTATTAATGTTATAGTATTATGAATCTATTAATGCGTTTAGAATTGTTTTGATAAATCGTGTGTAACCATTTAAAAAAAACAGATGCAATTTTTCCAGGGATATTTAGAAAAGATATTTTTTAGCTAAAAATTACTGAACAAATGTGGCATCTGGGGAGAAGTAAGAATTGTCAACTTTTCATAATCTGCGCTCGTGTTTGTTAAGTCCTGGTAAGGCACAGCACTGTAGCAGAAATCATGACAAGAATCCAGGCTTGGAGCCGGGCGGTGATGGCGCACACCTTTAATCCCAGCACTCCGGAGGCAGAGGCAGGCAGATCTCTATGAGTTCGAGACCAGTTTGGTCTACAAGGGCTAGTTCCAGGACAGGCTCCAAAACCACAGAGAAACCCTGTCTCGAAAAAAGAAAAAAAAAAAGAATCCCGGCTTGGATAAAAGTTAGCTGCATTTCTACTTTGAAACATGGCAGTCGTATGCTTCACTCTACAAATCTCAAGAATAATAAGGATGGAAAAAGTAGACCCCAGATCAAAGCAACTGTTACAATGGAAATGACCAGAGTCTGAAACTTAGGTTCAGGCAACTCTGAATGGAAGAAAATATTGAAAGACACCATGGTTTTGTAAATATTTCTCATTCTTTGAGAATGTAATTACATAATTCTCCCTCCCGTTTCCTCCTCCAAACCCTACCATGTACTGCCTGCCATTTTTCTTGAAATTCATGCTGTTTTGCTTTAATTATTCTTATTGAGTGTTCATGTGTGGAAGTGCATGTGTGTGTGTGTGTGTGTGTGTGTGGTGTGATGTGTGCACCTGAGTGTGTTTGTGTGTGTGTGCACCTGAGTGTGTTTGTGTGTGTGTGTGGTGTGATGTGTGCAC
>NW_004949105.1:1573428-1577530 GCF_000317375.1 Microtus ochrogaster | reverse complement strand
GTGTGTGGTGTGATGTGTGCACCTGAGTGTGCTTGTGTGTGTGTGCACCTGAGTGTGTTTGTGTGTGTGTGGTGTGATGTGTGCACCTGAGTGTGTTTGTGTGTGTGTGCACCTGAGTGTGTTTGTGTGTGTGTGGTGTGATGTGTGCACCTGAGTGTGTTTGTGTGTGTGTGTGTGTGTCTTGTGCATGTGTTTGTAGGAAAGAGGCTGTCCTTTATTGAGACAGGGTCTCCCAGGGACCTGTCCTCTGTGCTGGGATTCCAGGCATCCAGTACCTCACTCACATCAGAAACTTAATCTAATTCTGGGGATCAAACTAAAGCACTAATTCTCACTCAGCAACAATTTCACTGACTGAGAATCTCTCAGAGCCTTGTTTAGTTGTTTTAGATAAAGTCTCACCATGTAACTCAGGCTTCCTTGGACTACCAGTTTCTCTTGCCTCAACATCACTAACTTTGGGATTGCAGCTATGGGACACCACAGCCATCAGCATTTTGTTCTAAAATTAACATATTGTAGACTGAATGAAGAGTTTACCACCTCCATCTAGTTTTTGTTGGTCTTGTTTGTTTTGCTTGCTTTGTTTGAGACACAGTTTTACTGCATAGCCTTGACTGTCCTGAAACTAAATCTATAAACCAAGTTTGCCTCGATCTCACGGAGATCAATCTGTCTCTGCCTCTTGTGATAGAATTAAAGACATACACTACCACCATCTGCCTATTCTCTTATCTTTTTTTTTTCACATTTATTTTTTATGACAAAGCTGGGTTGTGAGCCCATAAAAGCAGACTGACCACAGGGACCCCATTTCAAGACCCAGTTTCCAGCGTGCTTTCCCCAACAGCTATCAATACAGTTTGGGTGTTGCTTATCTCCCCAAGGGCCAACTGTCAAAGATTTGTCACCAAAGCTGACAATATTGGGAATGGACAACCCTTATGGGATTGAAGGGAGGCCTTCATCTTATGGGGGTGGTTCCTGAATTTGTGGGGCCATGGCTCTTCCCTCACTTCCCTTTGCCTTTTGGCCAGCGGCAGAGCAGCTTTCATTTGTAACCCACTCATGTTTATCACAGCCCCCAAAGCAAAGGAGACCATCAATCAACCACAGGTGATCCCAATGGACCTGTGAGTAAAAAACAAGCCATTTTTCTGTGCCAGTGTCGAGGCCTTGAGGCAGAGCCCAGTGAAGCGTCAGACCCTTCCACGTCAGCATGGTAGGCTACTGGAATCCCCAGGTCTCTAAGAAGCTTCTAGTAATTCTCACAGCTCACTGATTTCTCTTTAGGATTCTCAAACAACTTCAGCCTGGCTTCTGCATCGGAGAAGAGTCTTCATTATGGCCAATGAGAGAGAAGCATTGCCCTGAACATTCCGTTACCTGGAGAAGCTTGTGATCTTGCCTGTTTTACCGTGCAGTCTCCTCTATGTGCTTGATTAGAATGCAATGGCCCAGGTATAGCTAACAGGGTTTCAAGTCCTACTTCCACTACCAGCATCTTGTTGACATCAGTGATGGGGTCAGGCTCCTGTCCTAGGGGAGGTCTAGTAACATTCTGTGGCAGATGTAAGTGCCTACCAAGAACAATTAAGAGTCTCTCAAGAACAATTAAGAGTCAGGGTTAACGTCTGGTAACTCATGCAAATGTAGAGACTTCCTTTTGGTTGCCATGGAAATTCGCATCCTTACCACGTCAACCCACTGACAATTGACATGACACATAGCACATGTATATACCATGTGGGAGGAGCATATCTGGCAATGGATTACACATGATCAACATGACATCTGACCAGAGTATGAGTACAACTACTTAGGAGGCTGAGGCAGGAGGATCTCTTGAATGCCAAGCGTCCAGGGCCAGCCTGAGTAATGCAGAAAGATGTAATATGAAAATAAAGGGGGAAGAAAAGGACAAGGAGAGAGAGGAGGAGTCATCCAGATGGAGGAACCCTGGGATGTGTTGGGTTGGAGATTTCCAGCTGTGACTTCATCACATAATCTCATCTGCAAGGACTCCCCTGGCTTCCTTCACTTCTCTCTTCCTTCTTTGATCCATTGTAGTGCAGGGGAAAATGTGGATAGTGTGTTTTATTTTTAAGCTTTTTACATCTTCCAAAGACAGCTATTAGGACTGATCTTTCTCTTTCAGTAATTAAAAATAGAGCACTCCACCCTGCCACTGTGGTGTATGGATCTTGTGTTTGTTCTCCGGGGCTTTTGCTCCTTCCGCCCACCTTACATCCTACACTTCCTTTTCTGAAAGGAGAGACTGTGGTCAGAGCTTTAATAAGAATCTAAATAATGCCAACCAGAGGGACAGGGTATTCTGTACCTGATGGCTGAGACTTCTGGTGCTTGCCATCAGAAGCTCCATGGGAATAGACAATCTAGATAATCATCTACAGCTGTTTCTTCCCCATCCTCCTCCTCCTCTTCCTCACTCTCCTCTTTTTCTTCTTCCTCCTCCCTCCCTCATCCTATTTCCTCTTTTTCCCCTCCTCATCCTTCCTCTCTTCCTTTACCCCTTCCTTTTCTTTCTACTCCTCCTTCCTCTTTCTCCTCCTCTCCTTCCTTTCTTCTCCTCCCCTCCTTCTCCTTGTCCAGGGATGCCCTGCCACCCCACCGCACCTGTTATTCTTCCCTTTCCTGTGAATTTAAGTGCAGCCTAGTGAAGATGTAATTGCACCCAGATTCCACTCTTGGCTGTGTGGGAAGGATCAGGTTAATACATAAATTTCCAAATATGACATTAGATAATAAACACCTAAGACATGTTGAGTTTTTAAATTATTATTAGGAATATACATAGTAGGTGCACAACTATTTAATGAGTTTTAGGAGAACTACATATTTGTGCTGAGCAGAAGTATATATGTGAGATAATTGGGAGAAAAATGAGACCCCTCTGGGACAGACTACAATAAGAACAAAAGTAAGTGAACTAGTTTATTAGTAGGGTAACAAGGTGACTTTAGAATTTGCTGTTGCTGAGTCAGGCAAAGAGGGCAGGATTAGAAGTCAGCCGAATGACCCACCCGCCAAGAACAATGTCCACCATCTGCCCACAGTGGGCATGGTCCCACCTCTAAAATGACTGATCTCTGATTATCAGATGCCTGAGTTTGAATGTTTATTTGCCCCACCACAACACATGTTGAAATCTTAGCTTGTGGTGTCCATGAATTAGAAGGAGATGATATGAAGATGGTCCCTAATGAGTATGGTTGGTGCCTTGATTAAAAAAGGAGCCAGAGTGTTCACTCCTCCTTGCCTCTGTAAGAACAAGCAGGGGAAAGGTATGTCCATGAACCCAGAAGCCAGCCAGAGTTAGAGTCTTGAGGTCCTGGTAATCTCAACCTGTACCCCTAGGATCCAGAATTATGAGAAATGCTTCTTGCTTCTCATCATCTGAATAGACCATTGCATTTTATTATAGCATCCAAAATGGCATCAATCCACTCAGCCAAACACCCAGGATTTCTGATTCCATGTAAAACCACTTTATATCACCCAAGTGTGATAGCAATTAAACAATTAAAGCAAGAGCTATAGAAGCTCAAGGACAAAGAATGCACAAGGAGATCACCATGAATATAATTTCACTCTAGTTGAAGCTCACACATATACACCAGCAAACCCAATGTGCAAATAATTCTGTGGAGTGGAACTGGAGAAAAAGAACAGAGGTATGGAAGAAAAAGATGTTTGAAGGAATTAACTGGATATCATCTAGTGTGGGTTCAGCATTTCAGTGGAGGACTCTGACATCAAAATGCAAAAATGTGTATCTGTGTATAGTTCCCAGCACCATCTATGGACCAACAACACACAAGTTTGTTTTCCTGATCTCATCCACCCCCTAAAATCCATGAAGCCTTTCTAGTCATCACAGCAAAACTAACAGTCAGCAAGTTCAAGGACAAATCCCCATGTTTGACTTGCAACTATTGCTTTCCTCCTCTTTTGCCTTTCTCTAAATCAAATTTAGAGCACACAGACACACACACACATGTACACAAGAACATTCACACATACATATACAAGATTTCATGCCTAGGTGATCCTCCTTTTAAAGATTTTTAAAAAATTATTT
>NW_004949105.1:1557237-1573328 GCF_000317375.1 Microtus ochrogaster | reverse complement strand
AATAGACCATTGCATTTTATTATAGCATCCAAAATGGCATCAATCCACTCAGCCAAACACCCAGGATTTCTGATTCCATGTAAAAAAAATTATTTTTGATTGTGTGTATGTGTGTGTGTGTGTGTGTGTGTGTGTGTATGTGTATGGGTGTGTGTGTGTTGTAGTTACTACAGAGGTCACCAGAGGGCATGGACCCCTCAGTAACTAGAGTTCTAGGTTGTTGTAAGTCATGTGATGTGGGTTCTACTAACTAAACTCCTGCCCTCTGCAATAAAAGCATGATAATAGTAAATCAGATAGATCTCCAACACCAGAATTTCAATGTCAGGTGGATACAATTCATGCTTGTATTTTGGGTTAAATTAAAGCATACATGTTAGGTATGATTAGGTATGTACCTAATTGTCTTTGTTTTGTCTTTCAAAGAACTTGTTTAAAATAACTGGGTCCTGATTTATTGTCTCAGAGATTGTCGAGAGACTGTCATATTTCAAACTACAGATTTTGAAAGGAAAGGACCACTTTGACTATCAACTGTATTTGAGAACATAGCAAGAGAAGATGCTGAACAAATCTGTGGTCCTCTGGTTATTTGCTGACTCGGTAGCCTTTTTTCAGATTTAAACCACTTAGCATCTTCCTTACCTCCTCCAAATAAAACCCCAAGGCCAACCTATTTTAGAAATTCTTAAAGAGCTAATATAGCTGAAGAGAAAGATATCTAAACATTAATGATTTAAATAAACCTGTTCATGGTGGCTTTAAGTGGATGCTCAGTTGAAATGATCACCTGTCTGAGAAACAAAAATCCCTAGACATCTCCACTAGCCTGGGATGAAAACCAGCCACTGTAGTTCAAACACCTTGAATCAAGGAGTTGGCACTATCAGAGATTAAGAAGGGGGCAGGGTGTCATTGCAGAGAAAGCATGGGGCTCTACTTAAAGCTGCCAAGAGTAAGGTTACTTCAAGGCCTGCCAGGCCTCAGCAATGATATCCAAATTGGCATCTGGATTTCAAAGGAGACAAATCCTGGAAATTTGGAAGGTGCTTGTATGCATATTGATCTGGATCAAAATCACATAGGAAGTGAGCAGAAAGGGCATAAAGGTACCCATCCTCTTATATCACTATATTTTGAATAAGAAAAGAAAAGGACTTGTTGATGGGTAAGGAGACTTGGAAGTCTTAGGAGATCAATGAAAGATGATTTTAAAATGTAATTACAAATGATGAGTTTATGTTTAAAAGGAAAGAAAACAAGAACAAAGAATTTTAGGGTTATCTCTATCTACTTAGTAAGATACAGTCAGCAAGGCTACATGAGACTCTCACCTCCTCCAAAGTGAACAAGCCAGTAACACAAAATTGAATAAAGAACTGGCTGTTATACATATGAATATCATCCTAGATGATCAACACAGAGATGGCCTCCATGGAAATCACAGCATCACAGGATGCAGAGGGTTCAGGGGAGGATGGCAGGGGATGGATAGATGGTCAGAGGGGAGTGAGTATTGCATTCTTTAGAGTTTTACAGCAGGTGAGCAGCCACAGTTAAGGAAGAGAATTTGGTAAAATAATCCCTCACAGCATGCTTTTCTGCTGCTGAGAGGGATCCATGAGGTATTTAGCATGCAGCTAGGGAAAGAAAACAATTAAAGACCTCCTACCTCCTCCCCACATCACCATTGAATAGGCAAGAAGGCTCATGGTCCTATCTGTTGGATGTATCAAAGGCTAATTTGTTTCTTGCGAGTACCAATGGCTTTTTCAAGTTACACTCACTATAAGAACTTCCTACTGATCATAGGTGAGGGCTTCTGAATGTAAAACATGGACTCTACTTACCAATTATGATAGTAAGAATTTCCACAGTAGTCACTATAAAACAAACAAACAAAAAAAAATCCATGGCCATTGCCATGAGCACTCATCGGTTTTGTTTTAAAAATCTTACAGTTTTAAACTAGAGTTGTACCCTCATCTTTTGGCTTCTCTCCACTTCCATCCATCTAGATGTGCCTGCATCTAGAATGAGTTTCATGCATCTTTCTCTGCGTGCGTCTTTCTCTCTGTGCATGCCCCTCCCTAAGTCTTTCAATACTCTTGTGTCCTGACCTTTACTTTGTAGCTAAGACAGAGACCCCTGATAGCCCCTAATAATGCCTGTGTGCAACGGCTAAGCAGGAGGACACAGACAACTGCTCCAAGTTATCACACTCACAGGCAGTCTTTCTCCTCCAGAAAACACTAAAATGAAAAGTGACCTGAAATGAGAATCTGAAACCCGCATGCTAAACGAGGACACCTGAAGGACTGCCATATTAAAATCTTGGTGGTTTTTGGAAGTCCCCAAAAAGTTTCCTTTGTATTCCCGCAGGCTGAGACTCTACTCCCACTTGCCTGTAGTTGGAAGGCTTCATCTCACAACAACCTATTAGTTAAACTAATAACAATAATAACCAATGCTAAATTCCTCTCCTGTCACACAGTTTGATTTCATTTGTCCTAACAGACAAATTTGGCTTCAGAGCCAAACTGATTTCCTGACCACCCAGGGCAGCAAAGGGCAGTAAACCAAGATTCTGTGAGTTGACAGCCACATGCAGGCTGTTGTGCCTGTATTCTGCCTGTGTCCTTTTCATTACCAGGTGGAGGTGGGCTTCCCTTAGCAGTCCACATCATGGTTGGCCATTGGGATGATCAAAACTGTTCAGGTATCTTATAGATTTGTTGTGTCCAGTCCTCCAGGATTTAGTGACCTCAAGCAATAAATATACATGGGGATTCTTTGCACACTTGTGAATGCCTAAGCCCACTCATTCAACAAACATTTATAGGAGCTCGAAGAATACAAACCCTGTTAGGCAGTGCAAAAGAGAGTGGAGTAGTGAGGGGAAGCAAAGGTGAAAACAACATCATTGCCCACCCCTCCTTTTATGTTCTCTGAGAACAGCTTCTTTAAAGGAATTAACACCCCAGACAAAAGATGCTGATAAAGAAGAATACAGTGATAGAATTCACCATGCAGATACCATGGCCAACCAGAAAGAATAGCAGCCATTCATTTTCACTCATGCACCTTTCCCATAATGCCCATCTGGGAACAGAAGGGAACAGCAAAAACAGTAGTTGAAAATAATGTCTGAAAAAGAAATACTTTGTTTAGGAAGCTTTGGTGTTTTAGAGGACATCACTGTTACACATAGAAAGAGAAATTCTAAGATAGTTGAATTTTCAGAAATAAAGAGTTGTGACCCAAGCCAGGAATGTTTCGTGTCCAGGTACTGGACAGAGGGCCATAGAAGGAGGAGCTAACACAATAGTCACCTAGAGGAATGGTGTGGAAGGGAACTAACATTCCACACCACAGGGGTTGCTACAGTTCCTAAGGACTCCAGCACCTCAACAGTTGGATGTTTTGCATATTACTAACAGGAAGAGATTTGTTTGAAATGCCAATTTCTCTGATTTGATTATCATACACTATATTCATAAGCCGGAATACCTGATAATAGTCTATAAATATATACATTTATTATTTATCAATTAAATATAAACACACTAACCAGGCATGGCAAATCCTTGCAATGTCAATATTCAGGTGTCTCAAGCAATGGATGACTGTTTGAAGGTCAAGCTGATTCACAGGATAAGACTGTCTCAAAAACCGAAGCCACATCATTTTCGTTACTTTCC
Organism: Microtus ochrogaster; assembly: GCF_000317375.1. Lineage (NCBI taxonomy): Eukaryota > Metazoa > Chordata > Mammalia > Rodentia > Cricetidae > Microtus > Microtus ochrogaster. The sequence goes on along the minus strand of NW_004949105.1, from coordinate 1,569,627 downwards.
TGTTGCTCTGATAACACTATGACCAAGAAAACTTACAAAAGAAATTTATATTTAATTTGGGTTAACATCATGGTTGCAGGGGTTAGCATCCACAATCATCATGGCAGGGTTGGGGAGCATGACAGTAGGCAAAAGGCATGGTGCTGGACCAATAGCAAAGAGCTTACCTCTTGACCCGCAAGCAAGAGGCAGAGAGAAAGAGATAACTGGGAATAGTGTAGGCTTTTTGAAATCTCAAAGTCCACCCCCAGCGAAACACCTCCTCTAAGAAGCCCATGCCTCCTAATCCTTCCTAAGACATACCACCAGAATCTCACCGACCATTCTAATATATGAGCCTATCGTGGTTATTCTAATTCAGAACACCCCCTTCACACACATCCACATACATAAATTAAGAATGCTCTTTGCAAACAACAGCATGAGACATCCTATTACAACAGATCTCTCAGGGAGGTATTATCCAGGACCTATGAGAAACTCCAACAGTAGGGAAATCTAATTAAAGATTGGTGGATGCTCTGAATTGTCAGTCTCAAAGGAGGGCACACAAGAGCCAAGGGGTGCTGGGCAAATCCTCTCCTTCAACCATCAGAAAATAAGACAAAAATCTCAATAAGAGATGCCTCAGTCCAAGATCGTGTATGCTGTAGAGGGACAGGCAAATGGGGAGCTTTAAAAATCACTGAAAGGCAAAAAGGAAGCCCTGAGAACAGAGCAGACACTCTGAGTACTATACAAGGTATTGATGTATTGAAATTTATCATAGTGCACGCACATACATTCACACAGGCATATATATATATAACATATATAATGATGTAATACATAATTCTGTATATAATTTTGATGGTTCAATTCTGAACAAATACAATAAACAAATAATTAATAAATACATTACTAATGAAATCTGCTTCAACACAAGAGCAAGTTTGTCATTCAGGCAACTCTCAGTCTAACCAAGGCTTTAGAACAATTACATTAGAGAAAGATGTGCAAGATTTATTATTGTGTAAAAAGGAAAGAAGGATGTAAGGGAAGCCTGTCGTGTGGGAAGGAGGGAGGTAGGGGAGAGGACAGAACTACCAACTAGAAGCTGTTATGTGTCTGGTTCCTCCATGTCTTGGCTGAGGAAATCCCCTTATAAAGCAACAACACTTTCACCCATTTCACCTTTCACCTCCTTTTTCTTTCTTTCTTTTCTTTACTTTTTTTTTTTTTTTTGGTTATTCAAGACAGGGTTTCTCTGTGTAGCCCTGGCTGTCTTGGAACTCGCTCTGTAGATCAAGCTGGTCTCAAACTCACAGAGATCCACCTGCCTCTGTCTCCTGAGTGCTGGGATTAAAGGCGTGTGCCACCACTACCTGGCCCATTTCACCTCTTAACAGTGAAGAGCCCAAGAGCTCAGGTGTGGCTTCAGCGCGGACAGCACAGCTACTCCATCCATTTCTCAGATTCTATTTGCAGCATAATTGGAGATTTGCTTTATTCACCCTGTTTCCCATCCCTCCTATCTATGACTAAACATAGGAAATACTGACAGATCCAGGAGATAAAAATGAGAAAACAAAAGAAAGTCCTTATGGGTTTGGCTCTGTTGCTAATGTTCTTTTCCTTTGTTTTGTTTTGCTTTCTGGCCACCCTGGAAATGTTTATTCCTCCATCAGAGGATGGGTGACGTTAAATATGAAATTTAAAAATTAGGGAAAAGCTAAAGAAAAAGTTTCATACTAATAGTAAAATGCTGGGAGCAATCCGTTTACATCCCCTCACACATCCAGAACCCCAGTGAAATATCAAAATGTAGGAGTTGCTTTCTCCCCAAACCAGCGGAGGAAAGTTGGGGAAGCAGAGAGCAAAGTCTGAGTCCACACTGGTGAACGGTACTGAGAATTTCTTTATAACATAGCTTCCCTTTGTCGCATCACAACAGTAAGCTGTGCTAAAATAGGATACCGCCTAATTGGGGCCTTTTCAATGGATTTACCTACAAAACTCCTCTGAATGATACAAAGATGTGATTTAATTTTCTCACTTGCAAGACTTTGATGAAACCCTTTAATAGGCACAATAAACTGTGCCAAGCAAACAAGCAAACTCCCGTTTAAAGATGTAACTGGACCATTATAGGCCACTGCACAGTGACTTGCAACACGCTACGTATTCTGCTCACATTTGCACGAATTCCCTCTAATCAACTTTAGCAAAGGCCCAAAGGGTAAAATTTTGTTGGTATTTTCTGGCTCTGAAGTTTGTTTATATGTATAAACATTCTAACTCTTGTTATTCCAAGAAATATGCTTTGAAAATTCAGGAGACTTTGGGGGAGAACAGTAAGTGAAGGCTGAACGTGCGATAGGTGTTCCTTTACAAAACATGACCATTGTGAGTAGGCCTTTACCTCCCAGTGACTAAGGACACTGACCTCTGTCTTTGATCGAGCAGTGATATTCGGATCTCATCCTGTAAGCACACAGCAAGGCTAGCAACAATTCGAAGAGAGAAAGATGATACCGCCTGTTTAGGCTATGAGGCTGTTAGTTAATGCAGTTAATGGACCTTGAGGAACTAGACTTTCCCAGGAATCTCAAGCTTGGGAAAGTTGAAGCTAAAGCTTGTTATCAGCCAGGAAGTTGCCCCAGGAAGAGATTTCAAACAGTTCTAGCAATTTGTCAGACCTCAGAGCAGGAGAGACTGGAATCCAGACAATGATGAATCGATGATATCCAGGACCCACAGTCAGCATCACTGTTTGGTTATGTTCTTCTTCTGTGCTCTAATTAACCTTAGAACTATAGTCAGGAGACCAAAGATAGACTTGAGAGCCACTGTAACGCTTTATTTAGTCCCCTTTCCATCGTGGCTACATGGACTCAGTCCTCTTCCTTTGCCCCTTGTCTCTTTAATAGGTACATGGAGACTGATGTCTGTCTAGCTGTTAGACTGTTTTGGCCCAAACTCTAAGAACTCTGCTAACAACCTGAGACAAGAGGACCATTCGAGCTAAGATGCTGACCACTGTTTTCAAAGGTGAAGAAAGGACTGGCAGTTCAGAAAGTGAAGTTTTTACAGGACTTTTTCCTCCTTCATTTCTCAGGCATCCTCAAGACCCTGATGCCTCTGGTCTTGGTTCTATTGGCTGAACTCTTGCTTGCTAAAGATTAGCTAAAGATTATGTTTGTTTACTTTCAACCAACAGCAACTTCAATACTCGTTTCCCTGCAGAGGCCTGGCTTGATAAATCACTTCTCACGCCCTGGGACCTGGGCAAGCTTTGGTTTGGATGCCATACAAGGTTGTTGGGGAGCAGAAACATTGGAGTATTTGAAATCACGTCCAAATAGATGGAGAACAGCCTGATCCCACAGTGTTCCTCTTTAAAGTCTGGAAATGAGAGGCAGAGAGAATCCCACGGGCACTAGCAAAGAATGTGGAAAGCCAATCTCCCTCAACCACGGGTGCGCTGTTGTTCTTTTGGACAGTCTCTGCTAGCACTAAGTGTTCAAGGTCAGTGGACATAGTGCCACACAGGAAAGATGGATGTTCTCACCTTTGTAACCCACGGACTTTTCAATGGCCTCTCAAATGCCAGCCACCAAGTTACCCAAGCAGGATTGAAATGTGGGTACTCTGTTACCACAGAAATCAGCTTTCTACTATCAATTCACCTGCCCCAGATGAACTTCAGGTGTCAACACAGGGGAGGATTATTGGGCAGATCTGCAAAATTTGCAGGAAGATAGATTCCTTGCAAGATGTTGAAATTTTTGGAACATTTTATCCAATTTAAAGTAAAGGTTATGATAATGTTGTCTCTTTTTTCTCTTTTTAATATACCCTCTCTAGGAGCATACACACACCCATACCAATCACTGAAAGACATACGAAATACAGGACTCCAAGTGATGAGGGCAACATGCCAATGATTAGGATACTGACAGCTGGCAAGGAATGGTGCCCACTCTGAGCCAGTCTCTGAACATTTGACATAATTAGCTTCTGCCCTGGAATGTCCCTATGAGAAAGGGCCTCTTAGTCTCCCTTCCCTATGGAGGATTTGGAATTTGGAGTTACGTGTGACATAGTTCATGGTGATGGTGCCCGAACTATAGCCCTGGCTTTTGCTGAACACAGTGCATTTGGGTGAAAATCAGGATAGAACTATGAGCCCCATTCAGGAGAGAAAAGCCATCCACTCTCATGATGCGGCCTGGGTCTGCTGCTGTAACGGCAGATCTGCATGGAGCACCACGCTGTCTCTGACCTCCGAAGGGTCTTGCCATCTCCTCATGGTGGATACCTACTTCTGACAGGTAAGCAGTGGCTCCTCTAAGCTGTGAGAAGGTATTCCAGTGCTGACACCTCCTGTAGCCCCAAGTTCCCATCTCAAATCCTTCACCCTGTGCTGAGACCAGGAGAAATGAAAGAGGAAGCCCTGGGTAAGAGCTCAGTCAGGGGACTGAAGTAAATCCTGAGTATCCATGTAAAAAGCTGGGTATGGTGGTCCATTCCTCTAATTTCAAAGTGGGGAGGTAGAGACAGGCAGATCTCTGGAACTTACTTGCCAGTCATACAGAAAAATAGTGAGTTTTAGGTTTATTGCGAAACATGGTCTCAAAATGAGAGGCGGACCATGGTTGAGGAAAGTACCTAGCATCAACCTCTGACCTCCATATACACGAACACTTGTGTGCACACTCACATACATAAGGGAAAGGTGCTGGATGGAACCTTTCTCTCCAGATGGGCCATTAGACTCTGGAGGTAAACAAAGTGTCATATTCCAGGGTCAGTAAACACTTGGAGGATTCTCGAAGGCTGGGGAGGGGACTCTGAGAAGCCCAGCTGGAGATAGTTAGGATCATTGAGCTGCCTACAAAAGGCACATGGTTCCAAGCCTGCTGCTTTCCTGAGTCTCAATAGTGTCAGGGTGACTTTTACAGTGATGTAGCTGTTTCTGTGAACCATTCCTGTAAGGAACCCCTCAAATATACTCCTGTTAGTGACCAGATAAAAATACATTGCTTCAGCAAGAGGAAATTTGGTGCAATGAGTAAGGGTTGCGTTATTTCCCGTGCCCAGAAAATGTCTCTCACCCAAATGCAAGCACCCACAAAAACTAGAAGAACAAGGGAATTCTGGCAAATTTATTTTCTTATCTCATTCTCCTTTGCTTCAGGAAGCTCGCTGCCTTTATTCTTAGTCACTAGATAGCTCAATGAGGCACCAAGGTGGGGCGGGGGTGGATTTCAAGATGGAGAAATTTTACATGCTGAAGGGGAAGATAGGAATCCTTGCTCCTCCCATGAAGAATCTTAATAACTAGAGGACAGAGTTAAAAGTTGCCGGACAACACACCACAGAACAGACTGTGGTGCTGCAGAGAAACATCTGGAAAATAAATACTCTAGTAAGAGTTTAAGGCCAGATATCAGGTTCTGAGTAAATGATTAAAAAGTAATTTTTGAGAAAATGAGTTGTGTGACTAAAGAGAAATTTTAGGAAAAATATTGTTTCCTTAAGCAGTATAGGTGATTGCCCCACTGTGCTCATATCTCAGGTTAGACACTGTTGAATTTGTGATCCTGGGACACACACAGCATATTCCTTGATGCCTAGATCCCAAGTCACTCACAGGCAGGTGCAGAAAAACAGTGCCTGGTAATTCCCAAAGCTTACAGTGGCCTCTCCAGTGACTCCCCCAGCACTGGCTCTTAGCAACCAGTCTGTCCATCTATCCTGGAGTCTTTCTAAAATTTGGCTGCTAGTAGTTAACCAAAAGTGCCATACCCCAGTCAGAGACCAATACTGCCTTAAGATGCTGCCCTTGTCGGCTAGGAAAGTCCCTTATTCTCTCCATTTTCATACCAGCGGTAGACTGCACATATCAGAGGTGAGGATATGGGCATTTAATAACCACTGGATGAAGCAAGAGACAAAGAGATAAGCTGGACAGTAAACAAATAAGGCACTTAACTAGACTGCTTTACTATTAAGAAAAAGTGCTTAAATAAAGGACAGTGTATACATACTCAGAGGTGATAAAAAGGTCAGAAAGGAAGTTGACGTGAATAGTTCTTTAGACCTTATCAGTATACACAGGTTTGCACATGGGTAAAAGAAGCCAATAGTATTAATAGTATTAATTTTTAAAAGAAGCCATTAATAGTATTAATTTTTTTAAAAAGTTCTTAATAAGAAGAAACTGACTTGATTAGGAGGGTGACAGAAAAAGTCACCCCAATCAGTATTTTGAATGAAATCAGCAATAAAATAAGAAATCTTTCCCCAGTATATATTGTACTGCTCTTTATTAATGGGTTCTAAGCAGTCCAGGGCCTTATGTATTCCTTGTGCTCCGAATGTCTTCCTTTCTCATAAGAAGTAAATGTGTGATAATTATTTGTAGTTGTGTGTAGTATATGCACATATCTGTGTTTGCATATGTACATGGGTGTTGGGAACCTGGTTCAAGTCTTGCAAGAACAACAGCACCAATAACCATTCGAACCTCTGTTCACTGACAGTAAGTAGCTGATTTTTATGAATGATATGTTTTGTTGTATATATACACTGACATTAAAAAAAGACATTAAACATTTCTGTCAGAATTACTTCCATGGATGGTCACACTAACTGTCATACTTTTGGCTATGTCTTGTATATACACACTGACATTAAGAACGTTAAACATTTCTGTCAGAATTGCTTCCGTGGATGGTAACACTAGCATTCATACATTTGACTATGTCTGATTTTACATTTAAAGATGAGCAAGGTAGATTCCTTCAAGCACCCCACAGTGACAATAATCATTTCTCATTTGTTTTATTGCAATATTCTATATTCTTCCCAAGTTTTAGATAAAACAGCCTACTTCATTTTTAACCAACACACCCTTTATCGTATATGAGGATTGTGAAACATGCCATTATGAACGATTTTTAAGGGAAAGAATTGAATTTATTTATAACCACACATTGGGATTAATCTATAACATATCTAATAGGTTGGATATTTTACAAAGATTTCACTCTCCATTTGAAATTCTAGTATAATTTTTGCTAATAATTTATAAATTCATAGCAGGCATATGGGTCCTCACATCTTATATCTTATGCCACCCACAGGGCCAGATCTGGAGTTCACTCTGCCAAATTGGGATTTGGTCTTTGATTGTTCATTTGTGTCTTAAACTGGATTCATAGAAACCAATTATGAACTAGCACACCCAACAGAATCTTAATTACATGTGGCAAACTTGAAAACCCACAAATATGTCTTGCTAAAGACAATGGAAATACTCTCTGCTCCACTGTTCTGCAAAGTGCCCTCCACTTTGTTCTGCTGTGCCCTCCAAAGGTCCTTCGGAGAGGAGTCTACGATGAAAGACTGAAAAATAATGGCTATCCGACACATTTCTAAAGCTTATTTTATTTTTTTATTTTTTTTATTTTTGGGTTTTTTTTTTTTTTTGAGACAGGGTTTCTCTGTAGCTTTGGTGCCTGTCCTGGAACTAGCTCTTGTAGACCAGGCTGGCCTCGAACTCACAGAGTTCTGCCTGCCTCTGCATCCCGAGTGCTGGGAATTAAAGACATGCTCCACCACCGCCAGGCTAAAGCTTATTTTAAATCTTACAAGGATGTATGACCAAGGGAACACACTCCTAGGGCAAAGCAGAGACGATGGTCCCCAGTTACCTCTGCAAAGTCTATCTTCATTTGTAGCCATTGGAACCAAACCCTCATGCTACCAAACCAGCACTGAAGTTCAGAAGGACACCATTGCTCAGGCTAATGCCATCTTCTACTTATATTAAATATGTTTATATTTATATCAAAATAAGCTCCTAAAACTGTTTAAAATGTCCAACTGAAGAATATTTTCTTTCAGACATCATAAAATTAGGCCTAAGTGTCGTTTTTTATTTTTATCAACAACTCATAGAAACAGTATCCTTTGACATTGTTTAAGGTTCCAGTCTTAATTAATTTTATTGTTCTAAAATGTGAATTAGAATCAATTTATTATTTGAAGACATCAACAAAGCAACCTGGGGAGCTGGGGAGCTCAGCACAAGGAACACATTGCTACATAGCATACACAGAACTCTAACGTGACCTGCAGCTCAAACCAACGAATCCAAAAGAAAACAAGCATTCAATAAATTGATTCTGACTGTGGATTCTGCCCTGAGGCCTAAGATCCCAATATCCAGAGGCTGTAACACAAGACTAATCTTAGCGTATCTTAGGTGAATATCTTGTAGGAAGAGGTTCACATATGTTTTGTCATATTAGTCAAATAGAAACAAGGTTTATGCTAACATGAACTTCACTTTGGAAACTTCCAGAACAATATGTTGTTAAAATCACAGGTGTCTTAAGACCTGGGTTTGCTCATTTTCCCCACTGTAGGATCTAATTAAGCCACACACATTGTACCTCACACTTAGAATGAAACAAAAATAGATTTGTCTTTCCGTTATTTTTATTCTTCCTGTCTCGCTTGTAGCCGTGCCTTCCACACTAAAGAAGGGGCCCCCCACTGCATGTCTCCGCCACCCTTTTGGCCATGTCTCTTAGTCGGTACCATGCCAGGAGGACATTGATTTTACAGATAATAAAGATATTATGAAGTCTGAGAATCCCCACAGATATTTGCAGAGATTGAGAAGAAGAAGTTTTACTATACTTTAATCTACAGCTCTCAAAGCCATTGTCAGTGCAGCCTATTTCCAAAGGGGAGGCGAGGCAGAAGCAAACAAGACAAGTAAGAGTGTGGCGTACAGAGCCCAAGGCTCTGCCGGAAGATCGGCTTCCTAGTAATTCTCAGGTGATTCCTATGCATTTTAAGTTTGCAAAGCACACCCCCAAGACACCAAATGCACCATCGTCAATATAAGTATTGGCGGTGCCAATCCATTCCACTTATTCTTATCTGTAAGATAAAATTGGATATCTCTCTGACTCTCTCTTTCTCTTACCAAGCATTATTCAATGAGAAGTGACTACGTACAGAAAAAGTTTGTTTCTATTTCAATATTATGGATATATTGACACCTTGTGGCAGTGCTGCTTCCAAAGTAGAGATGAACCATTCTTTTTTAATATGCAATCTTAAATTGGAATGCACTTTATTGTAGGCTACTCAGCTAATTCTTGTTAAAGACGTCATTGTGAAAATGACACACAGGGAAAAAAGTAAACAGCTGAGAGGTGCATTGGATGCCCAATTGAAACAAAACAGCCAGAGCCATAGACCCTTCTGCAGTAGAGCATTTGGCATAGCACATTTTAAACATTAGTTGTCTGTTCATTCATAAAACGAGAGGGTCCATCAGCACTGCCTGAGCGAATCTGGAGACCAAACATCAGTGAACCTGGCACAGGATTTTGCCCTCCAGAACTGCAATAGAAAGGCACAGGTAATCAGGCACCAACATTCCTGTCTCTGGAGTCCCGCAGCTAGGTTCCAAGTGTGCCGTTCAGTCTTTCATGGCACAACTAATGACGATAACCATTACTGGATTCTGAAGCAGTATATGGGAAGCTATCCAAAAAGAAATATGTCACAGAAAGTAGCCAAACTTCTCACAGAGGCAATTATATCCTTACAGAAGCAAAACGTGTGTGGCCACCTGGAAGAAGACAAATTTCAGAAGAGGAAATTACTCTGGTACCTTGATTCCTATCACTGTGCTGAGCAGAGAAGAGGCCTAACAAGTCAACAAGAATGGGTCAGATGGAAATTTTCCTCCTAAAACCGAAAAGACAGAATCCTTAAAATAAAACTCTCTCACACAGGATGACCAGCATAATTAAGTGACCCAGAAGATAAACAGGTACATTGGAAAATGCATGGTCATCTTGCCCCTCCTCTACCTTTCCAGGCTCAGCTCAGTCCTGGTTGAGAGCAAAGATGGGTTGCCTGGCCACGGGGTTGTATCCCTACTATTCTGACTTTTATAAGCCTATGTAATATTCTCACTTATGTATCTAGTTAAAATTAATAGAAGTTTCCCTAGGGTATAAATTAAATCTCCTTGCACTGTAAAGTTTCAGCCCAAATCCTCAATAGATAGATAGATAGATAGATAGATAGATAGATAGATAGATAGATAGATAGATAGAGCATATTCCGTGGTCTCGAATGACTCCGCAGGACACTCTAGTCTACATCACAGAATAAAATCAGTGTTTCCTCCTCTACATACACCAAGTTTCCCTTCCCATTTCCCCCACTCTGAGATTGTTCTGCCCTTTTTTTGTCCCTAGACTCACATCGCCCTTCCGTCTTTTTTTTATTTTATGCTTTATTCCTTCTTATTGTTACTCCAATGACTTAGGTTCTTTTGTCTTATTAATTCTCTATTCCACTCGGGTTCTGAGTGTCATTGCATCTTCTGTACTTCTCTGCATGTCTATTCTAAAGGCATAAAGGCTATGGGTAAACCACAGTGTTCTCTCTCTTTTCAATGCCTGTATGGATTTCAGTGCTGGATCTTGGAGCCTGGGTCTAGTTCAGGTTGGACCAAGTGAACCTTGCTTAGGAGGCCTTTAAGATGATTCAGAGAGATAGCTGTGCCCTGTGACACCAATAATCCTTCAGGCAGAGATTGTGCTCACTGAAGTCAGTTTCCTGGGGTCCCTTTCTTCTTTTATTTCTCTTACCAATTTTTATTTTTATGTTTTTATTCATCTTTCATATATTACATCCCAAGCACAATTCCCCTTCCTCTTCTCCTTCTAGTCCCTACTCCCCAACCTACTCTCTTCCCCAGATCCATTCCTCTTCCCTTTCTCTTCAGAAAAGAGCAGTCATTCCAAGGATATCAAACAAACAGCATAACAAGTTACAATAAGACTAGGCACATACCATCATATCAAGGCTAGACAAGCCAACGCAGTAGGAAGAAAGGAGTCCCAAAAGCAGGCAAGTCTCAAAGACAACCCCAGTCCCACTGTTGAGTCCCCCCCCCCAAAAAAAAACACTAAGCTACGCAACTATAATATATGTGCAGGAGATCTAATTTAGACCTATTTAAGATCCCTGATTGCTGGGGGGTGGTGGCGCACGCCTTTAATCCCAGCACTCGGGAGGCAGAGGCAGGCGGATCTCTGTGAGTTCGAGACCAGCCTGGTCTACAAGAGCTAGTTCCAGGACAGGCTCCAAAACCACAGAGAAACCCTGTCTCGAAAAACAAAAACAAAAAAAAAACAACAACAACAACAAAAAGATCCCTGATTGTCCCTACAGTGTTTGAGGACCCCAATGAATCCTGATAAGTAGATTCTGTGGGCTGTGTTCTTGTGATATCCTTAATCCCTCTGGCTCCCACAGTCTTCCTCCTTCTCTTCTGTGGGATTCCATGAGCTCTGCCTAATTTTTGGCTGAGGATATGCATCTGCTCCTATAGGTACCTAGATAAAGCCTCTCTGATGATGATTATGCTAAGCTCTTGTCTGTGAGTACAGCAGGACTCATTTCATTCACTTTTTGCTTGTTTGTTTTCAGTTATGTGTGCCTCTATCTGCTTTATCCTATTTACATGTTTCTCAGCCATTTGAGATTCCTTAGTTGAGAATTCTGTTTAGATCTACACCCCATTTTAATCGGGTTATTGATGTCTACTTTTTGAGTTCTTTATATATTTGGATATTATTAGTGCACTGACAGATGTAGAGTGGGGGAAAATTTTTTTTCAATCTATAGATTGCTGTTCTCTTGACTATGTCCTTTGCCTTACAGGAGCTTTCCAGACTTAAAAGGTCCCTTTTTTTAAATAAATTTTTAAATTGTTGATCTTAGTGCAGACACAATTGCTACTATTTTCCCCTTATCTAAGCACCTCGGTCCAGGCCAAGGGTAGATTATGACTAAGGGTCACCTCTGCCCTGCAGCAGCAGCGCCTCAAGCACAAAGCAGGAATGGATGCTTGACCACAAAGTTTATTATGCTACCTATGTGTCATCCTCTTCTGTGTTTGTAACAGGCCATTCATGTGTACTTATATATTACTCTCACTCCAGCCTTTCAAATGCTCTGCGTTCACAGACTTTGGTTTGCTTCTAACTTCAGTGGCCTTGTGTGTCTATTCTGTACTGTTTGACCACACAAAGCATGTTCTTTGTAGACACCTGTTTCTGTTTGTTGTAATACTGCAGATAAGCTAAGCTATGGGCTCAAATTGTTCTTGGATGGTAAAGGGCATAAAGATGTGGGAAACATACACAATTCTGACATAAAACAGAGAATTCTGTTTTGGCTATCCTGGGTTTTTTGTTTTTCCATATAAAGTTGATTATTGTCCGCTCAAGATCTGTGAAGAATTTTGATGGGACCTTGATGGGGATTGCATTGAATCTATAAATTGCCTTTGGTAGAATT
>NW_004949105.1:1552827-1554807 GCF_000317375.1 Microtus ochrogaster | reverse complement strand
AAACAGAGAATTCTGTCATCTGCTAACAAAACCGAGAGGGCAGGAGGTCATTGCGATGTATGGAATAAGCCAGAAAGGGAAAGAAAAGAAAGCAAAAGTGAGTGTATACCATTGCACTCACATGGAATGAAAGTCTATCTAAAGAAAGAAGAGTATAGACAGATGTTACCAGAGACACGGTGGGGCAGAGGTGAGAGGGGGAGAGGGAACCAGAGCATAGAGAAGGAATAACCCCTGCATTCAGCATTCAGTTGTATAGCTGAGTGAATATAACTCATGAAAATATACAATTCATGATAGCTGAAGGGAGGCGTTTTAATGTTTCTAACAGAGACTGATCAATGTTTTAGGTGATGGAATGACGCCATGCTGATGTGTATAGCCCATACTTTGCATGTGTGTTGCAACACCATTCTGTATTGCAGAAAGATGTAGAGCTGTCAATTTAAATATAAATTTTTGTATGAGGTATTATATTTTTTACATAGGTTTCATTGGAGGACATAAATTTAATGTGCTCTGCCTTTAAGACTAGGAGACTCAATGATTTTAATGCAAGCAAATCACTGATATATATTTAGTTGATGGCATCAGACATCTCTTGGACAGCACACCATGAGAATACTTTAACTCTCAATTTTAAAAAGGATAAGTTTTTTTGACCTTATCAGGTATTGTTTCATGTAATGTTTTTCTTAGATTATATTTAAAGTATTCTTAATATAAGCTAGTAAAAATTAGATTCTTTGTCACTGAAATCTTAATGAAAGACTCACTGATTCCCTTCCAAAGGGTTTTAAAAAAACTATCCTTAAAAATTTTAAATAATTAAATATTGTGCTCATTAGATTTTTGTTCACTTCCTACAAAATGTGGTCATCTTGGAAGAGGAAAACTCAATTGGAAGAAAAAATGCTTCCATTGGATTGGCCTGAGGGCATTTTCTTGATTAATGATTGATGTGGGAAGACTCAGCCCACTGTGTGTGATGTTACTTCTGGGCAGTTGCTGGATCCCGAGTTGTTAAGAAAGCAGGCTGAGCACGCTATGAGAAGCAAGCCAGTAAGAAGTTCCCCTTACTGTCCTCTGCTTCACTTCCTCCCTCCAGGCTCCTGGGTTGAGTTCCCTTCCTTCAAGATGAACTGTAAAATGAAATAAACTTGCTTCTTTGGCCAACATTCCCCCTCAGAAATAGAAAGCCAGATAAAACAGCTATCCTTAGAAACAAAGGTTGAACTGACTATATTAACTCTATTTCTATAAAGGTCCAAACCACAATATAAGAACACTGTACTTTGATGACTCCAGATCAAATGCATTTAAAACATATTTACAACAAACATCTTCTTTCATATAAACTATTACATTGAGTTAAAATACATTCATTAAAAAAAACAAAAAAAAATAAAATACATTCATTTTAGGCAAACTAAACCTTTTTGGTAAAGAAAATATTGAGAGAGCCATAACCATTTTATATAAAAACTTAAAAATAATGCATGTAAAATAATTCATGTCTATATAAATAAATTCTAAAAATGCAGCTTTAATTTTATCAATATGCAAAGCTATAGATACATCTATTTTACTGTATCCCTGGCATTTACTATAGTATGATGAATTTCACCATTTTTATTTCTAAAAGGCAGAAATGTTATGCAAGTGTAAATTAAGTTGAGTGTAGGTACTACTAATAAATATGAATATATGTTTCTTGAAATGTATTCACAATATTGCAAAAGGAATCCATTATTTGATTTTTGCTGATTTCCATTTTGTTATGACACTGTGTTCTGTTTGACTTAGACCCAGGTTCTCACAGACCAGCCTAGGCTGTCCTGACTCTGGTTCTTTTTCTGTTTTCCCCATGTGTTTTGTTTTCATGTGGCCCACCTGACCTTAGAGCCCTCTTTGCCTTATTTGTTTGAGTGTGGTAAATCTTTTTTTTTTCTATTTATCTGAAAATTTCAGGTTTTTTTT
>NW_004949105.1:1550970-1552457 GCF_000317375.1 Microtus ochrogaster | reverse complement strand
TCCTTCTGCTCCTCATTGGGACCTTGGGAGCTCAGTCCAGTGCTCCAGTGTGGGTCTCTGTCTCTATCTCCATTCATCACCAGATGAAGGTTCTATGGTGATATGCAAGATATTCATCAGTATTGCTATAGGATAGGGTCATTTCAGGTTCCCTATCCTCATCTGACCATGGATAGGGGAGCACAGAGTGTGGTAAATCTTAAATTATTTAAAATAAATGTTTTTTACTCAGATGCTTTTACTACTGCAAGCTTCTCTCAGCAGTAACTCAGTGTCTAGTGTACAGCTCCGAAGTTTGATGGACTTCTCTTCTTTCCATGTTGAGTTCTGCATCTGGGTCCATCCTCAGATCTCCTTCACCTGTGGAACTTTCTAAGAAGAGCCTGACAGGAACACACACGGGGAGCTGTCCCTCTGCATGATACAATCACAGTTGATCCTGATCGCTGAAGGATTCTCAGGAAATACTCCTTAGAATAGTGACAGCCAGCAGTCTGGCAGGGGCTCAAGCTCTCTATTATTGAGTGAGAAGGTCTTTTATTATCCTGCAAGAGTCAATTTCTACGCAAATGCAGCATTTTCTCCCTAAGAATAGACGGGACACACTCACTACAATGTCGGTTCTTTCAAAAATGACTGATCTGTGTCTGCTTCATCAGAGGGGACAGAATTTCAAAGGCCTCATTTTCTCATCAAAGAAGGTGGAGGACATGGCCAACTGAGAATGAGGTCATAAGATCTATTCTGGTGCGCAAGCATTTTGCCCATCACACACTTTCAAACCAGGACTAGGCAAGCGTGCAAAAGCAGTTCACTGCAAGCCGCTTTGTAGGGAAATGCTGCTATCCCACTGTGCCATTCCATGGGGCAGTGGGCAAATATATCCATCTTCAGGGAGGCATTTATAGTTAGAATCTTCTCCAAGGCATGAAGGTGATGTTCAAAGACATTGCAATTTCAAGGGATAATGGAAGGTTCTTTCTTAGGAAGAAACTAGAAGAAGACACTTGGCATGTCACATTAAATGTTCAATTCATCTGGATTTAAAGGGCTTGAGGAATATTCTAGAGTGTTATTCTAGAGGAAATATCTAGGGTGATCATTCAAGTGTAGTTTATATATACATACATATACATGTATATATGTATGTATACACACACCTATATGTGTGTACCTCTGTACATGTACCTCTGGCTGGCTTGGGACTTGCTATGTAGACCAGGATGGGCTCACAGAGATTCACTTGCATCTGCCTCCGGCGTCCTGGGATTAAAAGTGTTACTACAACTCCCTGATCCCAGCTCATATATTCTTAAATGAAGCAACAAGCAAAGCTCAGTGCTTGCCTACTTTAGAAAGTAAACAGTGCTGAAAAGAACACACTTCTCCATAACTAGTGCTTAACAAATTGCAAGCAAGCCCTTTTTCCATTTTCTTGTAGAGCATATTATCTATCCACTCACTTAAAAAATATTAGTTCTAAAAGA
>NW_004949105.1:1519893-1549840 GCF_000317375.1 Microtus ochrogaster | reverse complement strand
AGACGGAGATCTTTAATAAATAAATAAATTTTAGAAAAAAAAATAAAAAAATATTAGTTCTAGGGTATGATTCCTCAGGGGTACAAGGACACCAGAAATGACAAATGAGAAAAGAAAGAGTGGAGAAATTATGTGTATTGGAGAAAAATTAAGCAAAAAAGAAGAGCAAGAATGTTCCCCCAGAGGTGGGTGAGTATCTTATAACCCCAAACAAACTCTTCTTTTATATGTCCCTCACTTTATATGCAACCCTGTCATGCTAACTGTAGTGCTTCCCACCTGCTAAGGTGAGTGTCATGTCCGATGTCGACGTGCCCCCCCAGACTTGGCAACATTGCCTTCTTTCCACTCTGTTTGCAGTTCCTTATTCTGTGGGGTTGTGACACATGGTGGCTCTCACCCACCATTGTTTGGATCAGCAGATGAATGAGGCACCAGGGTTCTGTACCCTGGGCACATGGAACCTGTTTCCAAACCCAAGACAAAAGCTGACTTCATAAATATCCCAGAAAGCAAGCCAAAACATCATTTGTAAATGTCTCCGCTCACAGAAGGCTCAGGATTATTCTCGCATAATCCACACCAGGGTACTGGTCGCTGCTGTAAGCAGAGGATAATCAATGACAGGCAAGCTAGTTCTCACCACACCTACCATATGCTCTGCCTCAGCCTCACCAGGCTGCCTGTTGACACTGCTGATGCATTGTGCTGGAAGAGTCAAATTATCCATCTCAACCTCCATGGAGATGCAGGAATAGAAAGAGATGATACAGAGCGCCTTCCTCCCCCAGTGAAATATTAAAAAAGAAAACTTTCCTTCTGTGGCCGGATGGCGCTGCAGGTCAGCAGCATCCCCATCACTCTTTCTCTGTGGAGTCAGCTTTCTATGTGCACAAAAAAAAAAAAAAAATTAAACTTGAATTGCTCTCTCTTCAGTGAAAACAAGAGATGGAAACAATTTAAACAATCAAGAAAGTTTTAAAAAGCAGACCAGGAAATCATTACCGTCCTTTCTTCAAGAGGATGCAAAGTTGATCACATTAGTTAGAGATGTTTCTACATGAAAATTGGTTTTCTTAGTGCTTAGTGTGGATTTGTGTTCTTTGGCAATGCTTTGGACTATGCGACAGTCAAGATTCTTCCTCTTCTCATGCTATAACGTGCACATTCAAGAGAATATGCAAAGCCTGAAGGATATGTTAACTGTCTGTCAATCTCAATGTCTGACTGACTTCCTTTGCTGGTGTATTTTTAACCAGGAAAATAATCCAGATTATAAGGTTTGGATATCAGAAGCATCAGTCTGGGAATCTAAAATCATTTTAAACCTAAATGAGTCCTGGAAATGTTTACAGTTTTTGAAAATTTACGTGCTTGAGTTTGTATACTACACATTCCTGTTGGAAACAGTCCAAAGAATATTCACAGCTCAGAGAGCATTCTGAGGCAGTGAAATTTGGGTCAATAGTGAAGGAAGCTGATTCCTTACTATCCCAGAATCACTGCTGTCAATGTGCGCAGACACGTGTGTCAGTCTGGAGTGTTCTGATCCTGCTCCTTGGTGGGTGCCCCACTGTCACCACTGGCAGGGATTCAGTTTCTTCCACTCTATAGATCCTCTCACCGAGAGTGAGCGCCTGGTATTAATTAACACACGGGTGTTGCCAAGGTCACCATCTTGATGCTAGACACCACTGGGTTCAAACACTCACTCACGAGGCATTGCTTGCTCAGCTACCCGAGTTTCACGCTGCAAATCATATTCTCATGAGCCATAGGTCACAACAGGCAGAAAATGTATTTACAGCTACAGATTAGAATTGCCTTAGTGAATGCAATTTCAATACCCAGAGTGGGATTATGTATTTCCTAATATTGCAAAGAAAATGTTGCAGACAATAATACATGTTTTGAAGGATGGCATAAGCAACCATTTTATCCTGAATTCTCTAACCATATGTGACATTTGAGTGTAGACATAATCAAAATGTGTTTTTGAAGTCAGGCTAAATTTTATATGAATCATGCATGACACACCCAAAACAAAAACATATTCATGATATTTATTTGATTGCCTAACTGGTCCATGACATTTACACCATGCATGCTGTGTCATGTGTTTTGTGGATGAATGACTCCTGTGACAGCATTTAGGGTTCTTCTTCAACTCGAAGGTGACATGGTTTCAAGTGATGACCCATCTCAATACAAAAATAATCTATTTGAAAAGAACTGCCACCACTCTGAGCCATGGTCCTCCATGAACTACCCCAGTGCTTGTCTTCTGTCCTCTATAACAGAGACTTCCTAATTTGTACAATGACTTAGCATTCCCGTGGGAGTCTGATATCATGGATGCTCATGATTGGATCCTTCTTCCGACCACAGCCAGGGAGCCAACACCTGTCCAGTTCCAGCCCCTGTGCCTATGATTCTGTGCCTATGGTTCTGCCTTGTGCCAAAAGGCATGCATTCTTTCAAGGAAACCCAAGACTTGGAGCCAGGGAGACCCCTCCCCTAGGCAGGGAGGAAAGGCAGAAGCATAGCAACGGTTAGGACATCATAAGAGTATATTGTCCCTATGTGTATGCATGTACTATGTTGTAGGAATGTACAGAGGCTGTGTGCACATGCATATTCATAGACTCAATCACATTGAATATTTGTGAATTTGGGTGCATACATATTCACCATAGCATTTCTAAGAATGGTGTTATGAATGGTATATACTACCTTTTTAAAAAACATGTAACCTGGATTTCTCATTTAGTATGATTTCATCTCAGGGATGTCTGTTTCTGCCACGTTTTACTTAATGCTAAATGATCTTCACACATCTCAGTGGCTGTTCTCCCGCATCCCCCGGTTTCCCATGGCTCTGCAATTCCTCACACGATTGTTTAGAATAGGCTGCTCTCACTTTGGTTCTGTGTTTTTTCTGAATGACCTTCTTTTGAATCTCTTCAAAAATAGTCAAAAGCAGACACTATGAATTTCCCCACAGTCACAGATACTGTCTTCACGCGTGAGTGATGGTCTCATAAAATGTTAGAGACTCTCTCGGGGAATGCTGAGGCTCTGTGGCTAGCCTTGGGCATAAGGATAAATCGTGAGTGGCTCTTTATAGCCTAGGTGCACAGAGTGGAAGCAAAGTGGATGAAATGCATGAATGAGAGTCTGGAATGAGGTGAGCAGAGAAAACTAACTGGTCATATTTTCTTTCAAATAGATAATCCTGAATGGGGACGATGGGTTGCTCTCTCTAGGGAAAAGTTCTTCTTGTGAAATGCGAAGAATTTGCTCTCAGGGTTCTTCCCTGAGAACAGAATGGGGTTTTTTGGGGGGCTAAATAGGGGGAGAGACCAAAAGAAACAGCAAATCGATGTAGTGAAGGGACATTTTGTGGGCGACCACAAAAATTCATGATGTTGGTTTATTTGAGAAAAGGGCTCATCTGTCTTTAATGGCCTTGAACCGACCTCAAACTCATGGTCTTCTTGCCTCTACCTTTTGAGGGTTAAGGTTACTGGAATAGGCCAACACAGCATTGTTAGGACGTGTTAGGGGTTAGGTCATAATTGGGTCTGGGTTATTACTCATGAGGCTTACTCCCCTAAAGGCCTCATGTTCCAGCTAGATTCTGCTTCCTAAGTGTTCCACACCCTCCTTGCACAGTACCACACACCGGGAAACAGTGCCCAGACACATGGACCTGTGAGAGACCATTGTACATATAAACCATATACCACCCTGCCCCCTCCACATCCACATTCATAACCAGGTAGATATGTTACACTTTATTTTATCATCTCCAGGCACGTTTCCTATATGGCCCCCATCCCTAGCAGTCACAAATATTTTCTCTCCAAAGCATCAGCCTGTACATGTTTTCCAAGTATCTCAGCCTGGCCTCTTATGCAGATTGCTACATGTGTCCCAGTTTCTGGTGTTTGCTCCTTACAGCTCCCTTTGCCACCGAGGCACGATATCACTGCTTTCTGGTGGGATTTTTCCTTCTTCCCCATCCCTGTCTTCTCACTCATTTCATTGTGCCCCGTATGTCAATCACGCAGCTACATTGACAAACTTCTGAGTTAGACCCAGACAGTGAATTTCATCCCTTCCTCTGTCTCTACCACGTGGAAACCACTCCTAGCCTCGCCATGGAAAACAGCAAATTAGCAAATTTAGGCACGTGCAGGGTAAAGATGTTCCATCCCACTGAAGAGGTGCTTGGGAAGTTTTTAACTTCAACCTAACATACAGGGAGCTGTCTTGCCCCCCATATTTAACAGTGTGAACTAGGTACAGTATATTCTACTGAATGTGGACTCTTTGCATTAGCACGAATCAAGCTACTCCTGATTGAACTGCCCCTATGGAAACAGAAGCCGTGTCTGTCATGTGGCCCTGGGATTCTAAGAAACAGGACCCTGCATGCTTGTTTCTCAGTAGAGGAAAGAGGCTCAGGCCAGCAGCAGCAGGTGCATGGCCAAGTGCTGCATGCAAGGGGACTCCGACGTATGCGGACAAGCGTGATTCTGCGGTGAGGTCGACACAGCGTTCCCTAAATGAGTATCACACAACTGTGTTTGCTATCGCTGTTAGAATGGATGCCTGGGCCACGGGGCAGACATCTCCACTACTAGTCCTCACCAATTATTCTGAGAAACACTATTTTTCAGTAAAAGGCAAAGCATGCTTATTATGGGATTTACTATACAAATACTCCTGACGTCGTCAGCTTTCCCTCCCAGCAATACATCTGTCATGTCTCAGGCGAGGAATTTCTCTTTGATCCAACTGCAGGAAACAGGTGCTGATGTTGACACTGATGGCAGAGATCCTTGTTCTGGGTTATGTGTGCACTTCTTTCTCCAGGTAGCTGAGGTTCTTGGCTCCCGTGAGATCCCATACTCACTTTGGTAGGTAGGAGGCTGAATAGCCAAGGTCAAAAAAGGTATTTTCAAGCTATTTGCACTGTGGTCTTTCTAATGTGTGTGTGTGTGTGTGTGTGTGTGTGTGTGTGTACATATATACGTGTGTGTGCGTGTGCACACACACACGTGTGGGATATAAGCCAGAAGTAAAATATTTGCTCACCAGTAGAAAATAATGACATCTTGAAATCTGAAGGCAAAGAGATGGAACTAGAAAGACATTGTTCTGAGTGAGGTAACCCAGATCCAGAAAGGCAAACACAGTATGTACTCACTCATAAGTGGATACTAGATGTAAAGCAAAGGCTAACCAGCCTACAATCCACATCCAGAGGAGTTAGGTAACGAGGAAAACCCTAAGAGGGACACATGGTCACTCTGGGAAGGGGAATTAGATGAGATCTCTTGAGTAAACAGGGAGTGGGGTTTGTAAAGGAGAGGGGATGGGGGATGAGAACATAAGGGAACAGTATAGTTGAGGGGGGGAGGGATAGAGCGGGAGAGCAATAAAAGGGAGATCTTGATAGACAGAGTCACTATGGGGTTAGGAAGAAACCTGGTGCTAGGGAAATTCCCAAGAATCCACAAGGATGACCCCAGCTAAGACTCCTAGCCTCTCACTTACACAGACACACACACACACACACACACACACACATACACACACACCACAGGCACATACACTAGTGCATACACACATACACAAAACAGATAAGTTCAATTTAAAATCAGTAAATGAATTTTAATTTAATGTATATAGGGAACTTTTTGAATTGTATATGTAGTTCAGACGTGAATTGAATATTTAACTGGGTAATGCATAATTAAAGTTTGAAATCTGTCATTTTAATTTGGCTGGGGTTGTTGTCTCTTATCATAGTTGATAACCTTCTAAAATTCCCAAATCATTGCAATACAATTCTAATTCCTATAAGCCCATATTGTTAAAAGCATTAGATATTTTTATTAAATCACTGAGTATCCAATAACTCTATATTCCATAATAACAGATTATGCCTGAGTTTTAATTATTGACCATGTGATTTATTTATTTTTTCTTAATATTGTGAATAAATTTGCAGATAAATGATACAGGGAAACAAAGTAAGATTTGAAAGAAAGCTTGTTTGATAAACGGTACAGTTCTCTGTGAGTTTAAGGATAAGGACTTACAATGCAGTTAGGAATTATTTTGTTTAGGAAAATCAGGGTATAAGGCTCTCCTCTGAGATCAATGACCTACCCCATGGGATGAGCCTTCTAAGTGACGATCCTATGCAAAGTGGTCAGCATTGACAACCACACATACACACACACACACACACACACACACAAACAAACAAAAATGGACTCAGTAGGTTGCATTGATATAGTTATGAATATAAATAAATATATATGTATATCAGAGAAAAAGTCACCAATTTGAGGTAGAATGTGGGTTGGAGCACGGGAAGGGTTGGAGTGGGGGGCATGGGAAGGACAGAAGTGAGGAAAGAGAAGGGGAAATGACTTGTCATTATATTTAAATTAAAAAAATGTGGAAACATCAGGGTTCCCTGACCTGTGGGAAGGGAACCCTGATGGCTCTTCAAGCTGATGAGGGAGAGGGACTTAATCGGGGGACGGGGAGGGAAATGGGAGGCGGTGGCGGGGAGGAGGCAGAAATCCTCAATAAATAAATAAATTAAAATAAAAATTAAAAAAAATAAAAAAATAAAAAAAGAAAGAATAGGAAATATTAATCATAGTATCTGGATAATAAATATTAAATTATTTGTGTTGAAATCATTAATAAATAAAGAATAAAATAAAAAAAATGTGGAAACATTCTCATCTGAAAATCAACCAGAAATGAAAACATACAATTCAATTATAACTTTTAAATAAAATATCATGATCCCAGACACTGATAAAAAATAAAGTACTCTCAAGATATTGGATTGAGTTCCCTGACACAATTATTCAACTAAGTAAGGAAAAAAAAAAAAAAAACAAAGGTTAAAATAAGGCACTAACACTCATATATTCTACCTGTAGAATCCCTCCCTGCCTTCCCTAATTCAGACTCTAAACTAATAAGATTCTGGTTTTCTGATAATTCTGTTTTATTTTAGAAAGAAAAAAGCATAGTCAAATAACTTATATTTATGTATATAACTTAATTTAATACAATCCCTCTACCTGAATCCTGTACTATTAAATGGATTTTCAATTCAAGTATTTTCTTTGCTTGGGTCTTCATTAGTTAACTTGCTGTGTCCCCAGAGTTGGGCAGGGTACTTCCTATTCCTGAATCAAGCCCTTCTGCAGCTCAAGTCTCTTCTGAGTTCTTTGAGAAAACATTAAAATCAATCTCATTTTCACAATAGTCCAAATGTGCAGAAAACACCATTCTTTGACATGTGTGTGGTTGCTCGCATTTGCTAGACATTGCCTTTTCCGCTAGAGCCGCAAGGCAGGTGAGATGGTTACTTTACAAGTCTAGATATCTCGGTTACCCAATAGCTGGTGCTGTTTGGAAAAAGTTGAGTCTGAGGAGGGCATGGCAATACCTATTTGTAGGTGACTAAAGGAAAGGGATTTTTTTTTTTTTTTGCAAGATTAAGCTTCACATTCCTGAGTAGTCAAAGGGACAAACAAGTCAATCACTGTGCATCAGGTGAAGGGTTAGGGCAATGCTACATCCAGCCCTCTGACTCTTGTAGAAACTTCCGGACATGGAAGAGCAGTCTTGAGCGACTGTCACATGCTTTGTAGACATGAAAGGATTGTTCTTTTCTCCAGGCTCACCCTGGCCCTTATCATCACACCCAAGATTTCCTTTTCTGTCTAGAATCCTTCCAGACAGTTAATTTGGTCTGCGTGAAGAACAAAATGTCGGTCAGTCACACAGAAGGGCGGATTATTTAAAATCAGGAGATGAGCAGACTCTGCTATCACCCCATGATTGATTGATGGCTTTCCAGACTATGCTGACCATGTTCCAGTGAATGAGGTATTGAAACAGAGAAATTTATTCTCTCGCCAGCTGTTTATTTTCTGAATAACGTATTTCACTACATCTGGTACTCTGTTCTTCCCCAACTATATTTAAAGGATTCAATGGTCCTTGAAATGTGAATAATGATTTCTGTTTAAAGCAGATTCGCACTTACAGCATTATTAATTAAAGAGAAACCATGCAATATACCTTAGGAGCACTTTGAGAAGGCTATGCACCAGTTCTCAAAACATGCTAGCTTAGCTGAAAGATTGCCATTAATTTCATTAAATGAATATTGCTTAATCTCCATTTAAACACTTTTTCCCAGAAAAACAAACAGAACTAAACAGAGTGCAAGATGGAGCCATCACTAAATAACCTCAAGCACTTAACAAAAATATTAGCTTTGAACGAGTGCTAATATCCCTCACAGTGCATATGACCTGTCAGAATATCAGACACCCACAGAAAATCAACGTCTACTTTTTAATTTAAATTGTATAAGCAGCAGCTGTTGGCTGCTGATGAGTTATGCTGCTGAGACTCGTCTCTCCACCCCATCTCCTCATAAGTAATAAATCTTATATGAGATTTTACATTACTCTTGCTTTTTCTGTAAGACATCTGCTGTTGAACTCATGCAAGTGCTTCTGTCTCTCCAAGGCAGGTTAGGGAAGTTAGCTGGCCAGTGATGCTAATCACAGATTAGGGAAATTAAGTCTTTAGGACAGTGAGGGGCATAACATCATACCATTGAAAATATACATCAGCCTCTACAAATTTCAACACTAGTCCTGAGCCACGAAGAAACCACTCATCAGATTAATACTTCTTCTTTGACATAGTACTCTTTTTAATTTTATCAAGTTTGATTCAAACCAATTGAAGATAATTTCACGTTATCCTCTGTGTTCGTAAATGTATTGAGTCAAAAGACAATGAGAATTCCAGGGAATAGAAATTTTCAAATTAAGTGTTCTGCCCCAACTGGAAACCAGCCAAGCTACTCTCTAAAAATACCAATTTTAAGCTACCATCTTTTAGAGATATTGGAAAAGAATTTTTTTTTCTGTACTCAATTTAGGTGAATCTGGTCTTTTTTGTCTCTGTTCCTATGTAAGTGAGGTATGAGTTTGAGTTTGAGTTGGCTGCAAGAGGCTGTCAGCATTTCTCTGAGCCTTCTGTTTGCCTTCTTGGTTTCCCCAAGTCTAAGTTCAGACTGTGGTATTCACTGTAGTCTAGGGACGATGTCATTGTGTCACCTGGTGCCAGGGTCCACAGGGTTAGGAACCATGGAACTGTGACTACCATCTATCCTGATACTGTTACAGCTCAAGTGTGGGCCAATTACATGCTGCTCTCCTGTCTATATCTTAGTCTCCCTCCGTCCAAATCTCATTTCTGGCAATGAAAAACCGGTCTCCCTGAACTATAGCAGACTCGATGACACAGATCCTCAGAACTCTAAACTCTGCCTTTTAGGGGTTTCTATATACTGACCCCAGCTTACATCTTTCAAAGTATCAATGACCAGATATAGACTCTCCAGCAATGAAACAAGGAGTGTCCTCCTCGGCCCCACTGCATCTTGTTCTTCTGGTTTAATCTGTTTCCTCTGTTGGGAGGGAGACTCTCATTCTGCTCTCTCTTCACATTCTGGATTTTAGTAACAAATGATCGTGCAGCCATCTGACTATTAGCTCGGTCAGTAACTTACTGTCTCGCATGTGATTTATGCCCCAAATCTCCACTCCTCCCAAGGCAGGTGCATCTCCAGAATGGGGACATGGTGTCCTAAGGCTTCTTTAGGAATTTGACAATCTGAGCTCCAGACTGTAAGAATATTCAAGCATCTTGATTTGCTCGTGCAAGTCCAATCATGTGACTATCCGATGAATCATTTTCCTCTATTGTCTTATCCCAGTTTGGAGATGCATACTTACCCCATGCATTATGACTGTCATAATTATGAATTTCCATGTACACCATCCAGTCAAAATAATAAGACAGTTATAATTTGCAAATCCTTTTCTAAGTGAGATTATTTCATGTTGAAGTTTACAACAAAAAATGAAGGTATACAGCATCACCTTGCAAAATGAGATAGCTGTGGATAATACCTTTAAGGGAACTCACTCTGTGGACTTTCAAAGAATAATTCATTTGAGTACAGTTTACTTAAACTCAGAAGCTGTGTGCTGGCTCGTTGTCTACTTTATTCAATTATAATACTGGGGAAGGAAGGGAAACAGGAGGAAAGACTGTTAATAATTTAACAGCTAACTGATATATGC
Source organism: Microtus ochrogaster (assembly GCF_000317375.1). Lineage (NCBI taxonomy): Eukaryota > Metazoa > Chordata > Mammalia > Rodentia > Cricetidae > Microtus > Microtus ochrogaster. Next base: position 1,539,623 of record NW_004949105.1, on the reverse strand, counting down.
ATGGCAATATCGATTCCTTCGGTCCCAGAGAACACAAAGGGCACCAGCCAGACTGGATAATTGAGCAGAAATCATATATCAAAGAAGCCATGCCGTTGTAAGAAAGACAGGGCAATGGCTAATTTAGGTTCTGCTGGATGGAGGTGGCAATCGAGAAGAGGAATTCAAGGTGGATTGGGGATAAAAGGGGGAAGTTCCTGATAGACACAGACTGTGGGCTGATGGAAAGATAATTGGATGGAAACATCATCATATTTACAGTTACCTTGGGAATATAAAACTTGCATGGTTACTTGGTCCAGACACCAATTAAGACTGTATGGTAATAAACTTTTACACAAATAACTTACTAATGTTTACTGGCATAAAGTTGTATTTTCCATTTAATGCAAAAAAGTACTTTAATAAATCAAGCTGAATGAATCTAGTTCTAGAAATATTTTATATTCTATTTTAAAGATAAGTGCTTTGCACATTTGATTTAAGGCTCAGTTTTGTAACACTTTTTCAGTCTTTTCATCAATATTTTGAAATATATAAAAGTGAATCTTTGTGAAGGCATTTTCTAAAGTTGATTAATACTTTATAACCAGATATACTTTTGATAAGGAACACAGAGGTGAAGTGCTGGGGCTGGACACCAAATGCATATTTCACAGACACCCTCTGGTTGCCTAGTAACATAAGTGCCTGAGATGGCTGCAATGAATGCATGGAGTAACAGACAATCTCGCTAATTCTTATATCTTGGCCCCACCCTTCATTCTGAGGGTCAGATGTGTGTGTGTGTGTGTGTGTGTGTGTGTGTGTGTGTGTGTGTGTCAGGAGTCTGGAGCAAAACTTTGAGAAATAAAATGCACTGAAGACTAATGGCAAGGGGGTAGTCTTTCAGAGCCGGAGACTTAGCTCCCTTTGCAGAGAGGGTACTGAAGAACCATTTAGAATAAAGTGAATGCCAGAGAGGAGAGCAGGGCACCACATATCACATTCTCCTGTCTGACAGTTGTGAAATAGATAACCTACGCACCTCCTGATACCTCGCCACACACACGGCAAGCCACTCACCGTGTGTTTGCTGAACGAGTAACTGGGAAACACATTAACTTCTAAGAACGTAGGCATGCCTTGGAGGTAGTATTACTCCTACATATGAATTCACTCTGACTTCAGAGTAGAGCCTCCTACCTTCTCAGAGGTTACTTTCCACCTGACTCATGGTTGACAATACAAAAATAAATAAATAAATAAAATGAACTAAAATCCATACTGCTTTCTACAGTGGCTGTATTCCCTTGAGTTCCTATCATTAGTCGTGAACATTCTTCGACGAGTGCTTCTTTTTCTACAGTCAACACTGTGAAGGCGGACAGGATGAATTCTGCTCACTCCACACCTCCACCTCTCAAATGCCATCTTCCCAATGACTACGTGTTAAATGGAGGCTTTGGAAAATCTTTCTAGATCATAATCATGTATAACCCAGCACAAGGGGGGTGAATGGCCAGAGGCAGCAGGCGATGGCTGACGTTTGACAGCTATCTACAGACAGGGAGGGATGCAGAATGCAGGTAACTACCTCCCAGTCCAAGGTTTAATGTGAAGAATCTCTCTCAAAGCCTCAAAATCGGACAATAACTCTTTCAATAAAGAACTAGGTTATACATAGTATTGAGGGAGACCACATTGTTTTCATGTTTTAAATTCTTCTTAAAAAGCGCAGTTGACAATGTCATTTGGAACAGAAGCCAGCCCAGAGTAGCTCCACAGTAAAGGTGCCCAGTTACAACACAGAACATTCGTTATTCATTTAGAAGTTTCTACCTTGCCACCAGGCATTCCTTACTCGAGGGAAAGAATTCCCCCAAAAGATTCAGAATACTTAATTATTGAGAAATTAAATGAAGAAACTCAGATGAATTCTTGATTTATGTTATGCCTTTTATCAAGTCTAGTTAAAAGTGGGCAAAGTAAAACCTCCCCTCCCATGCCAGCAGACCAGGCTAGATGAGGAATAAGCATGCGAGACTTGGGGGAATTTTCCTTTTGTACAGAAAGCTGTTGACTTATTGTTCCTGTGTTTCTCAAAGATTCACTTTATTTCATTAAACACAGACCATCGTTTCCCCAAAGTTTTAATGTGAATCTAGGTTTGATGCTGAGAGAATAAAAGGAAATTCAGGACACCATTCTGGGGCTACATTGCCAAGGCTGCTCCTAACGATGACCTAGAATGCAATAGCACAGCGCATCTCTCTCTGATCCGCAGATCAGAACTTACATAAGGGTGTAGACAGGCTAAGATCACCAAAGAGTAGCCAAACCCCAAATGAGAAAAGTCAAAGAGTGATGGTCAATACTCGTTATCATCTTAGTTGAATGGGGCACAGCCATGGGGGTGTTTACTTAGAGATATTTAACTGACAGTGGACAGCAGCATTCTATAGACAAGGATCCCTGACTGAACAAAACAGAGAAAGCAATCTAAGCACCAGCGTTCATCTCTCTCTGCTTCCTGACCACAAAGTTAGTCTGAGGAGGTGTCTCACGCTCTTACCACTACACCTTTATTCCCATGATGCCCCACACCCGGTAAGCCAGAATAAACCCTTTATTAACCCCATTGCTTTTAGCCATGTCTTCTGTCACATGACCGAGATAAGCAGCTAACACCCATGGTTTGACCACACAAGCTAAAAGAGAGCCCAGTTCCATGATCACTGCCCCCCCCAGGAAGTTCCAGAAATGACAGAATACAGAGAACATTGGAGTTTAATCTTAAAATCCTCCTGTAAGAAATACTAGCGGTGGGGCAGCAGAGATGGCTCAGAGGTCAAGAACATAGGCAGAGAATCTGAGTTCAGCTTCCAGCCACCACGCTGGGTGGCTTACAGCCACCTGTAAATCCAGCTGCAGTTAAGTCTAAGAACACTTCTCTGTCCCGCTGCAGTCACAAACATGCACCCCCACACAGGCACACATGCAGTCACTTAACTCTTTAAAAGCTACAGGTCGTTCCTTCTGGTTCCATTGGTCCTAATTTGTGAACGATTCTGCCCACTGCTACTTTACAGTCACAGTTAACTCGGATCATTGTCACGACATTCCTGGTGAAATATGTTGGGTCTTTAGTCACATTGAATGACCCTGGGCTCTGGGAACAGGGAGAAGAGCTGAGATTAGAGACCCACCAGGAGGCACTCCACAGCTGCGCCCACCAAAGGCAGGCAACCCTACAGGCTGAGGAATTGTGAAATAACTCTATCCTTCTCCACCTCACATTGACTTATACATCCAGGCATCCAAAAGAGATTTCAAAGGTACAGATGCATTGGTTGCGTCATTAACAGGCAGAAGGAAAGGACCCACCTACAATGAATTATAGAATACTAAATTAATCCTAGCCTTCATTTTATTGTTAATTTAAATTATTCTCACTTGTACATATTTTGGGAATAGTTCTGAAAATATAAATATTACCCTTTCATAGTCTCTTTCAGTATTTAATTCTCTTCTCTAATCAGTTTGTAATTCTCTAGCTTCTGCATGTCAGCTGCTGTTCTCGGCTGATCCTTAGGCTGGTGGATGCAGTAGCCTTCCTTTGTAATGTTCCTGACAAGACTAATGGCACCCAGTTTACAAAAAAAATTAACAAGCTAGGAACCCCTTGCTACAACAAACTTATCTTAGAATGGAGGTGTAAGTCAGGGGTGCAGAATGACACCCTGAGTTCAAGACCCTGGACTGGAAATGAAAAATAAACCAATGTGTAAGTTTAGTTTATTTTTAGAACTCATGGGGTAGGTTCTCTCTAGTGAATCTTGTGGGTGGTAATTCATTGGAGCTCAACTGGAAAACACTCCGGTCCAAGCCTTCACAGAAGGGATTTCAGGGAGTTTGTTCACCGTGAGCTCCACACAGAGATGGATGAACAAAAAAGTCCATGCGCACTTCCTGTTTTACTTGGTGGTTGTTATTTTACCAAACAAGGATAAACAACACTGGAGGAGGAAAAGGCATTCTCCCAGGAACACAAGGCAAGGCGGTAAGAAACAATTGAATCTAATTGACTCAGCAATTAGTAGAAACCGGGTCTACTAAACGAAAGCACCTTGGGTAGAGGAGATGCCTCCTTTTGATGAAGCAAGGATGATGAAGTAGGAGGTAAGGGGCGATTCCTTCTAAAGTATACTCCCCATTGCAACCATTACAGGAGAACTGGGGAATTCCAAATAAGCCAGGCATCCAAACAAGTGTGCCCGTGAAATATAATACTATCTGAAAAGTCACACCAGATACATGTTGATCTAAATAGCTAGTCCTAAATGGGAAGCAAGAACCTCCCCTAAGTCTGGATGTTTAAAGTAATGGAGATGCATATTTCAAAATCACAAGATCCACATGTACATAAAAGTAGAGTCTAAATCCACAGAGAAATGAGTGTTTGAGGCTTTGGGGTGACAGTCTCCTGTGAAGTTATGAGGTTTGCACATGAGACACGTAAGGGAATGTCCACTCTCCTCCACAGCTGCCTGCTTTCATCCAAACTTTGTCCTGTGATGGTGGTAAAATGCAGGGTGGATCCTACAATGCGAGGATCTAAGCGTCATGATAGCAAATTCACTGTTCCCAGTCTGAGGCATCTTTCGTCTGTCACAGACAACTTCCACCCTGAAGCATATATCCTGCGGCTTTCTAAGTTGGTTGGGACAGAAAATGTATCACAGAACTTCCAAAATGCTGTCTCAGGAGGTATGACAATGTATAGCATTCTTTGTTTCCAGGAGAAAGTTTAACTTACACAAGGGCAGATTCTGAAATAACCCTGATCTGAGTTACAGAACAAAATTAAAATTAAACCTTGAAAATAAACTGGTAAAGTTAGGAAGAAAAAAAATGGTGTGCCCAGTATATACCTATAAAATTTATCTCATGCAGAAATAAGAACTTTGTATTGAATCTAAATATATGCTTTACTAGTATGAAATGACTAAACTATTTAAGTTACTACTGAATTATATTGTCAATTCTCACCAATGAGTGTTCTAGGTTAGGGGTCAGCACACTGTGGCACAAAGGCTGGTCACCTGCTTTTGCAAATAAAAGTAATGAGTTTCTTCGATAATCAAATTTGTTATTTTTCTTGCAAATCTTGGTTGCATCTTTTTTCACTTAATATCTTTTATATACTTAGTATAGTCAGTATACTTTCAGTATAGTCAGTATTGGGGTGTGCACCTCACATTTCCCTGAGAGTTCTAATGTATTGTTGTTATAAGGTGGCTAGCACCATTGAGCACCAGTGAGATTTTTCCTCTGGGAGTATCCTGCTGGATTTCCCTCACACTGGCCTCTAACCTTCTTGGACTGATTGCTACCTCAACTAGACCAACTTCAAGTCCTTATAAAAATGTTTCCCTTTATAAATAAATGCCAAATCCTGATCCAAGAAATCCAATTAGGCACTAGTGTGGTTTGAGTGGAAATGTCCTCCATAGGCTTGGGTTACTGAACACTTGGCATCCAGCAGGTGGCGCTGTTTTGGTAGGTGCTGGGAGAGAAGGTGGAGCTCTGTTGGAGGAAGTACATCATTGACTCATTGACATGGGCTTGAATCACTTGGTTCTGAAAAAAACAAACAAAAACAAAAGCCTCCAGAGCCTGCTATGGTTTCACTGATGCATCATTTTCACTTTGAAAAATAAAACTGAAGAGACACCAAGTCCATCCAGTTCAGCCGATCATGTTCACAAGCCTTTTCCCACCCCAACTCCTAAAGGAAATATGGCTGGAGTCAAAGACAAGCTGATAATAATGAATATCAAGGAAACTCATTCATTCTTTCTTCTTTCCCTATGCATAGCCATGAGCCACAGCAGAGAAAGCAGAGGCAGGTGGCCCAGGGGTCACAGCTATCCACAACAGTCATCATATTCTGTTCAAAGGCCTCCTGGAGCCTGACTGCGCGCCTCCAGCACATCGGGCCTATCTAGTGCTGAGCTTAGCTGTGTCACAAATAGTCTCCGCTGTAACATTTCATCACTGAAAAAATCCAGACCCCAGAGCAGACAGCCTAGGGAAAGTGTAAATACGAGATAAATCCTGTTAATTGCACTTTGCTGGTGCCAGAACCCTTTGGCGGAGACAGCCTGGGGACTCCTTGGCATGCAATCTGGGAGTTGGTTTCTTGAACTTCCACAGTGCTTCTGACTACAGCGCTCCCTCCGGCCATTGCCTGTTCGGTGTTTTCATAAGAAAATAAGTACACCTTACTCCCTCCAAACAGTTGTGGAAACATTCTAGCCTGTTAAACAAACGCTCCTTTTCCTTTCAGCTACAGGAGAAATGCAGGTGATAAATCCATGTCCCTCACCGGGACTTGACTCATGAATGTTTGATGCATATCTCCCACCGATGCATTGTATTTGGGAAATATTTACCAGAGGGGCCTACGCATAGCACAGTCAGCACACCGCCACCTCTTTGCCCATCCTACTGGGCACACAGAGAGAAACTGTGGGTTTGCCAGTAAAGCAATTCATCTTTACCCCTGCCCTAAGGAGGAGCATGAAGACATGCTTTTCTGGAGCCCAGGCCCTGCCTCCTGCCCTGGCTATCAGACTGGGAGGTTGATGCTAGTGTATTATCTATGACTAATTATGACCTTAATCAGGAGTGATTTAAATGCCACTCCCCTGACAGAGTGGAACTCAAAGCAGTTTATTCTGCTGCTAATATTTGTTTATATTTACAGGTTATTTAATTGGAAGAGAGAGGGGGGGATTGTGCCTCTGTCCATTACCGCTTAGAGTCTACTCTATTAGCTTTGAAGCCATAGCCATGGGAAGACCTCAGCTAGGGGTTGTTCCTGTCATCATTTCTTATCTGAAGGAGGGCTGGGTTATCCTGAACCACCTATGCTGGGGACACACACCTACCTCCTAGTAGTCCCTCCACTACTGTGGTGCTGGTGTGGCCTATGTCACAGTGGTAGCTGTCCAGTCAGGATGTGTTGTCCACTCAAAAACAAGTGAAATAAAAGATGATGGGCTGTGAGGCCTGGTGGCCCATGGGGCAAATGATTCCTCTTAACGCAGGCTTGTATCAGAAACTCAGACTCAAACTCTGTCCTAGTACAGTTGAGCTAACACCTGAATACCGCCATGTACGATAAACAAAATAGCTCTTTAGAGCAGTGATTCTCAACCTGTGGGTCACGATCTCCATGGGGGGTGGTGGTGTCAAATGACCCTTTCATAGGGGTCATGTATAAGATACTCTGCATGTCACTTATTTACATTATTATCCATAATAGTAGCAAAATTATAGTTATGAAGTAGCCACAAAAAGAGTTTTGTGGTTGGGCATCACCACACCATGAGGAACTGTGTTATAGGGTCATGGCATGAGGAAGGTTCAGAACCATTGCTCTAATGTCTTCTCTCTGAAGCAGTGGCTCTGCACCTTGTCAGCCCGTGCTTCACCTTGGGTCTTGATTGTGTATAAGGGCATGTTGGGAGACTAACGAGGGGATGTTGAACTGGTTTATATGCAAATTTATCATCATAGTATTAACGAGCTTCAGATAACAGCCATTCTTGGCTTTGTGTGTGTGTGTGTGTGTTTATGTGTATATATGTTGAGGGGCTGTGTGCGTGTATTGGCATGCATGCAAAGGCCAAAATACAGCCTAGGAAGTTGTGCCTCATGTACCATCCAGTGCATTTTTTAGGAGTTTCTCTAGTTTTACATTTTTTTTTTCAGACAAGACTCTTTTCTTTGAGACTTTTATTTTTGGCTGGATGCAGAATAAATTGGCTGGGTAGGCTGGCTGGCCTGTGAGCCCAACTATTTGCCTGTCTCTACCTTCCTATTGCTGGGCTGAGAGGTGGGCTATCACAGGCAGCTTTTCACATGGGTTCTTGGTATAGAAGGTATGTCTTCATGCTTGCTTGGCTGGCACCTCATGGACTAAACTATCTCTGAAGACCAGTAAGACTATTCTCAGCCACAAGAATTCACACCTGCCCAACAATTAAGGCACTTCTCCCGTAGACCAGAACAACTCTTCTCCCAGCGGGGACACATTAAAGGTCCAGCATACTAGCTTTCTTCCCACTAGGTGCTCGGGTCAGAAAAGGAAAGCAGGACACTGGGCAGCTTATTAATAGGACTTTGGGGCAGCCAGCTGCCTTCTACCTTTTCATGGCCTTTCTTAGTGCACATGAACATCTTACCAATGCAATAGCAATTATCTGAAGTTGCAATAACATGCATAGATAGAACCTAATTTTAATTATAGATCACTTTTTTGTGTTCATCTTATAATAAAATTACAGCACGTTAAGTTTAAAGGAGTCTCATCTGAAGATGAGACTATAGGCATGGGCCATCCCACAACAATCCAAACTTACACTGTAAGACATCTGAGCTTCTCTACCTGGCTTAGAAATACCTACATCTTGCTTTTCCTGTTGATACTGGAGATTTGCTCACACTGGACAACTATCTTCACTGGGAGTTTCTGCACAGGGCAACTCAACTGTGACTCAGACTCCTGCACACAAACAGCTCATCTTTCTTTAGTTTGGTTTCCTTCCCCTGCCAAAAAAATGCAAAAGTGCATAAATCTTGATTCTGTTATTTTGTCATTAGTACCAAGCAGTTCTCAGATTCCCTCCTCCTGTCCCCACAGTGTCTTCCACACCACCAGACTGTTTCACAGTAGAAGTCAGTTTCTCTATTCTACTGAAACTATAAAGTTCCTGAACTCTATGCTCACTTTATTGAGGAGGAAAATAATCCTGGATTTGAATTCTTATTAACCAAACTATTCCTTATTATTCTCCTTGATCTATACTTAAGTTCAAGTCAGTGTCATATTAGAGAGTATATACTGATTCTGAGAGACATAGAATCCTGCCTGCCAATCATTGAGTTAGCTGTAATTACAAATGTATATTTCTTTTATAAATTAGAGGAAATTTCACAGCTGTCAAATCCATAGATGACATGTCACATATGAACATAGCACATTCATCTCCTCCATCTGAAACACTGTAAGCATGTACAGTAAATTTTTGGCACACGAGAGCATTCAGATACTCAGGAAATAGAAGGAAGCTCATTGATAGAAATCTTAACCATGGACCCCTGGTCTCAGAACCTCTGCTTGTAAACAGGATAAAGAGGCATGGGGCACTGGAGAGAGCTACAAGTGAGCCCCAACTGTGGCAAGTCTGCTGTCACGATGGGATAGAGGGATATGTCGCCGGCATAAAGGCTTCCAGTCTAGACATCAGCTGGCACATCTGTCTGTAAGCACTGCATGGAAATTTCCAGTGTAATTTGCCACGCATTTGAAGCAGGCCAGGATTCTAGCATGGCTAACAGTTCAATATCTAGAAAGTCCTAAGAAAGACTTTAGAAAGGATTTAGAAAGGTTGGTCAGTATGGGTAGAATACATGATACAGGACAACATATTGGATGGCCTGCAATGCTTTAGTTGATTTTTGAGGAAGTGCAGCAGGGGATGGAGCCAGGTCAGTAACAACCTTACTGTCAGTGAATGTATAATTGACAAATAAGTTGTGGAAACAGAATATTTGGAAGAAGTTAGGTAGAGTGTCACTATGTAGCTTTTACTATATAGACAAGCTTCCTCAAACTCCTGGCCACCCTCCCGCCTCTGCCTCCCAGATGTTGGACTGCAGCTGGCACTATCACAGCCAGGTCTGGTGGTGGTCCACTGGACTGTGAGTTCATTATTACAAAGGGCCACGGCTTCAGTGTGTTTACCCATGGTGGTGTGGTCTATACAAATGGAGAGGCACAGAGCTGGAGAATTCTTTCAATCCTTCTATCCCCGTCATTAAATGCTGAGTTCTCAGTCTAACCCATTTCAAACGTGTAAGCACATGGCATTTTACAGAGCATTGTCTATATAGGGTCACTCTAAGGGCTGTGCTATACGAATGTAAACATTTACAGAAAGACTTTTCAAAAACCATAATGACACAGGAAGGTTGAGTATCTAAAAGGGATTAGAATAAAATTTTTTGTTAAATCCTAAATAACTATGTAGTAACTGAATATCCTCACTTGGTGACTAAATCCTGTCCCTTGCATTTTATACACGTTGTCATATTTTTTTTTTCTGTTTGGTAAAGATTTTCCCTTCACAATGATTTTGGCCCTTCCCACATCTCTTTTGTCCATATCCATTAATACTACTAAAAGAGAGGTCAAAGGTTTTACCCGTTCATAGGGATTTAGCAGAATAAAATGAAAGATAATGTGTGTACATCTGCATTAGTTACCTTCTATTACTATAATAAAACACCATGACCAATGGCAGCTTTAAAAAGAGAGTTATTATCACAGTTCCAGTGGGGCAGGAGAGCACAATGGCAAAGCAAAGTCATCGTGTTGGCGGGAACAGGAAGTTTAGAGCTCACAGCTTGAACCACAAATACAAAGCAGAGAGAGCAACCTGGAAATGCAGAGTCTTTATACTCTAAGTCCTCTTCCAGGGGCACCCCTGCTCCAGCCAGGCCAGATCTCCAAATCTCCTCAAACAATATCCCCAACTGGGACCAAGTATGCAAAGACATGAGCCTGTGGGGTTATTCTCATCCAAACTACGACAGCATGGCAATTCTTGAAAAAAAGGGCATAATATCCCGTGGATATTAGTCAAATGATCTCTTTATACAAAGAAACAGAATCCTGAGGCAAAGAATCAAGGTTGGCAGGGAAACTGGAAAGATGGGCTACCATAACAACAGAAACAAGTGAGGACCCGCTCACCTCTGGAGTGAATCTCTTAATAACACCAATGGGACTTATGTCCATGAAAGGATGATAGTAGACTTACATTTAGAAAAAATTTTTGACTCAGAAGTAAAATTATACAGTTCCAATAGACATTGACAACACTAACATCCAGGTAAAGGGTTTTCAAAGTGGGTATTCATATAAAGCAAAGGTATAGAAAGACCGTGTCACATCAGCAGTGTCTTCCACCATCCACTAGGATGCTGTAAGTTCTAGAGAAAAGATCATCGTGGTTTTCATGTCCATGATGACTCCCAGTCTGTTCAACCGATCGATCTCTTGCTGGAATTCACACTATTTCACAGGAGCTATCTAGTATTGGGGAGAGATGGATTTCCTATGAGCATAGTAGGTCACAAAGAGTGAGGGACGCGTCACTGAGACCAGAATCCTTAGTTTGTCAGTTTAGGGATGACCTACAAGATGGCATTGTGCTAGTGGCCTGGGGAGATTTAAGGACTGATCATCCTTACTGTGGATACAATGATTGCTACTACAATGGCACCTGTAGCCTCAGCACTGTGCTGTTGAAAAGCCATTTGGTTGCAAGGGCCCTGAATGTCAACTGCACCCACTGTCCACTTCAAGATGTAAGAGAGACTTGAGGTTCAACCATCACAGTAAATTCAGGGGACACAGCCCTTCGTTGATAATGAACCAGTTCATTGTGCTATATGCAATAACACATTGATTGCTCGCAATGCCCTATGAACTGGACTAGATTGCCCTGATTTTATCCATGAGAAACTGACAGCAGAAATGGTTAGAGGGCTTACACTCAATCCTAAGATCTGTATTTAAACCTTGTCAATGACAAAGCCAGAGGCCAGGCTTCCCTCCATCTTCCCCTGCTCTGAAGTGATCACCAATGGCAAGAAACACATATTATACCACGTCACAGATTGGTCAGTGTGTGTATCCAGTAGTACAGCAGATAGCTGAGAAAGAACTGCATGAACACTAGTGTGGTTTGAATAATAAATACTAATAAGATGTTTATTATGCACTGAAATGAGTGAGACGGGAGGGCAATGAACTGGATGTTCACTTCTGAAAATGTTCTTTCAGAAGCACTGGCAGCCAGTCTCCATCATCATCACACACATGTCCCATCTGACATTTGTTCACGGAGCTTAGCACTTTGCCTCTGTGGAATTCCATGTGTGGGTTCTAGGAGACCCCACTCCCATTCTATGGATAAAGCTCTGACATTTAACTAATTGATGAGCTAAATTTCCCAGTCACAATCTGTTCCGGGATCGAGAGAGAAGAATCAAATCCCTGAAAAACCGAATCCTCTTTTCTGCCGGAAGTTAGCAGAAAGGAGTTTAAACCTAGGGTACTTGCAAGTGTTTTTACATCATGCCTGTTGACCTTATCAATAAATGAGTTCAAGAGAAGCAAGGTCAGAAGACACAAAGAGAAACCAGCTGCTGGTTCTGTAACCACAACCAACCACCCAAGGGCGTCCTGAAGACAGATCCTGCCTGGGTTTATTGTGGGGTGTGTATCAAACATTGCTTCCATCTGTCTTCAGTTTAAGTGAAACTCTCACTTTGGAGGACCCATTGGATTCCCACACCTCCCTTTACTATTCCCCTTTTACATCTCCTTTCCACGGCTATTTTAACTTATTTTCCCTCAATTGTGTTTCTTGTGCTTAATAAAGGAATGCCAAAAATACATGTTCTTTACACTGTGAGCATCCATGATTAACCATAAAACCCATGTGACTACAGAGCCACAATTAATGACCTCCCCAACTTACATTAAATGATTTGCTTTTAGTGTTAGCTTTGACTGTCTGCCTCCTGCTCTTTCTTCTTTTCTCCCCTCCTTCCCCCCCTGCTCTTCTCCTCTCCCCTTTTCTTTATGCCCTATTAGTAGCTATAAAATCATACAATTTTGTATAAAAGGTATATAAAATTGAAAGTGACAGAGTGATGAATGATGAACACACACTCCCATCTACTTGCCCATAAAATGCATGATCCCTTATAGCTTTCAGATCCTTAAAAATAATTCACGAGCAACAAGTAATTGGCTTTTAGAAATAAAAATGTGCTACATTATAATTCCAAAGAACAGAACCTACATTTTGCACATCTTACTGGATGTTCTGTAGCCATGTTTTGAATCATGCTGCTTCTGAGCTCATCAGCTCTTTTGAATTGTCTGCATTTTTCTATTCCTGTTCTTTCTGTGGTTACCATCATCATACAGGATTGCGTGCCTACGGAGCCCAACAGTTGTCAGCATCCACATGCCATTAATGGCAGAGGAGAACTCTTACATTCCTCTTGGAGACTACTATTTTCTAATAGTCTGTAATTATATGGAAGCCTCAGTTTCTAATCAATGGGCTCAGAACCAAAATGAACAATTGTGCAAAGGGCTGCCAAGAAACTGTGCTCAATTATGCAAGTGCCCATTAGGACTGGGCATTTGTCACTGGTACTTGCAGGCCAGTGGCACTTGTGCTATTTAAAGTGGCCAAGCACACCCAAGGCTAAATGTGAACAGGAGCCTCGTACAGACTTTGGCTAGTCAAGTGTTTTGTGCCCTTCAGTCTATAGAAAGCACAATGATTTAAGGGAGGTAGTGCAGAAATATGATATTTGTATAAGCTGAATTCACCATGGAACATCTAATTCACTGGAAATTATGCCTGAAATATCTAAGAGGTGTGTGTGTGTGTGTGTGTGTGTGTGTGTGTGTGTGTGTGTGGTCTGCCTGTTTCTCTGTTACATTTTCTTCATACATTCATCCATCAATAGGTACTCAACCTGCTCTCACTGCTACTATGAAATGATCACGGGAGTGCAGATCTTTCCTTGATGCATCTGTTTCAGGGGTTTTTTTTTTTTCAAATATTGTTGGACTTGTTGGGTCTCACATTTGTTTAGGAAATGAGTCTCCACTATTTCCCTATTTTTACTTCTGTTGCATGTGGACCAACACTATGAAAAGATTCCCCCTAATCCCCCATTCTCAATAGTACCCACTTGCCCTTTTAATAATAAGTATCTTAGCAAGTATTTTTTATGTGTGTACTTCAGGTTCATGAAAATATATCTAAGATTTTTTTGCCAGGCTTACAACCATGACTATCTTTGTCAAAGACCTGGAGTCCCTCCCTTAGAAAGCCATTCATCAAAGTAGACATGTGTGCAAGCTACAGAATGATGAGCAAAGACCACAATTCCAGAAAGGGAATGTTTTTTATTGAGAAGTTATATTAAAAACAAGCTTTGTTTGTAGGGGAAATAATTTATAGAAAATATCCAGGTTTAAAGAGCACTAGTGAGCCGGGTGGTGGTGGCGCACACCTTTAATCCCAGCACTCAGGAGGCAGAGGCAGGCGGATCTCTGTGAGTTCGAGACCAGCCTGGTCTACAGAGCTAGTTCCAGGACAGGCTCCAAAACCACAGAGAAACCCTGTCTCGAAAAACCAAAAATAAAAAAAAGAGCACTAGTGAAGGATTGTATATATTAATATTGATGCCCTATCATGCTGATAAAGACATCATTAGCAGAACTTCAAAACTAGAAGCTAGAAAGAAAATATTAACTGTTTTGTCTGCATAGATCACTCATGACCACTCTACATATCTGAAATGTAGTAAATAGTATAAAAAAACATGCAACAAAGTCCCCGGGCAAACAGGAAACCCCTCCCTGTCTGTATTTACCTTCTATGGCTTGTCTCTCCCTGACTCCACCCCCATCTCCCATACCTGCTTCTACATTGCTATGACATTAGCTCCTTGCCCTCTGATTCCAAGTTGGGTTGTCCAGAGAGAGGCACAGCCTTGTGACATCACAGTTCAGGGTGTGCACTCTAAGGCTTTGTCCACCTTTCTCCTATGCCATCATTGTCAATGGCTTGTTCTCTCACAGAAAGTCATAGGAACTGTTGAGTGTTCTCCCATGCAGCACCATGCAGTTTTGAAGGTTCTAGAACATTTTTATAGTCCACTACTCCCAGCGGACAAAGTCACTCAATACCATAGTCCTGGCACACCTCATGTCTGCAGTCACTTCTTCAACACTGTTCATGAGTCTGCAGGGGAATTCACTAGGTACCACTGCAGGGCAGCACCAGAATTAGTTTCTCTTCCACACTGGGCCAGTTTAATATTTGAAGGATGCATCTTGATAAGGCTTCAGGGTGATGGTCACTCGAAGTTAATGAGAAAACAGGTATAATATGTAACAGTGAAAATAAAATGGCGACATTGGTACAGTGATGGACAGCTAAGCAAATATCTGTAAATATCTCAACCTCTCTCATACTCATGCATACAATGCATAAGTGTTCTGTGCCCACCAAACAATGTCAAACATTTGTAAGATATGGCAACCACCATCCTGCACACAGCTACGAGAGAACTGAAGACATTCCTTCTCCCTGCTTTGAAACAAAAAGAACTAGAGCAATATTTCCTGCAAGAAGTTCACATTTTGTATCAAATTGCATTGCATTTTGACCTGGAAATTCCCTTTCTAGGAATACTCAGAGGTGAAGAACACATGACAGGGTGTAGGCGTGATGCACTGTCAACTGCTTCCCCAGCATCTCTAGACTCTGGCTGATTCCCACAGCACCGATGAGAATTGCAAAGACGACAAAGTGAAGGAGATGTGAGAGAGTGTGTCTTGAAGTGTAGCAGGGATCCATCCACAACCATCCACATAGCAAACAACCAAAATGTTTCAGAGATAATAATTTACAATGTTTTGTAAAATGATAAGCACAGAGCTAGAAATATGACTCAGAAGTTAAAAAAAAAAAAAAGCACTGGCTGCTTTTCCAGAGGACTCAGGTTCAGTTCTCAGGACCCACATAGAGGCTCACATGCCTGTGAATCCAGTCCCAGGGGATCTAGGACTCTCGTCTGGCCTCTGTGGAACAAAGCTTTCCCATGGTGTGCATACATTCAGACACAATTTTGTACAAATGCTTAAAAATAAATAAATCTATTAATTTTAAATTTGTGTGTATGAGTGTTTTACCTGCATGTGTGTCTGTGCACCATGCGAGTATATTGCACAAAGAGGCTAGAGGAGGGCATGATGGTTCCTGGAATGGGAATTACAGATGGGAATTAGCTCACAACAGGGGGTACTGGGAATCAAACCCAGGTCCTCTAGAAGAGCAAACAGTGCTCTTAACCACAGAGTCATCTCTCCATCTCCCAAAAATAAATAAATATTTTAAAAATGCTAATCACATTTTTACACACACACACACACACACACACACACACACACACACACACACATTGTGGATTTCACTATGAAGCCCAGGCTGGCCCATGACTTGAAATCTTTCTACTTTAGCTTCCTGAGTGGTAGAATTCCAAGCATGTACCACTATGTACAGTAGAAAGGTATATTCTTAAATATATACCCACAGATATACAAACAGACAAACACAAAAAGAGAGAGACAAAGAGAGAGGGAGGAGAGAGAGAGAGAAAGAGAGAGAGAGAATACACTGAAGCTCCTATTTTTATTACCATAGGAGAAAAAATGGAAAGAAAAAGAAATCAAATAATACTGCCAATTACTTTTTGGCTTTTATAAAATTGAAGACTTTGGGAACTTTTCATACAAAGGGCATTCTTCTAGATTTTTAAGCAGTCATAGCATAAAAAAAAAGAAAATAAATGCTTATTAGCTTTTGTTTTATATTTAATTTCCTAAAACCATATGCCTAGAGAGGTCTTCAGGAAAAAGCACTTTGTGTAAGAGTTGTTCTATCACGAAACTGTTGCCTAATTGGAGATAGAGAAAAAGCAGAAAACTGAGCAATGGTGTCACCCACAAAGCTGCCTCGTTGGGAACACCGGAGCCTCAGAATTTTCCAGGTCAGCCACAAAAGCATGTAGGCCGTTGCTTGTGGCTGCAGTTTACCCCATACCCAGTGAGCTGGCCTCTGGTCGGAGTCAGGGAGACAGGCTCAGAGGGGAGCAGAAGGACCAGGGGAAGGCAGGTGGGCTACGTGTGTCCTTCTGAGACAGTGATCAGCTTCTGGCATCCACACCTGGTGAATTTTCCCTTTAAAATTAGTTTTCTCTTATCACACACACTGCAGCTGAAATAGATCTCTCCACACTGAAATTTAGAAATAGTCAAATCAGCGTCGTGACCCGAAATCCTCAACAAGAAGCCACACTTCCTTTTGCCAAGGCTTCACATTCACTGTGTCAAATGCAGAAAATGTGAGGGTTGGATTAGCGTTGGATACTAAATCCCAGTGTGTGTTTGTCTGTCTGTCTGTCGGTCGGTCTGCTGCTGCTCACCGGTTGTGCTACAGTAAGTATAGTGCTTCTGTGATCCTGGACCCTCTCGTGGTTTCTGTCCACTGCTTTGCCAGACCTGAAGGCAGCCTCCTCAAGGACCAACGTGCTCCTGGCAAGTGTTTTCAGGTCATCTTCAATTTCAGAATGAAGTGTGAAGCTGCACACATGAGAGGAAGCACCCGAGGGAGGCAAGCTATAAACGCCATCATTGCCTGAGCCTGATCCAAAGCTGATTAGTAGATACTGCACACTCCCCCAGGGCCCTCTTCCAGCCCTGCAGCCACACTTAATGCATTTGAGCAAGGCTGATGGGCTAAGGATGACTTCTAAATGCAATCCTAACAGAGAAAAGTTGTTGTGATAGGGAAAATGTCCTTCCCACAAACCCAACTCATTCCATACCTCAATTGTTCCAGTGACTGACCTTTGCCCATGGCTACTGGACTCAAATGCCAATGACCTGCACCATTTTCTGAACTACCTAACAGGGTTGGTTTGTGTCTCTCCACAAGTTCACCAGTTGTCCTCACTGTTCTTCAGTAACCATTTAAAACCTACAGAAAGTATTCGTTAAGTTCTAGAGGGCAAGCAGGAGCCTTGGCAATAGCCTATGATGTTTGGGGATCTATGGTGTACCACCGAGCAGCAACTCCAAAAGAAAGGTGATCTATCCCTAGTACTCGGATTTTTATTTGCTAGCCTTTGGTTTTCTAAGACCCAATTGATGAAGACAGATACTCAAATCAGAGAACATGGAGAAACCAAACTGGTACTAACCTGCAAACGTCAGCTCTACTAGCTAGCTTTCACAGAGCTAGAAGGTACCATGCATGCTACTGGAGGAGAAAAACAGCCATTGTCCTCTGGTGCAATAATGGTACAAACATGATGGGTGTAAACAACCACTTCCTGATTGGATTTAAGGCCCACTCTCACAGACAGAACTTATGCCTAGCATTCTCATCAGGGCCCAGAAACTGTAGGGAGACAGGTCTTGGAATCTACTACTATTACTGTGAAGAGCACACACAGTACTAAACCAACTCCAAAGACTTACTCTTATATCCGTAGGGTAGTGCATTTCTCAGTCTTCATTGGAGAAACTGATTTATGCAGTAGATGGTAAATAAAACAGAGACCCACACTGAAAAAGGAGCAGAGAATGAAAGTCCAAGGAATTCTCATCCCCCAACAAGACATTTACATTGTACTCCTATTCCTACACCTCAGAAATCATCATAGGAGAGAAAAGAGTGGGGGTCCCAGAGGCTGAAGAAAGACACAATGATTTCTGGCTATCACAAGTCAGCTGCACACACGACTCAGAACAGCTGTGTCATGATGCACAAGCCCTGTGCAAGCTCAAGTCACACCAAATAGCAGAGGGGGGGGCACACAAAGTTCCACCTCTTGCTGTGATGCTATTAGTAATTGTTAAGCTCTGGGAGAGGTAGAGTAGGTTTTCTTTAAAGGTGTGACTTTTGATGGTCTAATGCACTTCCATGGATGGCTACACATCAAATAGTATATTGGGCTCCAGCATCAAGAAGACACTGAGGGTGGGGGAGAAAAGAAGAAAGGGAGGGAGGAAAAGAGAGGACATAGATTTATTTGAGTGTGTAAGGACAAGGATATGGACTTGAGAGGACCAATGGGGAGGGGGTGAGTATGTTCAAAATACAGTGTATAAAGTTCTCAACTAACAAAAATATTGAAAAAAAGTGGCTCAATAGGGTGGCTATAGGTCACACACAGAGAGGAGAAATGGGTCGGATACTCTCACCACCAAGAACTGGTGAATATTTTAGAAGATAAACATGCTTTCAGAAAATGAGTGCTTTCACTGATGATATGTCACGTGACACCCAGAAATGTATGACTTCTTATACCAGTTGAAAACTCTAGAACATTCCAGAAAAGGAGTTTTGTGAGGTGAATGAAAGACAGAAAGAAAGATGAAAACCTGGAGATAAGATGGGAGACTAAGAAAAGTACTCTTCTGAAGGACAACCAAGGTCAAGCTTGTGCTCTTTGGTTGTTATTGGCATGGGGAGCCAGGGAGATGGCTCTGTGGGTAAAGTGCTTGCTGCTAAGTCCACTGCCTGAGTTCAATGTCCAGGAACACAATCGTAGGAAGAGAGAACCAATTCCCACAAGCTGTATGTTGATCTTCACACTCAGGGCGTGGCATTTGTACGCACATACAAATATGAGAGCCCATTTGCATGGACACAACCTAAATCAATATGTACTAGAAAATGAGATGGTCATGCCTGATGTGGGAGTGTCATATCAATCTGTTGATTTCATTGGTTAAGCAATAAAGAAACTGCTTGGCCCTCATAGGTTAAAACATAGGTGGTTGGAGTAAACAGAACAGAATGCTGGGAGGAAGAGGAAGTGAGCTCAGACTCAACAGCTCTGCTCTCTGGAGCAGAGATGCCATGCTCCCCTCTCCAGGGAAGATGTACGCGATGAAGCAAGCCGCCAGGTCAGACATGCTGAATCTTTCCAGGTAAGACCGGTGCTCACAGTTTATTAGAGATGGGTTGATCGGGATATCAGAATTAGCCAGTAAGGGCTAGAGC
>NW_004949105.1:1512829-1516790 GCF_000317375.1 Microtus ochrogaster | reverse complement strand
GGCACTGCTGTGCGACAGGTGTCCTACCACTGAGTCTGCTTATAGAGGAGCTCTCTTCCTCCAGCAGTAAAGCTGCAATAGAGAGAAGTTCTGTATCTCATTTCCAGGTTGTAGGCTCACCATAGACATGCGTGTGTTTACAAAGTAAATGAATGCATCAGAGAATAATCTAAAGAGTTGCATGTATGTTATTCAAAGGGTAGCATGTATGCTATTTAAAGGTTTGCATGTATGTTATCGATAGGGTTTAATGTATGTTAAGGTAGCAAGAAGTATTACAGAAGTAAGCTATCTGGAAGGATTAATATTTTCCTTAAGTCTCATCTCATACTTGATACCAAATAAAAACCAACAGCAAAAGGACATTTAGGAAAACAGGTGAACTTTAAAGTGTAACATTTCACACCCAGTTGGCTGAAGGTTCACAGCTGCTGTTTGTTCAATCAGTTTCCATGTCTAGGGCATCAGTTTCTTCTGCTTCTCAGAACTGTGTGCCTTACTGATATGATACAGAATCATTTCTTGTTTTGATATTTTCTCCAGGAAAGTAAGCTTCTCTTGGTTAAGCCTTGCATGGATAACCTCAACCTTGATTCCTTGTATATCAAAGTCTGTGATGTCATAAAGGGGTGATTTCAACTACATTAACTTCTTTGATAATATAATGTGTGCCTGTAGATGCAGAGGAATACAGCATTTGTGTGTTTTTAGGTGGCATACTTTTAATGTAAGGAAAGAGGCTAAGTAAAGTGTTCTCCGCTCTAACTAAGGTAGTAAACACATTTTGTAGACCCCTTCAATTGAGAGCTTGACCTAAAGTCACTAGACATCCATTTTCACTGGTACCTCCAGCTCCAAAGAATGAGATCTTCACATCGTGTGCACATAAAAGCCACATATAGGAAAGCACTTTTTCAGTCATATTTCCTATGTGTGTAATGCTTTTCTTTGTATAAAATGGAATGTTCCCTCATATGAGTCAAGTGTTAATGCACATTAAGCTGCATCTGGCTGCATTCCAAACTAAGAAAGCATTTCAAATTGTTTAATGTAAAGTTATGCCTTACGGTTACTAAAATGTTTCCAAATGAAGCAATCATAGTGCCTATTCCCTCTGTATGAAAGGAAGAGCTGTGGAGTCTAACAAAACTCTGAACAACAGCCTAGTTTCTCTAACTGTTGATAAGATTGACTGAATTGACCTGGGGCCATTCCTTACTTGTCCCATCAGGCCCCAGGAATTTGACAGGAGAGCAGGCTGTAGCCAGAGAGGCCTGCCTTCAAGTCTGATTACGACCCTCACAAACAAGCTGGACTGATTCTCAGTTGCTGTGTTTACAAAACAATGTTATGTATTTTGCTGATTTTATATTTTGTTTTAGGACCTATGACCTGTCTAGGTTCTTAGACCCATTAGCGGCAGCAGAAAGACACTCTTTCTCATGTAACAAGCCTGCATTCCATCAGAAAGTTGTTCGAAACACCCACAATGTCCCTGCCACTATTGTACCACCAGACATGCCCTGCCCACTCCCCATGGTTCTGGTGGCCTGCAGATTTATAGCTGCATGATATTAATAATTACGTTTTTCCTCCAGCAATGGGGAAGCTGTCCTGCAGAATGAAACCTCTAAGTGAATGCCAGCTTGATTTTTTCCATGTTCTTTGAGTCTGGTAGATGACGTTGTCAGCAACAAGGCAGTTATTCTAGAGAATAACTGAAGGTATTGAAAATAGGCTGTAAGGGTTGGGAGTCTATGAACAATAAATCATAAAGAAGCAACCTATCTCCAATACTGGGGATTTTCTTTGCTAGCTTTTGGTATCTAATTAGGGTATTGCCCCCCCACACACACACCAAGTTGTAGAGAGATAATTGCAATAAAACTCTTTACATACGTATGGAAGCTTCTACTACTTGACTATTTTTAATAGTGTAAAATCTGTGAAAATTTTATGTCATATTATCTCTATTCAATCTAACTTAAAATTAAATGCATGAAGACCTACGTTCAGCTCATCTCTAATTCTACTGGTAGCCTCTTGAAATGCGAACATTCACAATGACACATTTTCCTCTAGTGTGCTCTCACTGCGTCATGTGGTGCTGGCCTTGTGTTTTACATGTGATATCTGATGCCTGACACAAAACAGATTGCTACTGTGATTTTTCTAGATCAGGGTTGCAGGTTGTATATAAGGATTAAATTGTATTTTTTGTCTTAATTGATCAAG
Source organism: Microtus ochrogaster (assembly GCF_000317375.1). Classification (NCBI taxonomy): domain Eukaryota; kingdom Metazoa; phylum Chordata; class Mammalia; order Rodentia; family Cricetidae; genus Microtus; species Microtus ochrogaster. The sequence goes on along the minus strand of NW_004949105.1, from coordinate 1,514,555 downwards.
AAAGTGGCTGGCCCAAACTTGGCAAATAAAATGTCAGTCACACAGTACAGGTATTTATGGACATCAATATCTCAAAGCCGTGACATTTTCGGGGCGAGACATGCTTGCTGCCCTCGCCTAAGGGATAATGTGAATAGAGTAGTTGTAGGCACAAGGCCTGTCTCACAGTTGCTCATTTGTCCCAGGATTTGTTTGTTCCTGCAAAGTTGAGGATCCTTTGATAACAAATATGTGCAATGATTTCTTTAAAACAATAGAACTAATTGCCATTAAATTCAGACCACAAATAAAAGATTTAAAATAAATTTTTGAAGTTTCTAGGAACATGGGTCTTGAGTCACTCAAGCTTCGAAACAAACAGAACAATGGATTAAACAGAGACTTATGTAATGGGATACGTGAAGATTTTTAATGCATAATCAATTGATTTTTGTGCAGGTATTTCAAGAAAGCAGGTTAGTATTTCACTAACCTGTCTATGAAATACTGTTAAACTGCTAATCACATTCTGTTTTTCTTGTGATTAAGATTTGCAATTATCTGTAAAAAAAATTCCTGAATTTACTTTATAATAACAGTAGAAAAAAATAAACAAAATTGGAATAAAGCCAGGAAGTAGGAAGGGGGAGAAGAAAGTAGGGAGAGACATAACAGCAAACAAACTGTATTGACCAAAATACAATACCTGTTAAATTGCTATGATAGCCCTGCGAACTATACCGAAATTTTAAAAAAGAACTTTATAGATGTGTAGACATGGACTTATCTCAGCCTTTATCAGAACTGCTCTCAGAGGCATAACTAGTCAATGTGCTAAATGTCATATCTGCACTAACCCTCTTACTACTAAAGCTCACAGAACAGTGTGGAAAATGAGGCAGAAAGGATGAAGACAGCAAGAATGTGAGCATAGATGGGATAAAGGCTCTCCAGGACACACCTCTAACTGAAGAAAGGTAGCAGTAGTTAGCTGCTGGGGAGGAGAAGCCTTGCTTGTTTGAGGATGACACCATTGACTGGTTTTCTATGCTCCAGTGGATAGCTTTACACCCATGACATATACAAAGCAATGACTGGACTTAGAAGTTATCCTCCAAAAGAGATGAAATTGGGAGGGAGCATGTTATGAAAAGATGAGGAGAAGTGAAGAAGGAAGTGAGATAAATTTATTTTTTAATTGAATACAGGTATGAATTACTCAAAAATAACATAAATAAAAATAAGTTTTTCTCTACGCTTTTTTGTTCTGTTTACAAGGTTTTTCCTTTCCAGAAAGGATGATCTAGTGACATGAAACATGATTCTTTTTGATAAACACAGTAAACAGGTCTTGATCAAACAAGGAGAGAGCTATCTTCCCCTGGGTATGTTTGTGTTAAAACTTAAACAACAGAAAACAGAAGGATTAGCCATTAAAGGAGAAAAGAACTTGAGATGGATGTCTACTTCCTGGTAAACTCCCATCTAGAGGAAGGTAGGGTTGAGTGGGAAATGGTCTTTTAATGGGGAGTTCAAATTCGGATAGTGTTTAAAGGACCTTCCAGTACTAAATGATCATATAACACTGTGTATTAAATTAATATAGTTGACCTAATGCTGCTGAGATATTTGTGGATCTTCTGTATTGAGCATTCTTTTGCTGGTTTGTAGAGTGGAGACAATGTATGAAGATCCATGAGGATAAAGTTTCAAAAATGTTCTCCACTATGAAAAAAACATATATATA
>NW_004949105.1:1493519-1512729 GCF_000317375.1 Microtus ochrogaster | reverse complement strand
TGTGTGTGTGTGTGTGTGTGTGTGTGTGTGTGTGTGTGTGTGTGTGTGTTTATATTAACTTTCACTTACTATATCTAATGTACTTTGCATTGGATAGAGTGTAATTTCCTCAGGTGTGACAACTCACTCCGTCAACCTGTATTTTTATTCTTATAGTGATATGCTATGATAAGCACTGTCCTAACATTTATGTGACTAAGCCCTTGGCCACTATCACCAAGATGTCCACTAGGCTGAGACATCTGCCAGCATTCTTAGGTCCTCTGCATCATCCCTCTGCCCTACTTGTTAGATCACATCATTTGACCTTCCTTTCCCACATGTATTATCTTTAAGAAATGAAGAAACAGAGCCAAAGCCAAGGAAGAAAGATCTGTCCATGTTACATTATGTAATGCTTATGAACTAACTTTCAAGAAAAAACTATTTAAAATAATTTGCCTGTAGATTACAGAACTGACTTAGTAGTGAACAATACTATAATTTATCCAAATCTCACATCCTGTGGTGAACATAAAGTGACTTTACAATATCTTACAAATGAGTCCTAGAATATGAAAAACCAGAATACAGTTTCTTCTAGAACACAGTGTAAGTGTTATCATTCAATCATTACGCATTTATCCACTATTAGAAGCTAATACAGAATGGCTCAGATCTGTAAACTCAAGCCTTGTTAGATTGCTTCTGGTTTTGATGGACATGCCTCTTTTTTCTTACTTGTAGAATATTCAACTAAAGAATTATCTGAAACTCACAAATGGACAGAGAGAGTAGAATGTAGATTCTGAGCACCATGGGTAGACCTGTCCTTGGTATTTCTGCACTAAACACAACAGAAATATCAGGAATCTCTTCATATGGTATATGAAAACACACTGAACAAAAAATGACTCCTTTTGAAATGCAAAGCCACCCATTTGAGGAGGACTAAGGTAGGATGTCCTGATGGTCATCAGATTGAACCTGGACATGCTGGACTAAGGTAGGATGCCCTGATGGTCATCAGACTGAATCTGGACATGCTGGCTTCTGAGGAGATAGTAAACTCCATCCAAGGGTAAAGACCTATTCTGGCATGTTCTAATTTTGTTATGAAGTCACCTACCTGGAGCATGAGAAAAATGGAAATACCTGTAGTAACATCAAGTCATTGGTTGAACCAACTTGCTTAGGGCCTACTAACATACCCCACTTAACTTACACTAGATTGACATTTGTTCTTCTGGAACACCTTGTCAATGTCACATGGGAAAGCAGAAAGAGCCAGAGGACCAGAATGAGAATGCCTGCTGGAAAATGCCAAACAAGACAGGATAGCTGAAACCACAGTGTATCAACAATATGATCGTCTAAACAAGGCCTGGATAATGACACCACCAGTCTGCCAATGTGGATGATGGAAATCTCACAAAATCCTACCCAGATGAAGAACTACCAGTAGTCAATGGCTGCTTAGTGAGAGAGACTCAGTACTCTACAGGGATGAATCCAAGGATGGGTTAACTATTGCCCAGTAGTCAGCCCTGAACAGACTCAGTAGGGCATTTGTGTGTGTGTATGTGTATGTGTGTGTGTGTTTGTATAACATATGAAGTAATTAAAGAAAGAGAGATAAAGATTTTGAGCGAGAGTGGAAGAACATGGAAGGATTTGAAGGGGACAGGGATGTTTAAATGCAGTACTTATTCATGAATATCTCAAAAACAAATTTAAATAAGTTAAACATGAAGATGAATAGAATTCTTTCCAAGTCAAGAAACTTAGTTTCATATCCTGATACAGAAACTGTAAATAATTGATTCTCATGCTCCAAAAAAACCTAACCACCTTTTTGTGTGGCCCACATTTCCAACACGGTGAAAGTAGAATATATGGTATTGAACCCGCTCATTGACACACGAATTTCACTCAAAATCCAAACATTTAATCAACAACTCCAGTCATATGAGGTTTTCTTGAGTTGTTCTTCGATGGATTCCCAGGAGACCAGTGAAGAATTAAAACACCATACACAAAATGGCTGTTCAATGAAACCAGTGCCCTTGATATACACTGAATGATCAAGGGATAGTGGCTCTTAAGAATATCCTATTACAGAGACAGCTTCCCGCATCATCCTGGGTACTTCATATGTTGTAAATGGACTTATCTTCAAGTGCCCAAACCATTACATATTTTACTGATTATATGTTATAACCAATGATGAGTGCATGGAAAAATACATGGGAAATGTAGACACATAACCAAGAAAATTAAGCCTGTGCTTATGTGAGATTATACCATTGCTGAAAAAAATTTCACTCCTTCTTCTTGAATCTCCTCCTCCATTAAATACAGCATTTATCAGCTTCTACCACAATAAGAAAACAGTATTTTCTCCAATTTCAAACCCACAGAGTTTGAGATGACCACATGACCAGCTGTGCTATTACTCTTGGTCAGGATACAAGGGGTTACAGATATACCAGTTCTAATATAATTGATAAGAGGCACTGGTCCTTGGATTCTCCCCCATATCTAGGTAGCTGTCTGTCTCACAATAATAAAGACCCATGGCAGACAGAGGAGCTGAAAGCAAACCCTCAGGCAATGCTGAGCCCAACCCAAATTTAATCAGCCAAAGTCAGAGAAACCCCAGGTACCTGGAATAAGCAAATGTTTACTTCATGCAGGACTGGATCTGGAATGGATAATTCATTGGCCCTTTTGTGGTAACAGTTTATCATGGCATTAATAACTCTAAATAATTATTAGCATATATTCATGTATAATACATACGCATATAACTTCAGATAGATATATGTATGTTTATATAAACTCTATATTCTCCAGAATATATTGTTAAATAGAATAAAATCTACATTATAATTTTAATAATAATATTGAATAATCTAAAATATTATTTTAACATTTGATATAACTGTATAGTTGAATAAAATTCAGCTCTAATAAGAGCAATGAGAATGCTTCATTATTAGCATCATTATTGACATATTTAATTTTGAAAAGTCAAATAAATGGTAGCAAACCATCGTATTTATACCACATGATAATTGGAAGTGGCTTTCATATTTATAATTTATATAAATTTGCTTATGCAATTCAAATTGATTTTCCTATGAGCAAGTTAAAATATTTAATTTATTTTTCTTTTCTGAGTGAAAATTTTGACAGCTTTGTTGTCTTTTCAGCAAATTTCCTGTATCCATTAATAATCTGACCACATTTTCATGTTATGGGAGAAAATAAATCAAGTTGTGAATTATTGCTTCACTTCTGAACACTTTCAGATGCCTGCTTGAACGTATCCGACAGCCGTCAGCAACGCTTGATGGAAATTAGATATGTGATTCTTCCTTTCCATTGGGATTTGAAGAAACTATGCAGATAATTTTGCGTTTAATAGATAATTCAGTAGCATCTTCAGAATGCTTCCATGAATCCATGAGAGTGGGTCAGGTGGATTTTTTCATGATTCATATGTAACTAGGCAGCCAACTCTGACTGAAAGTTCTCACAAGCTGCCCTAGTTGTGAAGAGAAGAACCCTGTAAGGTACTTCACGGATATGAAATGATTTCAAGGAAAATCATCAGACCCTATATCCAGACTCACTTATGATCCAACTGTTACCTATGTAAGGTAGCACAGAGCACCTGCTCATGGAAGGTTGGGAAGGAGTGTCTGTTGTTGGACTTTCTCCCTCCAGGGTCTTCTCACCCATGGGTTGGACACCATGTTTTAAGGTTGCATCAAATCCATGAGCACAGTGATCAGACTGTGACAAAGCACTTGGTTACATAGCTGAAAAGCATTTTCACAAAACATAAAAGTTGAGTTGAGAAATATTAAGACATGTTAGGCATCCACAGCCAATGGCTCCTTAATCTCTTCTCCTTTTGGATCTCAGGAGCATTGAGACACAGTATTGAAGAGATTGGACACAAGACAACTTCTCTTAATTTGAAATCAAGCTGATTTGACATGAAATTTGAGAAGTAATATGATTTAGAATAATCAAAGAAAAATTTTCACACTGTCATCAATATTGGCTCATTGTGCTTAAATCTAATAGCATTATATGTTCTCATATTAAATATTATGCTGAATCTATAAAATTATTAATGGTGATCATTTTTGTTTCTGAAGAATAGTCTTTAAAATTTATTTATTTTATATTTTTGTGATTATAATATAATTACATCATCCCTCTTCCATTTTATGCCTCCAAACCTCCAACTTACCCCTCCTTGCTTTTTTTCAAATTCACGGCTACATTTTCATTAATAAACATTATATACCTATATGTATATATATACGTATATTCCTAAATACATAAATATAACATGCTCAGTCTGTATAATGCTGAAGAATATATGTTTAAAAGATGCTACCTTATTAACTCAGAATTTAGATAACATCTTAACACCTAGTAGCAAGAAATTCTTAAAAATATTAACTTAAAAAAATATTTAAATGCAATTCCCATCATTTTTATCTCATTAAAACTTATACTGGCTGGTGACTCTTCTTTAGTTCTAAATATTGATATGATACCAACAGAAATGTTTTCTAATTGGAAGTCCCATTGGCTAACTGAGCTACAGAAGGGGAAAGCGTTGTGCATGTTTGTTTATTGGCTTCTTTTAATTTTTTTACTCCATCCAACAGCAGATTATTTTAAGAATGTAGTTTAAGATAACAAGCATTGCAAAAAAAAATAGAAAAAAGCCTATTTTGCTTCTCTAAAACACAGTGAATTGAGTAACACAGTTGCTTCAGTACAGGGAGACAGAGCAATGTCCCTTAATTATTTGCTTCTCTCAATGGGATTCTCAGGGGTTTAGAATAAGCCATGTAACTGCCTGATGCAGTTTATTAATAAGAACAGAGAAAAGTAATGGTTTTCTGTTACAGTAGGAGGCCAAAAACAGATAACAGTCTATATGTCTTGCCATTTGTAAAACATCCACCTCAGAAATTCCTACGCAGCTGGACAGGTGTCGCCAGCACTGAAAATGCAACCGGTTACTTTCTTCTCTGAAGCTTGCCGTCTGCCCCTGTGCAAGGACGAGATGAATACAGCTGCCCCTTATGCTGCCTTTCTGGAGAAGGATGCATGCATAGTTTAGGTCAGAACTGCATATAGAAGCAGTTCGAGCCTGAGGGAGTGTTCTCCTCCCCTCTCGGGACCTCTGCTGCTTCCATCAAAGACAGGTGTTCACACCTTTGACTCAGGTGTACATGGGTATTTCCATAAGTATGACACAGCGTGCTCCAGATTCTCTTGGTATACTTCTCCTTCTAAAAATAGAAAATGCTACTTAAAGAAAATGCTTTTTTCTTAATTTTTTCGAAAGATAAAGACATTGCATTGTTGCTTTGTGTAATTATTGTGTTTTTGTGTGCATGCTTATATGTATAAAACATTGCATTGTTGCCTTATTTATTGTGTGTATTTGTGTGTACGTGTTTGTATGCTTACAGATGCACATGTGTAAGGAGGTATCTATGTAAACATGTGCACATGCAACTCAAGTCAGAGGACAACAGTCTTAGTTAGGATGTTTGTTCTGTGAATAGGTGCCGTGACCATGGCGACTCTTACAAATGAAAACATTTCATTGGGGCTAAACTAAAGGTTCAGAAGTTTAGTCCATTATTGCCATGCTGGTAATCAAGGTGGCATGCATGCAGACATGGTGCTAGAAAATAGCTGAGAATTCTAAATCTGGATCAGCAGACAGCAGGAATAGAGCTTGACACTGGGCCTGGATTGAGCTTTTGAAGCCTCAAAGTCAATCCTCGCAAAACACACTTCCTCTGACAGGGCCACACCTATTGCAAGCAAGCTCTTATTTTCAATACTGCCACTCCCTATAAGTCTACAGGGGCCATTTTCATTCAAACCAACATAGAGTCTTGAATGTAATTTCTCAGAATCGTCCACCTTTTTATGTTTTCAATAGGTTCTGTCATTGGTAACCACCGCTCAGTAATTAGACTTGGCTGGCTGGCCGGGAAGCCCTAATCATACATACTTGTTTCCTGAACTCTGAGCACTTCATCCAACTTCTACTGTGTGTTTTTCTCTGAGACATGTTTCAGGCACTGAACACAGATATTTTGCCTGCAAGGGAAGTACCTCAACAATGGAGTCAACACCCCAGACTCGCTTTTGTAATTTTTTAAAGAAAGGATCTCGATAGTAATATTTTATTTGCATTTTAATAAAAGTTTCCTGGAGATCAGAGTGCAAAGCTAGAAACACTACTCAGCCATACAGGCCAAGCAGTGGTGGCACAGACATTTAATCCTAGCAGTCATACTAATTAATCATAGAAGCCCGGCGCTGATGGTGCACTCCTTTAATAACAGCACTGAAGGGAAATATAAGGTAGGATGAGAGAGAAACTCACTCTTTTTTCAGTCTGAAGATTTCATAGAGATACGCTCTTTCTAGTGGCTTGGCTACTTTCCTTCTCTCATCTTTCAGCTTGAACCCCAATATCTGTCTCTGGGGTTTTTACTAAAAACCCATAATAAAGATCTCACTCTGTAACCCTGGCTGTGTTAGAAGTTACTAAGTAGACAATCTTGGCCTTGAACTTCCCTCTTGATATGCTTGCCTCTACCTCCTGAGTAGTGGAGTGAAAGGTATGAGCCATGCCTGATTTTCCTTGTACATTTTTTGTTAAAGAGTTTTCATTTTGTATAAGGATGGCACACTTACACAGTGGAGTACTACACAGCAGAAATATAGTGACATTTTGAAATTTGCAGGCAAATGGATGTATCTAGAAAACAGCATGTTGAGTGAGGTAACCCAGACCTAGAAAGACAAATATCATAGGTACTTACTCATAAGTGACTTTTAGACATAAAACTAGCAAAATCAGCCTACAATTCACAATCCCAGAGAACCTTGACCACAATGAGGACCCTAAGAGAGACATGCATGGATCTAATCTACATGGAAAGTAGAGAAAGTCAAGATCTCTTGAGTAAATTGGGAGCATGTGTCCCATGGGAGAGGGTAGAATGGGAGGGGAGAGGAAGTGAGGGAAGCAGTGAAAAATGTATAGCTCAATAAAATCAATAAAATGTTAAAAAATGAGCACATCTTGAGGATCTCCCTAGTAATGTATGTATTTACTTAGTAAAGAGAAACTACTTATAAAAATATATTACTAAACCACTGAAAGAATGGTCCATTGATTCATTTACAAACTGAAAAAATACCCTCAAGAAAATATGCTTTAAAAATCAAGCATAAAATGGCAATCATGATTTTTCTGTTAAACATAAACAAATCACTCTTCTGTTGAGAGCATATACAGAAAATATATATGCTAAGTCTGGAAAAAAGCAGAATTACAAAACCTACTATTGATCCTATCTTCAACTCAAAGGTTTTGTGTCAGCTCAGTCTTAAAAATAAATTTTATTTTCTGTATTCTTTGATTCTAAAAATAAGTACCAGGCATTTTCAGACCTGCTTTTCATCCTAAGCACAATCATCAAACACAAGTGAGTGAGGTCTCTCAGATCGCAAACCCCTGCTCATCAAACTTTGAGTCTCAGGTGAGCTTTTCTCCAGTGTTGCTAAATAGAGCCACAGCTTCAGCTCACACCTTCAAGGGAGAATAACACGTTCTTTTGAGATCTGAGAGCAGTCAGTTAACTCAAGTTACAAACACATAACAGAAAATCCTAAGCATTCCTTTAGAAAATGACACCCATCATGGAGTAAACATGAGGCAAGTTGAAAACATTTTGGATGACCACTAAATTTTTTTCAGGTGCAACAGAAACATTCTAAAATGAGTAACTGTGTTCTGACCTAGAGAATATTGTTCTAGACTATGCAACTAAGTTCATGCCTGTGGGACTGTATTCTATCCTGCATGGGTTACACAACCATGTTCTAGATTGTGATAACAAGTTCACGCCTATGCAGATGCTTTCTAGACCACATAACCAGATTCTAAACTGTACAATTATGTTCTAGACTTTGAGAACAAGTTCAGAACTGAGTGGATATTTTCTATATGCTACAACCATGTTATCTGTTCTAGAGTGCAAAATCGTGTTTTAGATACAGAACTATATTACATTCTATACTGCTAAACTCTATTCTACAATATAGTTTATTCTGTGTATAGTCTATATATTCAAACATGTTCTAAACAGTGTAGTCACATTCTACACTGCATAGAAGCTGTTCTAGGTTTGTATACAGTTCTTGACTACCTGACCAACCATATTCTATGTTATATTATCATGTCCTAGAACATGGTAGGACTGCCTTACTCAGTCCCTTTATACAGATAAGGGACAAGTTTCTGGAAATGTGGCCACTCAGGATTATTTGCTCTGTGTGAGTCGGTTCAATATGTGCATATGCAATATTTGTACATAAGTATAATATATACTACAATATATAATACACTTTACATCATGTCCATGGAAATGATATTTTAACCATGATTTATTTGCATTTATGAAATATGACAGTTTATTCCACTGATAAGTTCCAGAGCTACCAAATTAAAGTGTTTGTTAAATAGTTAGTCATTTCTATTGTCTACAATTTTTATTTATAAAGATAAGTCAATACTCCAAATGAAAAGGTCAGATCCACTGGCAACCCATCCTGCATACATTGTCAAAGAACAGTGCCTAGTCTCATAGCAACAGTACGAGCTCCATCTCCTAGGGAGGGGCTTCTCCAGGTGTGCCAGAACAAGCCAGCTCTTTCTGTGGTTGAATATAACCTGTGTGACATCATGGTTTGATCACAGTGCAGCATGGTTTACTGCATGACATCATGGCTGTATCAGAGTGTAGTGTGATTTACTGTGTGACGACATGGCTTTATTATCAGTACAGCATGGTTTACCATGTGACATGGCTTTATCAGGTGCAGTATGGTTTACCATGTAACATCATCGCTTTATCATAGTGCATCATGGTTTACTTTTCAACTTAAAATTGTAATTTCCCACTTTTTCAGTTTTCTTATATGATCAGAGAATAATTTCTGAATCAAAACAAGCAATTTAATCATACTTAAAATCAATGGAATTACAGAACTTATTTATGAAAAGGGAGTGCTTTTCCAATCAATATTTTAAATTGCATTGTTTTGTTTGTCATCAAATTAATATAATTCAGCTATCACGTTGAATATGTGCTCTCAATATGATTAGAAATAAATCATCAGGAGTAATATGGTAATGCAGGGAGCTTATGACTGTGGGAGCATTTGGTGAAAATTGAAAATAGTTAATGACTTGATACAGTGTTGGTGAAGAAAATTAGAACAATCAGCCACAAATAGCATCTGCTTAGGCACAATATTTTAACCTGTCAACTTCCGTATTATAAGAGCATTAAAAAGCTAAATTTTGTATTCAGGTACAATACATCATTCCTAACAATATTCAGTCAATCCTCTGGTGACCAACACTTTCCGAGGGTGAGTTGTAATGTCTTGAAATCAATTCAGCTGGTACTCTGAACTAAACACTACCACAGAAATAACAGGGCATTCACAAATTGAATAATTCATACAATCAGTGAGCCTTAAGAATTCTGAATATTGCATATAATCTGAGTTTCCCTAAACAAGTGCCTTAAAATTTATAGCAATAGAAAAATGTTCTAACTCCTTAGTGATTTTTATGATAAAATCCATGACTTATTCAAAAACATAGCCTAAATAATAATGGCCTTACAAATTGACCAAGCTAAAGAATAAAAAGGTAAGCAATGTTTAATTACCTATAATATCACTTTGTGCCCCTTAAATAAATGTTGTGCAAAATTTCCACTTGAGAGCTAATTCTTAATAGAGCACACCAAGCACAAGAATGGTAAACCACAATATACAACTTTGGCTGTGTCTCAATCCAAGAACACAAATCCATGCTCTCTCACAGCTCAAAGATGACTTTAAATGTTAGGCACATGCTAAATACACATTGGAGGTTAAATGTGTACACATCTGCATAAGTACGGGTACACACATGTTTACACACACACCTATACATGCATTAAAAAAGGACTTGCCTCTGAACAAATTAGGTATCAAGTCACATGACAGATGCTTAAAAGAAAGAATATCAACAAAAGGGTAACATCTATAGCAAGGACACAGAGCTGTGACAAATGGAGAAGGTTCTAGTAGACAATCAGCCAGGGTGCATTGCTGAGTCAGCTGTCACTAGGAAGATTTCCATTGCATCTAGGTCTTAGCATCACCACAGAATTCATCAGCTCTATCCACACCCCACACACATTGCAGATAGGAGCTCAGACACAGCTCATTGTGCCTAAATGAAGTTTCATTTACTGCATGGGGAGATGAGATGTGCACCTGGGTATCAGACAGCAGCATTCATTACTTATGTGATAAATGCTCTGAGTGTTTTTGCTTTTTGTCTGCTTGGTTGGTTTTCACATTGAAGAAGAGGAAAACCATGGCATCAATTTCATCCCATGGCCACGGTGAGCATATTTAGAACACATGTTAAATGCCTTGGCACACTTGCAGGGAATATGATGTGTAATTCCTTCCACTTCAATGCCCCTTTGGTTGTCAGCTGAGATATATTTACTTTATTAACAAAATAATAACAACTATTCTTATATGTACAATATCTACTTAGAATTTCATAGATAGTAAAAACTAAGCCTCAGAATTACAAGTGAGTTCATCTGATCAAAAGATAGCATGATACAATATTGTGAGTGGGGGCTCAAGAGACAGCTCCAGCTGCTCTTGCTGTAGATTTGGAATTCAGTTCTCAGCACCCACATGGCAACACAATCACCTGTCACTCCAGTTATAGAGGATCTGATGCCTTCTCTTATCCTCTGTGGACATCAAAGCAGTCCATAGTACACAGACATCCATGCACTCAAAACTCACACACATAAAATAATAATAAATCCTTAAAAAACTATTACCAGCATCCAAACCCTCAGATACAAAACTTTGATCCATTGACTTGACACAGAAACAAGCCTCTGCCATTTGTTTCATTTGATATAATTATTTTGCATGATTTATAGAACAAATAAAATTTCCCAATTAGCTTCTAGAATTATGGTTGTCAAATGTTGAGCCAACACATGCATAAATATATGCTGTAAATTGCTCTACATCAATTCTGGCTTTCTTTGCCTTTCAACTTCTGATGTCTGTATCTCAAGAAGAATTTATGTATCCTAGTAAGCGTTTTCCAATTTTCCCCTCGTAAGATTGGAATATCAAGTACTCAATCAACAAATGTCACCTGTCCTCTCCCCTGTCTTTTTTGACCTTTCTGTATTAAATGATGAGTGTGTTTTCTGGAAATGCTTCCATAGACTTCTTTCAGATGAAATCATTGATTTGAAAATGTTGAAGTTATTTATTCACCAAGCAGCTAATGGCTTATATTAGACCTAAATGTCTCCAATTATGAGAGATTTTTTCTTTTTATTATTATTTTTTTAAGTTATCACAGAAATTATGGAACTTCTATGATGATCTCATACATATATGTCATTATATTTTGTTTATCCATCCCCCCATCGCCTTCCTTCTCCCCTTGCTTCTATTCTTGGTATTCTCCCCCCCCCCAATTAATATCTCTTTTTCCTTCATGTCATATGTCACCCAACATTCCTACCTCCCACTCCCTTTAGACCTGTTTCTCCCCTCTCATGTTCCCCGGTCTACTCTTGTGTCAGTTGGAAACACACACACACTCACAGACATATTCAAGTGACTCTATATTCTACATAAGACTATTTTATATATTCTTCAAATATTTGTCTTTATTCAAACAATCATCTCTCACTCTAATCATTTTCCTGAAACCATCAGGAATTCATTCTTCTAGGCTGAATAATTCTTCCACTGTGCTTATAGCCCACCTTTTCCTGTACTGTCACATAGGAAGGATGATTACACATATTCTTTCTTATGTCTGTGGTGCAAGGAAACCTGGGGAAACTCTTGACCATTATAAAGGAGACTTTCTTCCCAGCCCTGCACCCACGGAGCTATGTGTTTGACAATATCAGTTTCCTACCTGGCACAATACATTCACGGTGGTCCTCCTTCCCTGTGGAGGACCAAAGGCCATCAAGTACCTGTGCATTATTACCCCTGCTCTCTGAAATCATTGTATTAAAAATAAGCTTAATCACTTCAGTATTCTGACAGTTGCTCTCATAACAGAGGCAGTTGCCCTGTGACTAACAAGCTGGCAGCTTATACAGAGAGGTTACACTCAACACAGGGAAGGTCCCTCTCTTGGATGGAGTGTCACAAGACATGAAATCCTCCAAAACTCCTCAGAATGGTATGCAATTTAGTACTTAAGAGTTGTATATTTCTGGAAATATCTGCTTACTGTTCTCAACCTACCCAGGTCAGATACTGGTAACTGAAGCCATCAGAAGCTAAGCTGTGAGTTGTCAGGGATGACTGCACTGCAGAAAGCAACAACCCCAATGTATAAAAAGACAATATCTAAATTATCACCTCATCAGGACAGGGATTGATCTGCAGTATTATAAGACAACAACTTATGCTGTCCTTCAGGAAGCACTATTAAGGCGTTTGTTTGCCAATTAAAGTATAACTGTGAACCTGATTAGCTAGTTTTTCAAAAGTTTTCCTGTTGGTAGAAACCAAAAGTTCACAAAGCCACACAAGAAAGTCAGCATCCTTTGAGAGCAATAACAAAAACAAAAGGTAATAATAAAGAGCCATAATAAGTAAACAAAGGGAAGCATAAGATAAATCTCATGGTTCTCCAATATCACTGTATTAAAATGAACATTCAGAGAAACTTAAGTCTGTTCTTATCCTATTAACTGTCTTTTAACTGTGTCCAAGATTCATGGCCCTTGGTGGAGTTTTTCAAGATCTGTGTTCAAATATGTAGATATCTAGTCCTGTTTTGTGTTTGTTTGTTTGTTTGTTTGTTTGTTTTCCATCACTCCTTTACATGAGCTAAGGCTCACTGCTCTGTCCTGTAAAACAAAGATGATGGCCCTCTGGTACACAGTAGAAATGAATTTAAGGTCCTTATTTTACTGATTCTGTATATGGAGAACCTGGGATTTTATCTAACAGCAGGTGTGTTCCCAGAAGTTGCTCCTTTCTATGCTCCAGCTTTGTTTTGGTGAACATATCCATTGCCATAATTGGTGTAAGATCTCAGGTCACAGATCTTAGATTCCACCACTCTGGGGGGGGGGGCTGTGCCTTCCTTCTGGGGTGTTCCCAGCAGGAGACAAAATATCCTGAGTCATCCCTCCTCCTCTAAGCTGTCTCTGGACCACTCAGGCATTCAAGATGTGTCATGGAGGCAGGAAGGGATTTGTTGATATAAAAAAATTGTTGGCCAATTTCTATTTAGAAATACTGGAAATTCAGGCAAATGTAACTCAGGAAGATGTAGCAATGTAACATCACAATTTAAAGAATCTATTAGTTCATACAAACTAAATCCTAGCATGCAGAAGAGAAGTGGTCATGAAGTTCCACACCTAGCTGATGAGCTGTTGACAACTGTTAGCTGCCAGGAAAGGGAGAGTCAGTTTTTGTAGTTTTGGGGTTTTTTGTTTGTTTGTTTGTTTTTTGTTTTCTTAGATTGTGGTCACTGGTAGGTGCAACATTATTTGGTGGATGGCCACACACCTGAGAACATACAGACAAGGCTAATTGGACTGGCCAGGTCTACATTAAAATGAAGGCACAAAGGTGACTGGGTATGATCTAGGAGGAGTTGGGAACAAACAACTACAACCAAAATACAATCTATGTAATTTGCAAATTAATAGAAATGTGTTTTCAAAAAACAGAAATAAAATAATAATTCTTCACAAAGGCATGTTTATTCCACTTAAAAGAAACCTGATTTGGGAGTGTCATATATCAATCTGTTGATATCATTAGTTAAGTAATAAAGAAACTGCTTGGCCCTGATAGGTTAAAGCATAGGTGGGAGGAGTAAACAGAACAGAATGCTGGGAGGAAGAGGAAGTGAGCTCAGAGGCCATGCTCCCCTCTCCCGGGCAGATGCAATGAATCTCCGACCCAGAATGGATGTAGGCTAGAATCTTCCCGGAAAGCGCACCTTGGGGTGCTACACACATTATTAGAAATGGGCTAGTCCAGGTGCGAGAGTTAGCCGAGAAGAGGCTAGATATAATGGGACAAGCAGTGTTTAAAAGAATATAGTTTGTGTGTTGTTATTTCGGGGCAAAAGCTAGCCAGGCGACCAGAGCTGGGGCGGCAGTAACACAGCCGTAGCTCCCACTACAGAAACCTGAGTGTTATTTTGAGCTTTCAAATCCATGAAAATTATAGTTGACATGCTTACACATAAGAAATGTAGGTGACAAACATTTTCAGATTTCATGTACACCACCCCATCAACATAAGCAAACCTAGAGTCCTGATCAAGGAGTCTGCAGGAAACACTAAAGTACCCTGGTACAGAAGGCTCTTCTCATGGGGTTTTACAGAGCCGTTTTCTGCTTGGAAAAAATGGTAAGTTTGCCCAGCCTAAGGAAAGTTTACTTTGAATGATGAAATGGTGACAAAAATGACACCAAGGAACACATTTTATTAGCAATGGTTGAATTTCAGCTCAAAGGACAGGCTGGTTCCGTGAACGATGCTAAAACCCAGAGATCTTGCAAAAAGATCATGAATGCACTAAGTGTACAAGGGGCAAAAGAGAGATCAGCTCTGTGCCATGAAATGTGTTCAGTCTGTTTTCCTTTCACAAGGCATTTGTGTGGAATTGGATGTGTGAAGAGCTCCAGCTACAAGATGAAGAACCCTGTGGGTATCAAGAAACCAGAGTGAAACTGTGATAAACTAGAAAGAGCCAGTGCATCTATGTTCTTCCAGCGGCTGTTTTTCTATCTTCTTTGCAGTGCTTCATGCCAGGCCTGTGAACCTTCCACCTTGACTATGCCATTCCGGTCTAAAAGAGTAATAAGGTACACTCACTCCTGAGAGTGACATCCTCTCATCTCTCAAGTTTTCTATTATGATCTTCAGACTGTACCTGTGTGTTACTACAGTCAAGAAAAAGAAAATGGAACTGTGCCGTAGTTTTTCTGGACCAGCTCCTGAAAGAGGTAAGATTATGGGTGTTCACAAGGCTACAAGACAGGTATCACTGAGTCATCCCCCAAGAGAGTTCATGAAAATCCAGCATGCTATGGGAGGAAACTCACATCTCTACTGTACACCCTCTTCACCTCCTCTAACAGTTTAATGACTCTTTAAAAATGTATTCAGGTTGATTTAAAATGAGCAGAGCCAGTAAAATGTTTTTGTTTACCTGGGCTGGGGACTTTCAGACCATTTGTATATTTTGAGCTTCACAAACTATTTCTAGAAACAATGGCATTAGCAAGGCTTAGCTCATGTGCCTTTCATATAACATTTCTCAGGGACATTTGAATGGCAATATATTTAATACTTTGTACATTTGGACGTGTTATCTATATCTTTCAAGAAACTCTATGGAGCTTGACAAAATCTGCATATATTTGTCCCTCAAATAATCTCCTCCACCAATAGGCTCACTGGCTCTTTACCTGTATTTTATGCTAATTTGAGCAACACAAGGACTACCTCCTGTGACTAATACTTTGTTTTGATGATTGATTTATTCTGACTTTGTCTCTAAAGTTCCTGTCTAGCCACCATGGGGAATCCAGTAATTAATTTTATTGTACTGTGCCTATTTCTCATTCTGTTGCTGTGTCTATAAAAAACATTATGTCTCTCTGTCCACTCAATTTGTGTTAAGTGATGTCTTGATAGAGCCTGGCATGTCCATGTCACATTGCAGATGCTGGATGCTATGTCTGGCAGAATCATGACAACTTTTGGTTCCTGGTGAATCTGTTAAACTGGGGGTTCTTGTTTGCTTTAACCCACATGTTTAATTTGTACAATGTTTGCAAGTTTATTCAAGTATATAATGTATATGGTCAAATTCACCCCTTTCTTCCCCAACCTATCCAGCCCCCATCCCTGATTGTCTGTTATTGTCATCCTCACAGATAGCCTCCTGTGTCTCTCTCTGTGCAGGTAACCACAGCTGCTGTGTGTTCAGGATTGCAACAACTGTCCAAGTATTGTACCTGTGTTTTTAAATTCTTGAAATTGCAAACACAAAAATTACATATAGGTGAATGCTAATTCCCTTAATAAATCATAATACTTTGGTAATTTTTCATGGACTTGTCAAAACATTACACATGGACTTGTACTTTTTTGTTACAATTTATTATATTTTAAATTTTTCATGCAATATATTTTAATCATATTTTATCTCCCCCTCGAGTGCTCTAAGATCCCTCCTATCTCCCTACCCTCCCAATGTCATGTTCTTTCTCACCCATTACCAAAAAAACCCAAGAAAACAAAAAGATAAAACAATTTAAAAAATACCAAACCTTGACCAAAAAAAAGTGTGCACATGCACACACACACACACACACACACACACACACAGAGAGAGAGAGAGAGAGAGAGAGAGAAAGAGAGAGAGAGAGAGAGAGAGAGAGAGAGAGTCTAAAAAATAGTAACCTGAAGATTTATTATTCTGAACTTTACACTGAATCTAAACTTCTCTTCCTCTGTTACATTTTATCTTCTGCAAACTGAAATCCATCCTGTTTTCATATTAATTTTATTCTGTAAGTGCTTTTTGACTCATTTTGCAACCATACATAGCTGTGTTTCCTGGACCTTCACAAACATGGGAAGGAAAGCATTGGCCAGGGTCTAGAGCCAGGTTTCTATTTGTTTAATGAATCTGTCACCTTGGAACAGTTACCACAATATTCTGAACATTAGTGTCTTCTTATGGATCAAATGACATGCTTGGTGGATGAGGATTAAACAGAACATTGAAAATTAAGTTCCTGGCAACATCTGTATCCACTGTACAAGGTCTCAGGGTAAGCTTACAGCTTCAGGAAGGAATATTATTCCTGAACACAGACCAGCCAAAAATTAATGCTAGGTTCTTGTCGATGCAGTAACCGTGTTGATCTTCATCTATGTACCCACAATTTGCACTGTTTTATATTAGGATCTGGAGAATAATAGAAACAGATGCTGGCATCAGGCAGAGAATACTACAGAGGGATAATACAGTGGAATAGGAATAAAAAGAAGAGAAGTGAGATGAAGAAACTACTGCTAGTATTGTAGTCTCTCTCTGCCCCCCCCCTTTGTGTGTGTATGTGTGCATGTGCGTATGTATATGTGATGGAGTAGTGGTGAAAGTAAAGGAAGGACAGCAAACATAAAAGATGAATGATGCCTGTTAGAATGAAAAGGGATTAGCATTTTAGCTGACCTTTGAAAGATAAATAGAGTGTTGGTAATATAGGAAAATCTCCATTGTTTGTAGATACCAGAGCTAACACAGATTCATGTAAAGGACTATATTAACTTCCATACACACACGTTAGTGAGATTTACATGCCTGCATGTGGGCACATGTATAAGAAATAGGAGGATATAAACAATGCCTGTAGGTATATGGACCGTAGAAATGAATGTACCCCTGCCAAGGATGAATGTCAGACAAATGAGCAATAACACAGATAAACAGATGATGGTTGTTCCTTGGGTACATGTCAATTTGAACTAATGATCACTACTGTTAACTTGTGAAATAGAGAGCCGACAGGGTAAATTAGAGGCCATGTCTGAATGAAACACAAAGAGTTTTTAATGTTCTAAGATATCAAAACTGATCAGACCAAGTATTTTCATCATAACACAGGACCAATTTTATTACCTGAGGCTCAGGGAACGTGGTAGAAGAGAAGGTGGAAAGATTGTATGAGCCAGAGGATCAGAGACTTTGCTGTGAGATCATGTCTCCTAGCAACATCAGAAACTGTGCTCATAAAGTATCATCAATATGACTGTCCATGTGTGAACTGAACAATGAGGATTTCAATGGTCATGCCGAACTGCATGTTAGAAGTTCGTGAGGCCTCAACACTACACAAAATCTACACACAACAGAGTAAAGCTGAGAGTAGAAGTGTTCCCCCTAGGAGAGAGCCCAATATTTGGTTGCACAGTGCCCAACATTCAGCCCTGAAACAAATAACACAAGTAAAATTATACAGAATCAACAGGTTATAGTTAAGAATGTGTATGTACATGTGCAAACACATACACAAACAATAACAATGGATGAAAAGGAGGCCATGAATTTTCGAGGAAAGTGATGAGGGGTATATGGGAGACCTTGGAAGAAGAAGGGGAAGACGTTGTAATTGAAATGTAATCTTTCAAGATTAAACAAAACACCTTCTAGTGAAGCCACACATCTCAGAGTAGATGGGAAGTAAAAACTATACTTGATAAGGCTTTTTTAAAGATGATATAAGTTTGGATGGTGAGGGAAGGGATGATGTAAGTGGGAGAAGTGGAATGGGGTTGAATATTATGAAAATAGTACATTATATGAAATAACCAAAGAAATAATAGAAATAAGAAAAGCAAACAATAATGAACTCCTTGATACTGAAGAATAAGTTCAATGCACACAACCAGATTCCATTGCTACCATGTGACCTTTAAGTTATTCGTTTCAGTTTTACCTTACAAAAACAACATACAGAGAAAGGATGTTTTTTGTCTCCAAATCTGAGAGCTTAATAGAGCTTGTGCTGTCTGATCCTTGTCTGTGCTCCTTAGCTGTGTAAGTGCAAACTGTAGTGAATAGGGACATCACAGGGCTTGGGTGCCTCAACTGAATGGCAGTCATCATTGATACTTATGGATCCCAACACACAGAAAATGAAAACTAACTGAATCCATATTCTAGACATATCACTGTCCTTAGGATGCGAGTCACTGAGTATAACTTAAATCAAACAAGTGAAGAACATATCTATATTGGCAATGATTTTTTTCCAGTAAACTTATATAATTGGAAAATTGGAAGTTTTTCCTGTATTTGTGAGTCTTTATATTTATTTTACACAGAAAAAGAAAAATGGTGTGGGAAGTCCCTCTGTATATGTATTGCTTTTATTGGTTAGTAAAGAAACTGCGTTTGGCTAATGGCTTAACATAATATAGCCAGGCTGTGTGTGTGTGTGTGTGTGTGTGTGTGTGTGTGTGTGTGTGTGTGTGTGTG
>NW_004949105.1:1467781-1493419 GCF_000317375.1 Microtus ochrogaster | reverse complement strand
ACATGATGCCATGTAGCAATTAGAGGGGAAAGATGTAAGCTGCCAGCTGGAGCCTTGCTAGTAGGCCACGAGTTTTGTGGTAAAATATAAAATGATGGAAATGGGTTAATTTTAGATATAAGAGCTAGCTAGCAATATACTTAAGTCATTGGTCAAAGAGTATTTCAAATAATATAGTCTCTGTGTGATTATTTCAAGAGTCTGGGAGGCCAGGAAACAAACGAGCAGGCTCCGCCAACAACCCATGTCAACATGGGACCTGCCTTCATGCCATCACATACATGTTTCTGCCCCTCCGTTCCATGGCAGGAAGAGCAAGGCAACAAAAACCTCACTCTGCCCAATTCTTTTCCAAGTTGATAACGATGCAGGTGAGCAGGAAACCTCCCCCAAATTCTCCATCTTTGAAGAGGTCTCTTCAGTCAAAGAAAACTGAAAGCATCTCAGCTGAGCTCTATAGCTATTTCGTATACGTCCAACGTGTCCTAACCAGACTTCTTATAAAGCTTTTTGCTAACCATGTGAAGGTTTTTTTCATCTTGAAAATTATCCAGATTTTTAGGATATCCATTTTAGGATATCAGATAGATGGAATGCTTCATCTTAGAAAGTTTCAGCCTATTTTTACCTTTATTTGATTGAAACTGTTTGTCCTTGGGTTTGTTTTCATTATCTGCATATCCAGAGACGATAACAGCTCTGCATTTGTATTTACAGAAAGCTTTTGATGCAAGTCTATCTTAGGCCTTCTGGGAGGTAAGACTGTAATTCACAGGTACAACTTATTTAATTCCTCATTTATTTGCCCATTGGTACTTAATATTTTTCTCCTTTCCTCAAATTATTGTTTGTTTGAGACACAATGAATAATGACAAACCCTATGCTTTTATGAATTTTAAAATTACAGTGATCAGAAGACAGGATTTTAACAACTGTATAATAGTCATCTTAGTATTATAAAAATACATATTAAGTACTTAAGCTGGTTTCAGGCCAAAGCAGCTTAGTGGGTTTTTGCTTGTTTGTTTTTGTGTGAGAACAATATTCTTCAGCTTGTTTTGACAAAATTATGCAAAGTTAATTTTCCAACAGTGTGCTACCCCATTGCATAATTGATTTAAATTCCTGAAAACAGAGATCATTTGAATGTATGAAAACTACAATTTTCATTTAGTGGTCTATATAGTAACTGCATCTTTATATAAAATATATAGTCTACACTCAGGATTTTCATAACATCACTGAAGTCTATATCATATTTTTCCTCTTCTTTCTTACAGGCACAAAAATCAAAGAGTATAAAAGGCCAGCTGTCACTGTACATGTGGTTGAAGATGTCACCCTATGGATGTTCAACATCTTCTAAAGTGTGTTCCATGACTTCTATTCTTTCATCTAGAAGATTCTTATCATCATTTTATTTTTGCCAATGGTTCCGATCCCCAGATCCTGAAGTTATACTTTTAATGACTTAGCCCTCTCATCCCTTGAGGAGTTCCCCAAGATGAGGCTGCCCTTGATACCTCTCATAGAGCCCTTTATTTAAGGTCCATCCCATCACTTGGGTTAAAATCAGATTCTCAAGAACCAGGTTGGCATGGTTTAATATCTCCTCTACACTGAAACTGTCCTCATTACACCACCCAACTTTGTTCTCAGTTTCCCCACCCTGAAAATGTGCTGTGGTGGCATCAGTCAGATTATTGTTCAAGAATTCTTATAAAGGGATAGGTAGACAGCTCAGTGGTTAAGATCAGATACTTCTCGTACAGAGGATGCAGTATCCACCCCAGGCAGCTTACAACCACCTGTAGCTTTCTCTCCAGGGGAAAGCCTTTGGCCGGCAGAGCCAACTTCACTAACATGTACACACATAATTTAAAAAAATAACTAAAATATTACACCTGCAAAATATCTGAATCAGAATGATCACAGCTATGTCTTGTTCATGTACATTCTATCACTTGGGGAGTTCTAAAGAGCTAAACGGCTCTGGCTACCAGGCAAGGAAATTAGAAAGTTGTCTGATTCATGAACAGAGAGCCATCATCTCAGTGAGGACACAGTCTACAAACATGAACTACTGGCCACCGTTAAAGTTCTGTAAGATGATAACTAATGATAATCCAAGGTTATAGAAGACCTGAACTTATCAAAAAGGTGAAGAGTGGGTCACATGTCTTCTTAAGTCTCTTTGGTTTATAACCAACATTGCCTAATAAGCAACAAAATTAATATAAGTTCTCCTTTCAATGTTTTCGCTGTGATCTCCAAACTTGGTGAAATCAGAATATTAAAATCACTTTAAAATCACTAATGATCTTTTTTTAAATATTTTTTTTCAACTGCAGAGTATGATACAGCCTTCACTCAGAAGGAATACCCAGTCAGGTAAGTCCATTAAATGACTTTGTCATTTAATATAAAAGACTCACCAGGCAGTGGTGGCATATGCCTTTAATCCCAGCACTCAGAAGGTAGAGGTAGGTGAATTTACAGAATGAGTTCTAGGACATCCTAGGCTATACAGAGAAACCCTGTCTCCAAACAAAGAAACAAACAAAAAAACAGCAACAAAAATCAAATACTCACTGGTTGAGTACTTGCAAAAGGCATTATACCATGTCAAATGATAACACAAAACACAGTGATGATTTCATTGTAGGTCTTAAAGCAAAGTATGTCCAATCAGTTGTCAGCGCACATTTATATATGAGTTATTGTTACATACCCACTCATGCCAAAGGTTGAAGAACAGAAGGAAAGAGAGATGCTTGGGGGGGGGGAGGAGACTACCCATGAGAGGAGACAACTTTCTCTCAAGGCAATCCGTTCACAGCCCTAAGAGGTGATGTGCTTCACCTGAGCATTGTGTAGCAAGCTCACACTCCTGTGCTCTGATCCAGGCTTGTGAATGCACTACCCAATATCCAGGCTCGGGAGAAAAGCATACTGTAAAACTCAGATCAAGAAGGAATGAGTTAGTATTAATCAATTGAATAGTTCAAATGGAATCGTCTTCCACTTGGGATTCAGAAAAAGAAAATGGCAATCACAACGTACAGCAGTGTGTCAACCCCAGATGATTCATCTCTGGCAGAGTAATTGCCTGGCATGGATGGGAACAGGAGCTCAAAACCACCACCTACATGTGAGAATGTGCATGAACACAGAGGGAAAAAGAGACACATGCATGAACACACCCACTTCTGTACACATAAACACATATACATACATACACGCATGCACATACACATTCCTGCCCCCCAAAAGTTGTGATATTATCAACTCCCATCTTATTCCCACTGCCAGAATATACCAAAAGTTGTGTTGACCACTATATGTATGTGCATGGTAGATAGAAAAATATATGATAGACAGACAGACAGACAGACAGACAGACAACAGACAGGGAACCAATCATAGATCAATAGGAAAAACACCTTTAGCTTTAGCCTGGTGGTCACAGAAGAAACTATACTTGTTGTTAAGAACAAATTTGCACCATAGCCTTGAGATCTGTCTGTATCTTTGTTGAATTAGAATCTTTCCATTGTAAGAAATGAAAGCACAGCACATTACAGAGTTGAAAGCACTCTACTCCGAGATGAACGTGGGATAAGTAGAAGAGGGAGGAATAAGAATTAGATGGGTGGGGAATTTTGCTGAAAAAAATGCCTCTAGAATAGAGTCTAACAAGCTTTCAATGAACTCACTTCTTCTATTTTCCAGAAATTATCTGTTGTTTGAAGGAGGGGAGAATGCATCCAATAGAGGAAGTATTCGAGCTCCTCCCTTCCCACGGCTGCTCCAGGCAGATGGTGAAGAGAAGTGTGATCTGGCCTTTCCTTCAACTCCAGCCGTGTAAAGTCTGCAAGTGGGAGGGCTGTTCCCAAGCGCTCACAGAATAAAGAGATGCTGTCGAGCCTTCACTTAGGCATCAGGGCTTCTACGGACAAAGACTATTGAATATGAAGAATATAACTATTTGCAGGCATCTTT
The DNA here is from genome assembly GCF_000317375.1 of Microtus ochrogaster. Lineage (NCBI taxonomy): Eukaryota > Metazoa > Chordata > Mammalia > Rodentia > Cricetidae > Microtus > Microtus ochrogaster. Next base: position 1,489,416 of record NW_004949105.1, on the reverse strand, counting down.
TCGCTTTCCACACCTGACAAAAGAGAATCAAGCAAGACTTAGACACGCAGCTTTTATGGGGGGCTTGAAATCAGTGCTCCATTCACAACCTTTAGTGTGACTCTCATCATCTTTCTAGACCTTTTCCAACTCCTGTGGCCTGTGACAATGGGCGGGCTCAATGTTGTCAATAAAACAATAATAACAAATGATGTCTGCCTGCTGCTAAATGTTTACAATTGGCAATACTGTATGTCAAGCATCTTGGGTATAGTGTTGACTTTTGTCAGCTCTCAGTGGTATCGTGTTCAGTTCACATGGAGGAAGAGCAGAGGTTGTATAGGGTTGAGGTGGCTTCTCCAGAAGGTCATATAGTTCAAGACCAAAGTCAAGGTTTCTCCTGATCTCATAGCTACTTCTGAGTGATGCTCCTCCTTCTTGATTACTGTTAGGGCTAATGAATGAGGCCTGTTTCTGTCCTTTGTTCTTCAATGCAATGGTCAAGAAATATTCCTGATGTGCTTTTCCTCAGATTACTAGGCCTAGCCTTGTAGATCTGGCTTAATCCATTCAATGAGTGACAAGTCACTTCAGAGGTCTCCTTGGGGAAGTGGACAGGGAGGAAAAATAGTTGCATAATATGAAGATATGATAGCTGGTGCAGCAGACAGACAAGCCCTATCTAGCCTAAACTCCTTGAACAGGAACAGAACCAATGGAGTCTTCAACTCCTCTGATCACATACAAAAGAATAGATGGAGATTTTCCCAAAGCAATCTTAAAAGTGATAAGCAAATGTAGACCTCTTTCAACTTCATCCAAAACACTTAGTGGCCACCTTATTAGAATGATCTTGGCCTTGCATTCTCAGCATTCCACCAGCATCCGCATATGTCAGCAAACTCAGGTTAGATGCACCATGATTGGAGGCACTGTGAAGTGAGGCACTTGGTAGGGTGGGAAAGTGTGACCGTTCAGCTATAAACAGCCATCCAAAAGCTTGGCTTCCAGTAGAATGTTCAGAAGTGGGCCTTTGGGGATGTGATCTTGTCATGAAAATGCTGACATAACCAATGAGTAATTCACTGACAGATTCATAACGTCCAGGTTTTGTTAGGAGGTGGTGGAAACAGACAATGGGGTCTCGCAAGAAGAAGCCAGTAGGAGAATGCCCTTGAGAGGGCTTCTTGTACCAGAACCTCTACTTTCTCTCTGTGATGACGATCCTGAGGTAAAGGACCTTGGGCCACCACATTCTTTTCCATCATTATCTTCTGCCTCGTGACAGCCATGAGCAAGGGAAACAGTTTACCACAGACTGAAACTCGGAAAGGGTGGTCCTCAAATTCTGAGGGGACTGAAGGGAAGAGACAGTGTGGTCCCTGGATATGTAATGTGGCTAGGGAATCCAGTATGAACTCTGCACTGAAAAACTGAGGGATGAGATGCCCAAGGTCTTACTGAAGTGAGGGTTAGTTAAGAATCTAAATAAGTTCTGTTTGCAGAATGCACAGAACACATGTCAGATGCATATTCTAAACACTCTAGAGAGGTTATGTATTTTGTTCTTCATAACTATCCTTGGGTAGATACATAGAGACCTGTATCTCTATTGTTAGAGAATACAGCTGTACAGACATATTGACTGTCCAAGAGCACACATTAGGTGTTGAAAGTGGACACAGCTAATCCAGACACTTGCCTTTGGAGCTCAGAAGGTGACTCTTGTAACAGAGAGAAGGGTAGCTACAGGAATGTTTGGAGAATGGCAAGTAAGAAAATTCAGTGATCCTCCTCTGCATTCTGTGTCTAGATTGTCTTAGTTATTAGCTCTAATGAAACATTATCAAGTTTACCGGCCTCACTTCTCTGTTCACTTAAAACATTTTAGAGGAAAGGCATATTCTAATTCTTATTGAATTTAAATATTATGTAAATTTTCATACAGTCACACTAAATGTCTATGGGGAGTAAATTGTCACATCCAAAACTGGGCAGAGAATTATTGAAAAGAGTCACTGTAAATGCACGTGTATTTTTGGTGTTGCTCTGATATGTCACAACTAGCCATATACTGTGTACTTAATATCTACTGAAAAGGAAGTCGTACTTTATACACATCCAAGCAACTAACAATTGATAAGACTACCATGGATTGTTTTAAGCTATGACCTCAAGGAAAGATATACTGAGTCTGCAGAATAGCCCCTGGATATTCACAGGTCAGTCATGTTGACTAGCTCTACTGCAGTGAAACTTGCATTTAGAAACAGGAAATGTCACTCGGATGGCTAGTCAGGACATAACGGATCTTTAAGGGCCTTCCTTGGTGTCGGTTCTCATGACCTATGAGTCCTCTCTAAGACCTCAGGTCTCAGAAGACTGTCTTCCACCCCCAAAACAATAGATCCAGATGCAATATCACAGTTGGCCAGAAGGTGCCACCATCAACCATATGATTTAAAAATTGACTTCTACAGATGCTTTAAGTGAATTCTCTCATTTCTTATTTATGCAAATGTCATAAATAACATCTATTTTTATAAACATCAAATTCATACATCTAAAACAGGCATGCATTACTAGGTTTGATTTTAGTCTCTATCATTAGAGGATAATTAATATTTGAATAGCTTACAAAAGTAGAAGTGATTTGAAAATAGGAAGTTGACCATTTATGGGGTGCTCATGACAGGTGAAAGCAGATTTTAGTGGAAGAAGAGCTGAGGATTTTTTCTCTGATTGGAATGCATTTTCTCTGAGAAAAGTTCAGAGAGAAACAAAGGTGTAAGTCTGACCAACAGCACTGAAAAGTGGAATCATCCAAATATCTATGAATCTGTGGACATGTTTGCCAAACAAGTGAAGCTTGAGCTGGCCTGTAGGGATCCATTATGTCCAGACTAGCCATCCAAGGAATATTTACTGTTTCTAAACTCAAGATTCACGACAGTGGAGCTAGTCAACATGGCCATGTAAAGTGGATTGGATGAGTGTTCTAAAACTGAATGGTGGTCTTACAGAAAGAGGGCAAATTTAAACACAAGACATCCAATGAACCCGCAGAAGAAGATAGAGGCAGAAAAGGCTAGACAGTGAGAAAAAGGGGGAAAGAAGCTGCACAGGAACAGCTGTGTAATATTTTCTCTGAAACATGAAGACATCTGGCCCAGCCCCACCCATCCTGGGAACGTAGGAGCCATGTGTGTTCAAGGGATGAACGTGAAGACCATCTAACAAGAAAGATGAATGGGGAAGGACAAAGCCAGAACAGCGAGCAGGCTTTGGTGTGTTAATATGGGAGAGGTGGAGCAGGGAGCTTCAACCCTGACCATGAGAGTAAAGAAGAGTGGATACAACTGCACACATGAGGGTGACCAAAACAGAGCTCAGGGTGGATGGATTTCCTCAGCTCACTAATTTAGGAACCTGAGCCCACAAGCTGTTTAAAATAAAGCAAATGAAACTGCTATTCTTTTGACAGAGGTGGGAGAGGCAGTGAATTCTTTCTGATTGATGTGGCACTTAAGATCCTCCCCTCCAAAACACGTGGATACATAATCCAGCAAGGTTTAAACAGCTAAGATTGGTTAAACGTGATAGCAGTGACCCTGGAATTCTAGGACCATCAATTATATCTTGCTCTTTTGGGTACAAGTAAGCAGATTTTCCCTAGTAATTTATTCAACTAAACTTGCATGAGTTTACATATAAGAGTGCTATCTTCTCTTTTATTTGCTAAAGTAGACTTCCTTTGTTTTTGGTACGTTTGCGTTATTTCAACATTTGTCAGGTATCTCCCAAGTGGCCGAGGATGCGCTAAACTAGCCGAAAGCAAGACTGATTCTCATTGGCATGGTCCAATGGGAATTCAGACACCAGGACCTTCACAGATTGACATCACAGATTGTGAGGGCTTTAAATGGCATATTTTCTATCCTCCCCAGAACTTTTTTCTTTCATAACAAATTGCAAGGACAAAGAAGGCAAATCTAATAGATTTCTTGAGAATGCACAGGATGGATTCAAATATGAAAAAAATAGGCAACCAGGTTCCACGGAAGTATTTCGCCTGCAGATGAATTTGTGGCTTCAATGTCTACTTGGATACCAAGACGAGTCCTGCCAGGAAAGATCAACGCTGAGCACTTCAGCTGTCTAGGTTTAAATACAAGTATAATAAGGCCACTTTAAAGGCAGGGTTATTTGAATTGTTAATTGTGAATCGATTCAGGCATTCATTACCTTGAGGTATTAGATAGGTTAATTAACTACCATGACTCATTTTTCAAATTATAACATGAAGACTAATTTTCCTTACCTTTTGCCTCTAAGATATTAATTAATACATATTTCCCTCACACAGTTTCCACATGCGATGAGCACTCATCTGTGGTACAGCGCTGTGCCTGGCTGAATGACAGCGTGACCCGGCTGGGGTAGGTGCTAACATGCAAGCAGGGGAGATTGGTTCACGTTCCCTTAAGTGCTAGTCTGCAGGGCTAGCACTCTTGAATAAGGCAGACAGGTAACAGGAATCATGCATATGCTAATTGTAATAAATAATGAAAATATTTAGACATGATGAAGTTTGAACTTGAACTTTATGAATAATTTGAGATTAGTATGCAGCGCCAGCCTTATAGTCTGCTTTTGTTCTTTTTTTTTTTTTATGGCAGTCATTACTAAATGATGCTTTGAAGTTTTATAGCAATTTGTTCCTCACCCTGCTTCCACTTTCCTACTTTAAAGCCACAAAGTCACATCCCTTCGGCCTCTGCATCAACACTCATGAGAAGAAAAACCCTGCCTCTTAATGGGGTTCACTGCTTTAGACCCCCCCCCATACTTGCTTCCAGCCAGTGAAAGAGGACACCGTCGGTAGCAGAAATGAATGGAGAAGGTTCTGCATAGACAATGCTCTCTGTGAGAGGCAGGAAACTTACTCCAACCTAGAAGAAGCTCCTTTCTATGCAGGTTCTCATCACCCTGTAGTCTCACACTTTCAATGAGAAGTGAAGCAAAATACAGAAGGATGGGGAACCTGGAAACATCACACAGAAGTGGGGCTTAGGGACACAGAGAAATGTAAATTAATGGGAGTTTCAATCGGCAATCTCCTGTCCAATAGATCCCAATGATTTTATGTCAACGTGAGAAAAAGAGACAGAGGTAATTTCAGAGATGTCATAGGAGACAGTGCCCCCCCCAATTGCTTCTTTATCTTCCCCCAAAGTACAGATGCAGGGAAGGAAGGCTGGGAAGTCCAGGGGACATTGCTGCTGATGGCAACCAGTGACAGAAAGGGAATAACATAAAAGGTTTAAAGCTACCATGAATAGGACTTTGTCAACCTTTAACATTTCACTGTGTGCAATGGCACCATATATCTTGGATTATTTAGGGTCTTACTCTAGTTTCTTTCCGGATCTCATTTGTGCACTGATCAGGTCATATCTCAGCATACAGCAGTTACCAAGATGGCAGAATCGTTCATGGAAATCAAATGCAATGAGAAGATCTGCCTGAGGGACTCCACCACCAAGTTGCAAGGATAAAATGGGTGGCTGGAGAGTGACAGAGAACTATGTGCATCCAGGGGGAAAAATGTCCCACCATCCCCTATGGATGCAGAAATGGCAGACAGGACCAAGCTCCCTTGGCCAATGCCATCTCCATAATTGCTATGCACGCACCATAGTCTGTGGCTCTGGCCTGTCTAGTCTGAGGTCCAACAACATGAATCAGCTTTTCTTCTTCTTCACAATTTCATGGTGAGAAATTTGCTCCTGCTGGTCACCTTAACTATCTCCATGTGGCTTTTTCTTTCCGTATTGAGTCAAGCCATTTTCCCTTTTCACTTGAAGCAAGATCTTCAGATTTCTATTGAGTATATTCAAATCATCAACCTTACCACTTGTGTATGTTGGGGGCAAAGCTAACTAAAGTAAGGGCAACTTGAGCACAAGCTTTGTCAGAGAGTGACAGTCTAAAAGCCAGGGTGACTATTAAGCAGCAAATGACAGCAGGTGGCCTGTACACTAAGTGTAATCCAAAGGAGTGAGTGATTCACATGAGGATCAAATGCAGCTTGATAGCCAATCATACTATTCAAAAAAAAGCCACACTATTTAAAACATATAAGTTGTGATCTTCTGAATTTTTTTTATTGAAAACAACAAGAATTCAGTGGCCATCTGGTAGCAACTCTAGAGAGATAAGAAGCTTTGGACAAGGTGCATCCACTGGAGAGAGTCTGTGACTATTACGCAGAGATCAAACAGGAGCATGAATAGCCAACACTCCTCTAGGTGTGGGTTAGTAGGCAAGCGAGGGCATGCTGGCTTATCACTGTTGGAGATGGCAGCATGCTTCATGCCCCTCTGCGCTTCCTGTCCTCCAGCAGGGGCATGCTGATTCTACATTCATAAATGATTGGTATGCTTTGGCAGTCTGGACTGTGAAACTGGACTCAATGCAGACCTACTGTGCTGAGGTGGAATGAAAACCTTGCCAAGAGGCCTCTCTTCTCAGGGGAGGACTCTCTGGCTCCTCCCTCTAACCACACCTTGCTGGTCACTTAAAATAAAACAGCAGATCTGCCCATTGCTTTCCTACAGCAGTCTTCCTGAACTGATCCTCAGTAAATGGAAGGTCTCAGCAGTCCTTGGCCCTACTCACTTTCCTCACATCTCCAGCACACATCTTTCCTTTCTCCCAAGTGCTCACAACATGAGACATTTGCTATCATTTATCATAGCATTATTTTATATAGGACATGATGTTAGAGTAACTTAAACCACACACAATCAGTTCTTTCTCGCGATGACCTCAGCTACCTCTGCTTTCTTGAGGCTCAACATGTATCATCAGAACCTTGAGGAGCCTGTATTTTGCATGTTTGTTTGTGATTTCTTGTCTTCTGATTCAGACCTATGTCTCAGTACCACCGAGGCACCCATTTCACTTTCATGACTACAGCCTCTTCTGGAATTCTGAAGTGTAACTAAGACTGTCTTTCTCTCTCCCCTTGAGTTCAAACTTCTCTTGGCACACACCTTCAATCCTAGAACTTGAAAAGAGAAGGCAACCATATCTTGGGACTAGATTCTCCAAGTCTAACCATTAAAATAGCCCCAGCCAGTCTCAATTAGGCTGTGAGTTAATCATTCGCTGGATCCTCCACTTCTCTCTTTCTAGTCAAAGACCCACAGATAAAACGGAGTCAGGTCACACAAGCAAGGGAAGGCACTATCTGCCTTGACATCGCCTCACAATTAGTAATAGATAGACTACAAACCTCACTTCAGGTCCTGTAGTCAACAGACAGATTCTCGGAGTATGGTAAGGATGACAGACGCTCTCTCTGTATGCTAAAGATGTGGTCCTGCCCCATTCAGCATGCTGTTTCCTCCAAAAAAAAACAGGCACATCACAGTGTAGCCCACTAAGTGAGATGAGGTACTTTTCTTAATTAATGCCTAGCAAGAAAGTCATATTCTGATCAGTTTGCACGTGAAACTGGTTAGCTTCAAAATTCAGACTCCTCATTTCTTGTGGAATTCACTGCAGACATTTCTGAGCACTGAGTTAACTTTGTAAACCTCATTGTCCTTAAGGCGTTGAAGCACTCCATGGACAAACATACCCAACAGACTTAGGTGTTCCTCAAGAAGGTTTGTCTGTTTACAAACTTCTCTTGACACACACCTTCAATCCTAGAACTTGAAAAGCAGAGGCAAGAAGATCTCTGTTACTATAAGGTCAGCCAGGCTTCTCTACAGTGTCTTACAGAAACAAATCCCAAACAACCTTTCCACAGAGCTGGATTTTGCATGCTCAAAAGTGCTTTCAAGAACTGGGTCCTTGGCACCGGATTTGTTTTTAGTAAAAGTTTCATCTCCAGCCGGGCGGTGGTGGCGCACGCCTTTAATCACAGCACTCGGGAGGCAGAGGCAGGCGGATCTCTGTGAGTTCGAGGCCAGCCTGGTCTACAAGAGCTAGTTCCAGGACAGGCTCCAAAGCCACAGAGAAACCCTTTCTCGAAAACCCAAAAAAAAAGTTTCATCTCCTGCACATCTTACTAAAGCAAATGGGATAAATCTTGGGGTTTCCTTGGGTACCTTTAAGCCTACGATTGAGGGAGACTTCTAGGTAACTGCTCAGTAATTGGAGACTGTGGTCACTTGAACAAGTTTAATGAAAACCACAAGTTAGTTAAATGGTAAAATGGACAAGATAATTCTCAAAACCTCGACTTTCTTGAATACAAAATTGAGACAATAATAGTACATGGCTAATATGTGAATTGAGTTCAGTAACGAAATATTGACTAGTGTCTAGAACATGATGCAGATTCCCAGTGCTGTACTGTTATATAGCACAGTATAGAGGGGAGTCATTTAGCATCACTGTAGCATCTCTGGGCCAGACACAAGACAGAAGGCATCTTGAGATCAAAAGCCTCCACTGTCCTGCTCATCAAAATGTAGATCATTTACCAAGAGTGATCCACAGACAAATATAAGAAAAGCTTAGAAACTACAGAGAAAACCGTTTCTACAAATGGTCTGGGTGGGAAATACAGGAAGTACTTTGAAATGTAAATACTTTATTGCTACATTGGCCAGCACGCAGGGTGTCTCTTTAAGTATTATTCCCATTATAATCATGATGACTGAACGCAGCTTCTCTACGGCTCACTGGTCACATTTCAAACACAATAAGAATCACTTGAATCAATCAGCATCAAAGACACACACATCACAGCACGTTGTATCTTCTGTATTATGTATGAAAGACATCATTCGTAGTTAGGTTACAAGGCTGGGACAGGAAGGCATAGATGGATTCCATGATAAATTAGCCTAAAAGAGAACATTCAAAGAAACATGGTAAATGTACAGAATGCAGTTAAACAACAACAACAACAACAAAACCAAAAAAAAAGAGAGCTGTCACACTTTCTACCATCTTCTAAGTATGAACTTCATTGTTGCTTTTTAAAAGCTCCTGAGTTCACATAAGACAATGCTTATGGAACATTATCAGTGTTTTCTTTGTTTGGACTGAACTGAACTACTACAAAGTCCATATCCTCATACATCTAGCTCTCCCACCAAGAAAGTTTGGATGACAGAGAACCATTAGTGACCAGGACCTACAAATTAAACACCATGACCTTTTTACTGGGTACCTAATATCACACATGCGCACCACCATTATGGTGATGGACGCTCATGTCCCCATGCACAAACAAGCGAACAGAAGCCCTAGCTAGGCCGATAAGCAGGAGAATGTCTTCACTGGGACTTTGTATGTCACTCTGAGGCTCCACACAGGCAGCACTGCCATCCATTTCTTTGATAAGGCCACAGGCACAATGAACAAAGTGTCTATTGGAAATGACTAATGTTCCTGGCAGAAATAGCACTTCAGAGCCATGGGAATTATCACCTTTATTACCCAACACATAAACGAGTAACAGAGGATTCCTTCTTTTGCATCAATCGCTAGTGTATCCTGCAGGGATCTGATCCCAGCCAAGAGAAACGTGAGATGATGTGGTCTTGGGTCATTGATTCATAGACTGCTTTCCTTAAGCTTTTATGAAACATTAGCACAGAAATCACGAATCTTTTCTGCTCTTGTTACTGCTGGAGCTTCTAGAGCTACTGGTGACAGGAACCACACCCGTATCCTGAGTGCCTAGCAGATGTCACCACTTAGCCCAGGCTACATGCGTCACTGAGAAAATAAGAACAACAAGTGAGTCATGACGTCATCATCCCCAGACAAGAGGCAAAAGGGAGTCCATCTGAAATCTGTGCCTGTTACTCTGACACATGATGAATGGGTTGAACACCACAGTCATACAATACCTAAGTTCAGAGCTAGAAAACCCTCAACTACACTGTTAGCTCCCTTTTCCTGTGTTCTCTCTGGGGACAATGATGACTTCATTGTGGTACAATGGACATTCTTGTTGGGAATGCTTTCTTTGTTTCTGGTGTATGGGGAAATCCTAGAAGAAATGATTGAATACATGGGGTAACAAGAGAGGATTTGTGGCCAACACACATACCTCCTGGAATCCTCTCTCTCTCTCTCTCTCTCTCTCTCTCTCTCTCTCCCTCTCCCTCTCCCTCTCCCTCTCCCTCTCCCTTTCCCTCTCTCTCTCTTAAAAGACATATCAAATCAGCTGTTTCTGTGGGTATCCCCATCACAGCCTTGGCCCCTTTGCTCCTAATATCTCTTCTCCCTAGTGCCTGGTTTCTCACTAACCCCACAATGGCTCCCTCTTTAAAGGTATCTCTTTTCTTGCTCTCCCTCTCTGTCCTTTACCAAACTCAGTCCTCTCTGTCCTTTACCAAACTCAATCTTTCTGATCCCTCATGTTCTCCTCCTTGCTACCCTTCTCCCCTCCCTAATCCCCTACCACTCTACCCGGTGTCCCCATGCTGCCAATTTACTATGGAGACCTTATCTACTTCCCCTTTCCAGGGGGATCCATGTGTGTTTCTCTTAGGGTTTTCCATGTTTCTTTTCCTCTCTGGGCTTGTGGACTGTAGGCTGGTTATCCTTTGCTTTATATCTAATGTCTACTTATGAATGAGTATATATTATGCTTGTATTTCTGTGTCTTGGTTACCTCACTCAGGATAATATTTTTTCTCGTTCCATCCATTTGTCTGAAAATTTCAAGATGTCATTATTTGTTACCACTGAGTAATATTCTGTTGGGTCAATGTACCTACCACATTTTACTTACCTAGGACTGACAACAAGGGAACCAGAATAAGACCAAATTAGGCCCTCTGAATATGAGTAACAGCTGAGTGGCATGAGCAGTTTGTGAGCGCACTATCAGTGGAATCAGTATTTATCCCTAGTGCTTGAACTGGCTTTTTGGAACCCATTCTCTTTGGGGAGATACCTTGTTCAGCCTAGATACAGGGGAGAGGGCCTTGATCCTGCCTCAAGTGATATGACAGACTTTGCTGACTCCTCATGGAAAGCCTCACCCTCTCTAAGGAGTGGATGGGGGTAGGGTGGGGAGAAGTTGGGGGCAGTGGGAAGATGAGAGAGAGAACTGAGATTGATATGTAAAATAAGATTGTTTTTAAAATAAAAATAAAAACCATTATAAATAACAAAGAAGAACATGTAAACCACTCAAGTTCAGTTCAAATTAAAACTGGGAACAAATCTATTATTTGTTTCCCTAGAATAAGAGTTATGAAAATTAAAAAAGAAAGAAAGGAAAAGACATATCAAAGTGTAATCACTTGGCAGGTCTTATAAATTGCAATAGCAATGAAGAGTCCAACCATAAACATATAGACAAATGTGTAACCTTAAAAAGTGAATTGTCAAGCATGGAAACTGAGGCAGGGAAGAAAGCCAACTGTGACTATAATACACATGTTATCCAAACAAGACAACTAAGTTTGACCTCTACTTGAAAGTGTTTCATATTTGTCTTTGGCTTAAATCAACCCTCTTCCCTGTCTCCATGCACTTATTTTTCCTTTTTGCAGTCTCTAAAACTTCAAGGACAAGCATTAGTTTAATTTTTTTAAAATCTCCTGAATTACTGTTCCATTGTCCTTTTGTGTTTTTCCAGGTACAACTGATAATTGGAGAGAAAAAATACTAAAAATATATCAAGTACCCCCAATAGTTAACATGACGTGCAACACTACAGAGGCCATTCTTAGCAGAGAGCATGTATGTGTTTAGATTTAGGGGGACATCTAGATGCCAACTTGAACCCAACTGTGATCCTTGCTGTGGTTGGGTCAGAAGACAGGAATTCTGGGAGTAGAGAAAGGATGGATGAGAACATGGCTGGGATCCCTTCTACATCTGGAATTGCTTGTGCTGCCACTAAGATGCTTATACCAATACCATCAAAAAGTAGAAATTACACGTGTATGTAAACCATCAGTGACAACTTAACTTAGAGCAGCAAAGTTGAGCCACTCTTTTGAGAAAGCTTCTGTCCTATCAGTAGAACACATGGTTTGATGATGAATTTAGAAAACTATGCAGGCTACGGAGGAGCCGATGAGAGAATCTTGCATGATTCCCCTGTGTGCTTAGAAGCAGTTGAGCACTGTAATGGAAACCCATTATGAAGCGTCGACTCAGTATAGAAGACATGAATTCACTGCCCTAATCCTGCACATGACCACATTAATTGAAAGGAAGTAAGTCTGATTCTAGCGGGAGATGCCCCATGCCACAACAATGAATATAAAACACAAAAGACTCTTGACTCTCGGGATGATGAAGTAATCTCTCCAACCAAACATATCTCATTTATGGCCTATGACTTATACAGGCACTCCCAAGAAAGTCACTTCTGAGGCTTAGGAACTAACAGTTAGCTACAATCTAGACTTTAGAAAAGACCAGATTTTAAGGATTATCCTGCTTCCTCCCAACTGGTGTTCTTGAGAAATCAGAACAAAAGGAGAAGCTATGGACACAAAGGGAAGAATGAAGATATTCCTATCAATTCCTACATTTCTGCAAGACCTACTTTGAAGGGTTGCCATCTGCAGGCAAAACACCCCAATACCCATGTTTGCCAAAGTTCCCACAGAACCTTTCATGTACGTTGTCAGGTGGCTGCATGGTCTACCACACCCTGTGCTGATTGACATATCTCATCCCTATTCTAAGAGGTCATTCTGTCTCCACAGCACCCATCACAATTTCCTGAGCTTGCATCTAAACTCTTAGGCGTCTGTCAAAGTACCACCTTTGGGGTAGGATCATAGACATTCAAGAGGTGTGGGCAAGCATGGTGCCACCTGGGATTTGACAGAGCTGTAGTATGTAGGCAGCTGTCCTTTGGGTGCCTGGAGAATTGGCAGCCAAGGGGAAAATGACTCATCCAAGGTGCCAGCAATGAGCATATGCTTATGAGATCCTGTGATCATACTGCCTTTGGTGTAAGTATGAAGCCCATGCTCACTGCATGGCTGCTAAGCTCTTTAGATAACTATCCTTCACCAAAAAGTAATGAGTTTACATGGAGTTTATGTGATATACAACATGGATGGGACTTATAAATTATATTTTTCAACCAAATCTGCATACTGTTTTACTCTATAGAGAATAAGCTGGGAGAGACACCCATTGCAAGCACCTCATAACTTCAAGTAGTACCCTAAGGTTGTCTCTCTACTTTGGGTAGCAATTTTGGCCATGTGTTTGTGTTTACTTGAACGTCCCCAAGCACCAGAGGATTGGCCGTTGATTGAGTCGTTTTTGCAGAAAAGATCTTAGCAAAGAACTGAAGCCCTCCCTGAGGAAATTAAGAGATCCAAATGTGGATGTGGCTCCCCACCCACTCTCTTTTATTTTGGACTCTTATTTACTCAGCATAATGCCTCCTTTTGCTCAGAACAGCCTCAATCAGCGCTCTGGGTTGCCTCAAGGTCAGGAGTGCCTGCTGAGAGGGTCTTGCAAGTCAAGAAGCACCATAAGGGGTGTGTGTGTGTGAAATGAAATGGCTGCAGATTGCTGTTCCCATTTCTCTACTCAATCAGCCTCCTCTGCTCAAGAGAATACAGAAGTTCTTCTTCTAATGACTGAAAAAGAAATAAAAATAAATTGTTTGTATTCATTATTTTACCAGAGAATAAAGAACCAATTGGAACACTATGAATTCTTACGAGGACTTCAAAATTGCCCCGGTGGTAGTGTGGTGAATTCTACAGGCAAATCGACTAAGGAAGTGCTCTCTGATTTACATAACCATCTAAAGCCAACTTAAAAAGTTTGGATACTAGAAAATATGGGGATATCGTTTGGGCAATATTATTAAACAGCATGCTTTCAATTAAGTTTTTGTTTCCCAAATTGGTATATTCAACCTGGAAAAGGCAGGCTACAAGTGAATGATTGTGGGTGGGATATATTATTAGTTTAAGAATTAATCAATTTTGCATTGATGGGGCAGTAGATCACATATAAGAAGGTAAAGACTTAAAATACTAGGGTTCAGCTGAGTAATACTCATATTATATTCCACATTTTCTCCAACATTTTATTGGCTTTTGGGATCCTACTCCTCATACTGAGTCACCTTGCCAAACCTTAGTGCTTAGTCTTACTGCAACTTGATATGCCATGTTTTGTTGATATTCATGGGAGACCTGCTCTTTACTGAACAGAAATGCAGGAGGACTTAATTGGGGGGTGGGAATAAAGGGGGGATGGGAGGAGGGACTGAGAGGAGAGGAGGGAGGGAAAACTGTGGCCAGGATATAAATTTAAGAAATTAATTTATTTTTAAAAAATAACTATCATTCAGAAATGTACAGAAGGTGATGCCCATGGCATTGACACCCCCTGCCAATCTAATTTATTATTTTTAATTATACTAACACCCCATTGCTACTATCCATCAAGAAAGACAATGTTCACTGCATAGTATGTATTTGTGATCATACGTATATGCCCGAACAGCCAATAAAGGCTAACACGTAAGTCAGGAAGACCCAGAGATTGTTTCCTCGTTCTATGAGAATCTTGAAACATGTAGACATTCAGGAACGAAGGGGCTCTTGAGGTTGCTTGTACAGAATTAGAAAATCCTCTCAAGGTGTGCTTGGGATGAGTGTCGGATCCGTAGAAAGTTGAAAAACAGCACCAATGGTCATAAAGCAAAAGGCAAAGCATTCAGTGTTGTCAGTCAAAATTTCCTCTGTAGGTGGGATGGGGAATTCAAGCCTGTTTTAGCCACCCCAAGCATTACCTAACATAACCACACTGCAATTCCAAAGAACAGACGAGCTTGCTTTAAATAGTACACAAGTCAGAGAAGGTCTGACTTGTTCTGAATAAAATGTTTAAAGTGTAAAGTTTCCTTTGCCCAAACTTATTGATGAGTTTTTATTGAATTTGCAATACAGTGTTAGTGACATTAGGAAGATATAACAGGTTAGATGGAGGGAGGGAGGGAGGGAGGGGGAAGAGAGGGATAGTCAGAGAGGGAGAAGGGGAGGATGGGGGAGAGAGAGATTTTAATGTTAGGAAGATTGAAGGCAAACAGTTTTGTTTTGTTATTTTGTTTTGTTCTGGAGACAGGGTTTCTCAGTAAAGCCCTGGCTGTTTTGGAGCTAGCTCTGTAGACCATCCTGGCTTTGAACTCACAGGGATTCTCCTGCCTCTGCCTCCCCAGTGCTTGGATTAAAGGCATGCAACACTACCACCAGGCCTGGAGGCAAACTTTCACTGAAAAAAATCTACAGTTAATAAGGTCTATCAGTTTATGTTTGGTTGGTTAGCAGTTTTTAATTAACAGGCAGGATCACGACTAACAGAGGGATCACCACTAACAGAGAGATCATGGCAAGGACAGTTCAGGAAAAAGAATCCAGAGGAGTAGGGGCCTATAGCTACATCTCAGAATGTATTGGAGCCAAGGATCAATAACACACACAACACACAGTATAGTACAGCTAGAGACTCGATTATAGCACAGGTTCATTCCAGGGACTTAGGGCACAGAGAAGTGAGGAACATGAAGGAGCAATGAGGAGTTGAGGGCCATCCTGGAGCTGCAGAGCTTGTACGGAAACTCAGAACAGGAGCAGCAGCAGAGTCAAGTCAGAAAACAGACAGAAGAGCACGCGGGCCTTTCTTGATCCAGGGAGAGGGAGGATCAACAACTAGCTGGTTTCCCGAGGTGCCGCCTGTGATGCGGGCATCAAAAATGATACAATAGAAATAGATGTTGGGTGTGTGTAAATTGGTTGGTAATAAAAATAATTGGTAGGTAATAAAAAAAAGGCCACGATCTTCTTTGCCTTAGTGTTTTTTCCAAATATGGAAGAAAAAAGATTGTTCAGAAGAATGTCTGAGATACGTATGTTTATTAAGAACATAACCTAGAACAGGAGCTGTTAAGCTCTGTTCAAGCAGCGGCAGCAATTGATGCGTGATAAAATGATGTCATTAGAGTCAGTGTGCACCTTTGACAGGAATACAAGACTGGAGTGCAGAAAAGTTTGTCCCCAGACTGACCATGAGAACCAACAGAACGCATAGGGACTCTAGATCAAGATTGATAAATTGTATGTATGTATTCAAGAAGCATTCAGTACTGTCCTGAATGCTTGGGCAAAGAGTGCCTGATGGTATTTTTATACAGTATTCGTTCTTGGATTTACTTTATTGAATGTTGTGCATGGTGATTTCATGTGTGCTCTGGATCATGACTCCAGGCCCACCCTCAACAGGAGACTGCAAAACTCTGGTGTGGCTCTAAATATGTACATTTCTCAGATCAAATAAATCAACACAAAAATCCTAACATCTTTCTTTTTTTTATTTTTTTTCACATTTTTTCACATTTAAATTTATTTATTTATTAAGGATTTCTGCCTCCTCCCCGCCACTGCCTCCTCCCCGCCACTGCCTCCCATTTCCCTCCCCCTCCCCCGGTCAAGACCCCCTCCCTCATCAGCTCGAAGAGCAATCAGGGTTCCCTGACCTGTGGGAAGTCCAAGGACCGCCCACCTCCATCCAGGTTTAGTAAGGTGAGCATCCAAACTGCCTAGGCTCCCCCAAAGCCAGTACGTGCAGTAGGATCAAAAACCCATTGCCACATCTTTCCATTAAAAAGATAAGTGTTTCATTTGGTAAGGTCAATATAGTTTATATTTTTGAGAAATGTGTTGCTTTGTATTTTTTATTCATTGTATGAAAATTGAATCAAATTTGCAGATTAGTCAAGACAAATCTGTGCACACATATTCTTCCTTGATTTAAACTGCCTTTCTAAAATGTTATAAATTAGAATAAAACCAGAGAGTAAGTGAGATGTGACTTTCCTTCAAAAAGGAGCCTAAAATAGATGGAAATGCATTATTCAAATGTGACTTACACTTGACCCAATGCCTATCTATATTTAGTAATCTTCTCTCAGATTAGATTAATAGCACAGTTCTTTCTTCAGCCATTGATCCATCCTATTGTCACATTACATATGAAATGGCGGTGGGTCTATAAAATGTAGTCTATATAATAGTAACTTTACCTGGAGTTTTTGCTACATTGACCATTTCAGGGGATTTATTTCAGTACATAAAGGAGTACACAAAAATGGATTCCACAATGCTTCTAAAGTTTAAAAAAAAATCACTCTGTCACTTTGAGAAATACATACACAGGCACACACATGTGTGCAATATGAAGCTAAAAAATTGAGCATAGCAAATTAAGGAATGGTATTTAGACATAAGTGAAAGCAATGATCTGAAATGTGCTTATCTTTCTGCTTTACAAAGTACATTTTTATTATTGTGCCATCTATAAATTTTACATTAATCATCCACCCTTATGTCAGGCATCATGAGCAAGAAAATTTTAAAAATGATTTGATTTTTATTTGGCTTCTGCAAATACAATAATTTACATGAGCAAAGTTTCCAGTGCTTTAAAGTTAACAATGCTCTTCCATCTCTTCCTTCATCTGAAGTGACTAGCTTCCTTTCTTTGTTATTTTATTAACATATACCAAAGTGATCCTCAAACATTATAAGGGGCTCTTTGTTTCGGAAGGCCAGCTCAGTGATCTTATGAAAGTAACAATTGTGACGTTTGATTGAATGAAAAGCAAAAGCTCATTTGCTTGATTCCAATCGGCAGCTGAAATCAGTTATGTCACCTTCTTACCGTTCATCAGTGATGTGTTGTGATGTCCACTTTACAGAGGATTCTGTGATCTTATGTAACACTGATCCTTTGGGAAGGAAATGTGTCCCCACCCTAATTTACAGGCCTAGCTGCCACTGCTGCCATGGGCTTGGGGTCCCATCCTCTTGGAGGTCTAGGCTCAATTTGCTATGTCTTACAACCTTGTTGTCTACAATAGTTGTGTCCCAGCACCAATGTTGCCCCCCTGAAAAATGTATGCATGCATCTTCAACTTGCATCTTAGAAAAGGCAGAGCCATGTTCTACTGAGACCCCATCTCAACCATCGCTCATCGCTCTACGGGCTCACTGTCTCCACGTGATTTTAGCGAATGTCAAAAATGATACAGAATGTGAAATCATTATGAAAAGCGTTAATCTTTCTTGGCAGCTAGTTTGAAAAGTCTTTTTAAAAATACATTTCTGTCAGTGTATGTACATAGGAATCCTTGAGACATAACGTGACACCAAGAGCTAAATTTAAAGGCTGGGATTATGGCATGTTGAGCGGTTCCGTTCTCAACACCTTAATGGGCCTGTGCCCGCGTGAACACTACTCCAACCACACGAGCAGCTCAAAGGGACTTCAGTTACATCTCCCTGAGCAGCAAAGTCTATGACATCAGTGTGGTAGGCCTGTGGCTACTGCTCTAACTCTCTAGAAGTCTATGACATTAGTGTGGCAAGCCCATGGCTATTGCTCTAACTCGGCGGAAAACTTCCTAGAAAAAAAACACCAAGTGCTATTCAATATCCACATGAAAAATCTTCACTCTTATTTTTTATCCCACTATAAATACTATATAACAACACACACACACACACACACACACACACACACACACACACCAGAATTCATTAGCTTCTCTAGGGAATTATTTCTGCAACTTCCTGTAAATAATTCTTATAGTTGTTTCTCTGAGGTAACATTGACAAAGGAGGTTTGCCCATGCCATGTTTTTTTTTCTCATATATAAATAATATACATTTTCTAATCTGCTTCAGGCTAGACCCCTCTATTCCACACAGGGGAGTCTTCTCAACGTTGACAGAGCACTAAGTGAATATGGACTTTGAGGAGACATGGCTGCTCCTTTGTCTCTGCAGCCTGCTGACTCCTTGTGGCAATGGGGCATCCAGTTATCTGTTAGCACACACTTGTCAAGTCTCCCACATTAGCTCTGGGCTCTTCTCACCCACAAATTTTCTCCACTGCCACTCTAACCACAAGCTGTTCAAACTTACCAACTTGCTTCCTCATGACTTTTCCCTTTAAAACTGTCAAGGCTTTCCCTACCTTTATTATTTTGGGGTACCCACAGACAGCCATGGTGGCTTTGAATTTCCCCAAACAGACCTTTGTTTGCACCCATGGAGTGGCCTAGCATGTAATGCTCTGCTTCACTTCCAAAGTCCCTACTACCTTGTGGTGAGCATAAGATGATGGCTGGAAACCAGATTTTATGTTCCAACAACATAGGTGCTCCGTGGCTCCTGCTCCCATTACTTGTAACCTCGCCACTGGGACAACACCTGCACAGCGGGTTCTTTCTATTCCTTATTATGCACCATGAATGGATGTGAGTAAATTTCTAGCCTGGGCTCGCTGTTAATCTTCAGTTCTCTAAAATTTTCAATTGTTCAATTTTTGGTTTTGCTCAAAAGAAACCATACAGAAACAATGTTTATCTTAGAATTTTTTAAAAAATGACCCATGGGACACTAACCGGACACATATCATTCAGTTTCTTTATTAAAATGTATGCTGGCCATCTGAAAATTGGTGGTATGCCTTCCTGTGGTTGGCCAGGCGGAGAACTGGCAGTCCTTAGGCTCTTAGACATTATGCAAATCGAAGGCCACTCCCTGCTCATCAATTTGCTTCCAGAAAACGAACGGCCCCACTGCTGACATCTTGTCATAGAAAAGCATTTGATTAACTTCTTTCCTCTACATAGTTGACTAACACTTAATTATTTTAAAGGCTTTACTGAAATGAAGAACCTAAATATATCCAATGTAAATGAGGACATTCCAGTAAGGTGTGGATATTTATAGACAGTGGTTTTCTGAGGCCAATGTTTTCTAAGTCAAACTCAAATATTTCAAGTTTTTCGACTTTTGCAAAGCAAATTACAAGTTACTGTCCGAGCCAAGGCAGCCATAATCAGGTTTGTACCATAGACAGTTATTTGTTAAAGTCATCTTATATGTAACTTTTGAAGACACTTTAAATCTGCAGAGAGGAGGATGCTGAGAGATGTTGTGTGCTAGACACACTGATTTGTGTGTGTCCTGGTTTCCTTTTAGTTTCTGTAATAAAATATCTTGACAAAAAACTGCAAACTTGGAGGAGAAGTGTTTATTTGGTGTTCTGTTCCAGCTTATCGTCCATCACAAGGAAGTCAGGGCAATAGCTTGAGCTGGCTAGAAACGTAATGTCCACAGCAGAGCAGAATGGATGCACACTTGCTTGCCTGTTCTTAGCTCCATCTCTTCACTCTTTCATGCCTACGGACCTCCTACCCAGGGAATGGTATTGCCACAGCAGACTGGGTTTTTCTACATTAATTAATTTAGGAGTCTCCATAGATGGAATCGTAGATCCACTCAGTGTAGACAATTCCTCATTGTCTAAACAAAGAGAAGACAGACAACCTTTTTGCAGGTGATTCCAGGTTGTGTGAGATTTTCATTTGAAGCTAATCATCACAGTGTGTACATGAATTTCCAGTCTTCAATCCTTCAGTTATCACCATCCATGAAAACATGGTGATGGTGCTGAGGGATATTACATGCTGGGTAACACTGATGTGTGTTGGTGTGAATTTGCCATATTCCTGACAATACTGAAAGAAAGTGTCCTACAAATGCAACTTTTCTTTCTGACATGCAAGCCATTGATCACAGCAACAAATGTATTCTATTCTGATATAATTGGAAGCCTCTTATGTCCAGCATGCTTTTAGTGTTTTATGTCATTACAGTGCTATATATTAACTTGTTGAAAAGAGCAGGCAAAACTTTTTAGTTAAGGCCTTCATACCTGTCTTCATGTCCACAGAACTACCTGGGATACTCTGCAGGTATTTCCCTGCATTCTGAAATTCAGCCCAAAGCCAGTATAAAAGGAAGCAGATCACTCCACTGCTTTCCTTTGCTGCTTGTCCTTCCAGACATGGGAAAAGTATGACACAGACCATACTAGGGCTCTTCTACAAACTACTAGGTTTTCCTTGACTGCAAATAGGAAATCATAGTTGGTGAGAGAATTAAATAATTTTATATAAAAATATTGATCATAAAAGTGCTGAGTGAGTAAGAAGGCTGGGGGAGGGGATAAAATTGTTTCCTTAGAAACTGTATGGTTTGACTCTCATCACCTGAACCCATAGAAGAAAAAGAGAATCAACTCCTGAAAGTTACTCATCGGCCCCCACATGCACGCTGTGACAAGTGCATATACAAACACACACACACACACACACACACACACATTCTCTATCACACACAATGATAATACATGAAAAAGTCTTAAGTTCTCCTTTGTAATGTTGGTTTTCTTATTTGTATCATTACTGCTGTCGCCACTGCTGTTTTTAGCACCATTGATTGAAAACCTGTAGCTTTAATTAAATGAAGTCGAGGAAGGATGATCAAGTGTGAAATGATCTTCTTCCAAAACTAGTGAAAATGCTTACCTAGGGATGGAAGCACATGGCTGGTGTTGTGCTCCATTGGAAACATTGACTGTGGAACTGGCTGGCAGAGGCAGTGGAAGCTGGCAGCTTGATGTGGGAGTGATTTCTTATTAATAAAGAAACTGCCTAGGCCCATTTCATAGGCCAGCCCTTAAGTAGGCGGAGAAAACAGAATAGGATGCTGGGAGAAAGAAGCTGAGTCAGTGAGTCGCCATGGTTCTCCCACGCCAGGCAGATG
>NW_004949105.1:1426007-1467511 GCF_000317375.1 Microtus ochrogaster | reverse complement strand
TCTCTCTCTCTCTCTCTCTCTCTCTCTCTCTCTCTCTCTCTCTGTCTCTCTCTGTCTCTCTCTGTCTCTCTCTCCTTCTCCCTCTCCCCCCCATAGTCCTTTGATGATTACAGGGCTATTTTAGGAAAGTGGGGTGGCCTTTTCCCCCCTAATTTTTACCTTTACAATGCTGCCCCAGACCAGACCAGCCATACAAATGACAACTGATATTTATATTTTGACTATCATTATCTTCATCTATCAAACGTTTTATTTTTAATAGAAACAGCTAGTATTAGACTTAGAATCTCCAAAGGCAACAATGACTCCTGAACAAATATCTATGTATGCACGTGATGTGTATGCTTGGACCAGATATCGTATATGCATGGGATTACATGCTTGTCATCTATGTATACATGGGTATGTAAAGGCTATGTATGACCTGGGTTCGCAAGTGGTATTTGTGTGTAATGTGTTCTTGTAGTATTTATGTGTGTACCATGCATGATTGTACTCTCTGTGTATATGGCTGTTCTGTGCATATGTGGTGTTATGTGTGTTCACGTAGGTGTTGGGTATGTGTGCACTACATATGTATGTGCTGTGCAGGGATGTGTCTATCTGTGTGTAATATGTGTTGTGTATCTGTGAGTGCTGTGTATGTGTTAGGTTGTGTGTAAATAGATTCTCTCCATAAATAATGTGTGCGATGCATGTAGGTATGTCCTTCCCATATATACATGGTGTTAAGGGCAAAAGTCTAGGGTGTTTGGGAGGAAATCAATAAAATTTCAGAATTTAATCACAGTCGTTTTTAATCACTAAGGAGAGTTTTAAGAAATTTTCCTTCTTGCGGTGGCCTTTGGCAGAAACCAATTCCATTTCTGTGTCCTGTTCTCACATTTTATCTCCAAGTGGATGACAAGACACAGTTCAGCCACCCTGTAGGCAAGGACTGTCAGGAAGGAACCACTAAAGGTACTGGCTTCCCACACTGTCCCACCCACTTATCCATCCAGCACTAATTGACCCAACAGAGAGGACCCAGCTCCGGTGTGGAAGCCTGTGGTGACAGTCGATAGTCAAGAAGCCTGTGTCTAGAGCAGCACATGCCACCTGCTATAGGGAAAAAAAAGAGTGTCCTTGGGCTCTCAGGGGTTGCTCTTGGAAACCTCAAAGACACAACAAGCTTGTAGAAGTGATAATTAAATAGAAATAAGAAAATGTTATGTAAGAAACAGCAATCCTCACCAAGAAAATGATGTGAAATTTCTATGAAGAAAGGACCACCCTGTGTTCCATCCATCATCTGGCTATCATCTACCTACCTATCATCTATGTATTTGTGTGTTTATCTATCATCTGACTATCTATGTATGCACTATCTACCTATCTTCTGTTTACATACCCACCATCTCTCTCTCTCTCACTTGACTGTCATCTATCCATTGTCTACCACCTATTTATTATCCACCTATCTTCTAGCTAGATATTTAATACCCAGATATTTATCATCTATCATCTATTATCTATTGATTCATCTATTACCTTTCTAGCCATTATCTACCAATCACCTACATAATCCATATTTTATCTATCAGTTAATAACCTACCATCTATTCTCTATATGTATCCTTATTAAAACTGCAGCACAATCAGGCATTGCAAAGGCCATGATCAAAGTATCCTGCAATATTAACAGAGATCGTCATTTTCCAAACAGTCTTGGTTTTACATTGAGCCAAATAAACTATGGACATTTGAGATCTGTAACATCGAGTCAAGAGTTTACCCAGCCACAGGTTTTGCTCAAGAAAATGTGCTACTGTCTTATATTGTGTTCCAAAAACTGAATTTGTGTTTGATCTATTGATGAAATGACTTATTATGGATTTCAGTATCTGGTAACACAAAACAAAGTGCAGGTAATGTGAGATATGCCACCAAGTGCCTCATTCACCTTGGAACAGCTGCCAGCAAGGATGCTTGTTGTAATTCCACATAAATCTATGGCTTGGCATCTGGAAATAGGCCCATGTGCTGTACATTTACACATTTATATGTAGTCAACTGGCCAATCTACACACAGTATGGGCTTTAATAAATTCATATTTCATCAGGTTTTATTTTCCTTATCTCTATATTCATCTTTTTTTGCTTTTCTCCTTTTATCCCATTTCATCTGTTCTGGTTCCCTCCCTCTGTTCTCAATATTTTTCACTCTGCCACATCTGTTCTAGAATTTCAAATTCAGTGGGACCAGCTGTCTGTCTTCTCTCTTACAGGTTGGTGTGAGTTCTGTCTACAGATCTTGAACAATTCTCCTTCCTTTCACCACACGGCAGCAATTTAAAAGTGATAATTAAAAAAAAAAGCCTAAAAAATTGTAAACGAACAAATGTGATCCTGAAGTCAAATCCACGAGTTGTGGACTCCCGCTTTGAAAGCATGGCCAGGCCTCAGAATACAAGACAGTCACCTAATATCTTGGAATTGACAAATGGCCTATTTTCTTCTCCAAAAGCTACTATCTCCAGAATGAATTATTAACCATAGGTTTTATTTTAAATTAGAATTAAAGGGCAAAGCAATTTAGATCGGTTCTGAGGCAAGCTTTTCCCCTGAGCCTCACTATGAGACAAAGCATTGGCATTTGTCTAGCGCCATCTGCTGTTCAAGCCAAGCAGCAGCATGAACCAGCTTTCCAAACTTAAGTTATTTAGCTTATTTCCAACAAGAAGAGATAAAAAAAAAAACCAAGACAACAACAACAACAAAAACAAAAAACCCAGAAGGAATACAAACAAACAAACAAAATACAAAAAACAAGCCCAGAACAATTAAGAACTAGAAACACAAGTGGAAATGAGAAACTATGGAAATATCCACCCCTTCACCCATTTGAAGATGATAGACAGCACCAACAACCATAGGCTTTGAGGTTAGTCACATACAAGCGCTGTTGAACAATTTACTGATATTTTCACCTGTGAGTCAGGGTCTTATACTGAGTCCAGGGATGCTTAAATTCTCTACTTAGCGGCGGCGGGCTTGTCCTGCACTTCTGGCAATCCCCCTCCTGAAGATTCCCAAGTGTTGGGACTACAGGATTAGGTCCCCATAGCCTGCTATAGTCTCAAAAACTACATAATCAAAATGTTCTTTCTTTACCACAACCCAGATAAATTACGTCATTACCAAGGTCAACATTTTTCATATTTTCTTATAAATAACATGTTTGCTATTGTAATAAAATGAATTTAGATTTTCAATATTTAAAGAACACAGCATATTCAGATTTCCTGGCACATTAACAATTAAAACAAAAGTACAGTAAGTTCCGCATGGCTTGAACAACAGCAAAAATGGGGAATACAGATGGCTTGGGGTCTAGTCCCCTGCTGGGTAATAACACGAATTTAGCTAAATATGTAGGGCATTTGAAGAACTCTGCCTTGCACTCATTTATTACTATGATATAATGTCACCCTCCAAGACAAGATAATTCATATGTTGTGATCATCCCCACCTCAGAAGAGAGCTGCATCCCTAAGCAACACAATTCATCCGGCATCTTTAAGACTGGTTAGCATGCATTCATACCTCTGTAAAATGCGAAACAAATCACCAGGTGTGTGCAAGTAAGCTGCCTTTACAGAGATCTCTTTCCTACTGACTGGGGATTTTACTAACATAATGCTTCAGTTGCCAGTTAGATGTTTACTAGCCTTGATGTGATCACTTAAACAAACAGGTATACTTCTGCACTTCTTCAGATTCAACTATATTGGGATGCCAGTTCCCGCTATATTCTTTGGAAACTTGGCCAATCAGTTGAAAGTTGGTAATTTGGCAAAATGCAACCCATGACTAGTATGTCAAGCACAGTGTGTTTGTGCGGTCTCTTCTTGTGCTGATGTGTTCCTTTATAAAAGAAAAATCATTTCCTTACGAATTTCAGATCCCTGGACTGGGCTGGGGGTTGTGAGGCAGCACGTACGTGATATAAACTGATTCAAGGTCTCCAGCAGGAGCAGCCGCTGCTCTTCAACGCTGAGCTAATTCTTCAGGCCCAATTGTGCTGCTTTCTTAGACAACTGTGACCTCTTTCTTTTGTGTTCTCAGCATGGTAGACTTTTGAAATTATTTCTCAGTGTTATTTGAGTATTTACTTATTTTCTTGGACATAAACGAGACCGAGTCCTAGAAGCTAAGAACAATAAGCTATAGCAACAATGGAAAGCAGGAGGAGGAAGGCAATGGACACCCACGGAAAGCTCATCGCTTTCTCTTCACACACAGAAAAGACCGTCATGTGACCTCATGTTGACGTTCAACCAAGGAAACATTTCAAGTATTTTTCAATATTTCAAGTAACATTGTCCTTTGAACGTTATTTGTTTTACTTTTGTATATGAGTGCTTTTCCCTTGAAAACAAATTTTCTTTTATACAATATATTCTGATTAAGTACAATAATAAATACACAATTCCTCTCCCAAATTCTCCCATATCCTGCACTACCCCACCCATTCAAATTCTTACTCTTCCTTTCTGTCTCTCATTCTAAAATAAACAGGCATTAACAATATTAATATAAAATAAAAACAAACCATAACAGAGCCAAACAAACATACATTAAGAAAGGAAGAAAAAAGAAAGAAAGAAAGAAAGAAAAAGAAAGAAAGAAAAGAGCCAAGCAAAAGCACAAGAAACACATACAAACACTGAGACAAACATATTTGTACACATACACACAAAAAGTACATAAAGAGAATATCTGAAGCCATAACATAAACAAAAAAATCTGTAAAGTTAAAAGAAACCATATGAGTAGTTTTTAATGCATGTGTGTATCTGTGTGAGGCATGTGCATGCCATACCTATGATATCAGGTCAGAAGAGATGTTGGGTCCCCTAGAACTAGTTACAGATGATTGTGAACCACATGTAGTTGCTGGAAAGTAAACCTGTGTCCTCTATAGAAGTAGCCTGGGTTTTTAACTGCTGTGCTATCTCTCCAGTCCTGATATCTTCATTTTTAAGACACATTGTTTTTGTTGTGTGTGTCTATTTGTATGTATGTATGTTGGAATAGGTACATATGCACATACATGCCCATGGATCCTAGAAAAGGGCAGGAGTTCCATACAAGTCTGGGCTACCTTGAGAGTTCCATGTTGGCCAGGACTACATAGAAAGATTCTATCTCAAAACAACAAACAAAAAAAATTAATGTAGTACCTATGGAGATTTCACAAGCATGAGATAAGAGTAATTGGAATGACTGGGTTTGTAAGATCAAGGTCCTACAGGGGGCCATAATAACCTGGTCAGGAGACCCGGAAGAAAACTTGGTAAATACTTGCAGAGCATCTCCCCAGTCTACACTGATATGCACCAGGAATCTGAGAAACAGTTCCTCTCTTTTGGATTTATTTTTGTCAGCCATAATCTTATTATTAAGTTCTAAGAAACTCTGCCACCCCCTTCTTGAAGATAGTACCAGATAGTCCTTGGGCATGTAATAGAATTCTTCTTTTGAGAGGAACCGAAGGGATGAACACATTTTAAGAGTCCATTCCATGAAGTGGTTCACCAAGGATAAAGAAAAAGGGGGAGATGATTTGGGGACCTCCCACCCTTCATTGATCCAATTGCAATCTTATCAGTAGCAGCAAGGATATACAAATTTACCTTGAAATGTGAGCTCTCAAGCCACTTGTTCTTCTCAGAGTAGGGACAGAGCAATATGGGGGTCCCTTAAAGATGTCTGGAGAGTTGATGATGCCGCATGAAGGGGTGATTTCCCCAGACGCCACTTTTCCCGAAGACTCTCTGGACAGAACAATTGCCTTTAAATGCCACTCTCTTCTTAGCCCTAGTCTCTAAAATCCTCTTTATTAAATAGACACATCTCCTGTGTTCGCAGCTCACCCAGCCTATATTGGATTTTAGATTTACTCACTTTGAAGTGTTCTAGCACAGTAATTGGATGAAGATGGAAAGTTGCTTCTCTGCTGTGCCTGGGGTTGGTGTTGTGTATTCTATAAATATCCCCATGTATACATGGCACGATAACACGAAACAAATCTTCTCCCTTCGATGCATCCACTCCTCTGAGCATTCCTTTCGTAAACTCGGAATAAAGCGTTTTCCCCTGTCATCCTTTACACAAAAGAATTCTGATCAAAGCTGTTCAGAATTATCTCACAAAACAGAGAATTGAAGGCATACCCTGCCCCTTCATCAGTCCAGCACCCACCACAAGGCAGGAATTCATGTTTTCTTTTCCACTGAAGCCAGTACGAACACTGTTCTTTCCTCTCCTACAGGGCAACAACCTCGCCACCACACACAATGATCTGGTTCTTGCAACAGTGTCGCTTGTGCTTTTTATTCTTTCTACATTGAGTAGCTCCTGCGGTGTGTGGTGGAATAGTGCATCATCTACTGACTGTTCCATTCTCGGGTACCAATGCATGTGTCATACATCACCTCATTACCAGACTGTGTCTCTAGAAGTGTGATCATACCACATTTTTGCCCTTGACTCTGTAGTGGTCAATGGATCCTAGATATTCAACCACCAGTTGGTGAGGAAGTGAATTGATAAACAATTATTTGCAGTACACAGTGTTTGTACTGTATTCTGAATAAGTAACTACCCATTGTATATTTGTCTATATTCATCTGTACCTCTGTTTAGAGCATGTTCAGGCCTACAGTGTCAGGTTATCTGTGGTTAAAAGGTAGATACTGCATTATTTTTTTTTTACTCTAAAAATCAAGCATTATTTGCTGTGGATCTCTGGAAACAGTTACAGAGATCTGCAGTCCATCACTGAGCTGAGTTCTGGGAGTCTTGCTGAAGAAAGGTAGGAGGGATTATATGAGATAGAGGAATCCACAGAGACAGCTACCCTGAGTTCGTGGAAGCTCATGGACTCCGGACCAATAGTTAAGGAGCCTGCATGGGATCGACCTAGGCCCTCTGTTTGTTTGTAACAGGTAAAAAGTAGAGACAGAACATAATATTCATGGATAACAGATAGATGATAAGTACATAGAGGATAGATGGTAGGTCGGTAGGTAGATAGATAGATAGATAGATAGATAGATAGATAGATAGATAGATAGATAGATAGATAGATAGATAGATAGATAGATAGATAGATGCAGAGGGATAATAGGCAGGTGGATACAAGATAGGTAGATGGAGATATATGACAGATGGATGGGTTGACAGAGAAGTAGGTATATGATAGATGACATAGAGATGGGTAGAACGAGAGAGATGGGAGATAAATGAAAGCTAAGTTGATAGATGTTGATACATAAATGGATGGGTAGATATAGTACATAGGTGGTAGATACATATATAGATGGGTGATAGATAAATAGATAGATAATATGTAGGTAGTGAGATACGTAGATTGTTGATAGATGGTAGACACATGAATAGTTCATAGGGATTTTTATAAGAGAGAACAGTGTCTCTGGAGAAGATTCATGAGGCAAGGAACAGCTTTATGTCATTAGATGAAACCAACAAGCTTAACTGCCAGTCGGACACCGCATATCTTGGTCCTATTACCACATCCTAGCCATCAGGGCAAGCAATCCATGTGGACTTCCACTCTCCTTTTGAAAAAGTAAAATGCATAAGTCCCCAATGATCTTTTGTGTTTTCTAGGACAACACAATTGCTCTGATGAACACAACCATGTGCAAGTATCTGACGCTCTGGTTCTTCTCACACTGGGCAGTAGCAAACATTCAAGGACAGATAATCCTACCTGGTGTCTTCCCTACTCACCCCTCAGATCACTATTTCCCCCTCCTCCCACCACTACAGATCTGGTGACACTGTGACATGAAATACTCTTGCCTGTCTGCTTCGTGATTGTGTGGAATACCAGGGTCCTGCAAGTGTTTGAAGGGATAGGGAAAATCTTTGGAGTGATGTTCCATTAGCTTCTTTTCTTTGGGGTCATCTCCATCAAACTTCTTCCTGTTAAACATTCACAGCTTTATTTAACAGGGAGATTGTTTCAGAAGAGCTGAATGAATACACCTTTTAATAACATCATCACAATCATGGCATCAGCTTAGAATATCCTGCAAGGATACCCACTCCTTTTTCTTAAGGACGAAATAAGAGAACACCCATTTGAGTTTTAGTTGAATATTTTAAATTTAGAATTTTGAGAAAGAAGAGAATGGATAAAAGGAATAAAGCAAATGGCAAATCCCTTGACTAGTGTAAGTAGAGAATGCTTAGGAATTACAAATGAAATGCAACTCAGTAAACAAAAGGGAGGGAGACAAATCCCTATGAGCACTCTTTGTTAGACTGAACATCTGTGGAAGTGCTGTAGATTTCATGGGAACTGTAGCAGAGAATGTGGAACACTAGGGACTGTTTTAGAGTATCCGACAAAGGATGTTCAAATTTTCAATATCGCCATTGTTCACTCTCATTGGCATTCTGGATAGAAACATGGATTAGGTAAAACAAAATGATGGAATAAATTCGAGAAGGATGGCAGGTGAGAGAGATGACAGATAAGGGTAGATGACAGATGTAGATGTAGAGATGGACAAATAGATAATAGCCTGATGATAGACAGACAGACAGATAGGGTGCTCGCTTGTTTAATGTCAACTTGACATAAACAAAATTCATCAGAGGAGGAAATCTCAATTAAGAAAAGGCCTCCAAAAGTTTGAGCTGTAAGCAAACCTTTAAGGCATTTTCTTCCTTAGTGATTTATGGAGGAGGGCCCAGCCTATTGTGGATGGGGCTATATCTGGGCTGGCAGTCCAGAGCTTTATTAGAAAGCAGGCTAAGAAGCCGGGCGATGGTGGCGCACGCCTTTAATCCCAGCACTCGGGAGGCAGAGACAGGCGGATCTCTGTGAATTCGAGACCAGCCTGGTCTACAGAGCTAGTTCCAGGACAGGCTCCAAAGCCACAGAGAAACCCTGTCTCGAAAAACCAAAAAAAAAAAAAAGGAAAAAGAAAAAGAAAGCAGGCTAAGAAATCCATGAGGAGCAAACAAGTAAGAAGCAGCCCTCTGCATCAGCTCAGCCTCCAGGTTCCTGCCCTGTTGTAGTTCTTATCCTGGCTTTTTTGATAATAAACTACGATGTGGAAGTGTAAGCTGAATAAACCCTCTTGTCCACGAATTGCTTTTGGTCATGGTGTTTCATCACAGAAATAGTGGTCCTTCCTGAGACACACAGTGAGACAGAAAGATATAAATTATAGGTATACAGTTAGAGATGAGAGACAAGAAGAGAGATAGAAAAGATGTGTGGATATGTGGTAGATATTAGTGAAGGTGTTATAAGTGATAAAATTAGAATAAATAAAGATGCATGACATGTTTCCTTTGTTTTATGGGACACCTTATATCTCATAAAAAACTATCTTTCATGTACAGCCCATCAGTGGCTGTCAGCACATTCATATGTGCACAGGCACCAACATCTAATTTTATCAGGATCAGATTCCACATATCCAGCCATGCGATAGCCAGAAGACGTGATTTGACTGAAAACCTCCTCATCCTCTGGTCCTTTCCTTCTTTCTATCCATTATTTTGTAATTTTTTACAATCATTGGAGCCTAGACGTAGATATGCTGTTCAGGGCTGAGTACTCTGTAGTTTTTATGAATACTTGTTATTTTGTGTTTTTACATAGGAGTGGACTTGTTGGGTCCTGGGGTAAGTTTGTGCCTGTTGTTTTGTGATATTCTCAAACTGTTTGTCAACAATGGGGTAATGTTTTGCATTTCTGCTAGCTAACGATTATACAAGGTATCTCATATCACACTTTCTATTGTACTCATGGCTGCTTCAACAGAAGATACCTATTCAGATCCGTATTCATTCAGAGCAATTAATAAAAGATGAGGGGTGTTTTTTTCCTATAGCCTTGATTTTGTTGATGGAGTCTCATACCACTTTTGATCACTTACTGCAGATTTACCTGTTTGTTTCCTGTGACCTGTTGGGTGTGTTTTGCCTTCTCTCAGATTGAAGTGTTGCTTCTGCTATCCTCTGTAGAGATGGCTTTGAAGTCGGAAAATGCTACCTGCTTGGAGAGGGAAAATCAGTTTTCTCCAATGGTGTACCATTGGATATATCAGTCACACTCTAGGATGTGCCTCATGCCTAGAAGTAGTTGACCATTACAAAATGGATTCCAGGTTTCTTTGGGTGTGGTCCTGGGGTGGGAAGGACCACTGTTTTGTTTGGTTTTAATTGGGGATTGTTTTGCCTAACTTTTCTTTCTTTGTTAAAATTTTGATATTTGTTGTTGTTGTTTTTGTTTTGTTACGTTTTGTGTGGAGGGAAGAAGAGGATGTTGGCTGGGAAGGGAGGTGGAGAAAGTGTTAGAGGAGTTGGGGAAAAGAATATGATAGAAATACTGTATGAAATTTTAAAGGAAACAAAAGGTGAATTCCTTCCATCCTTTTTATTTCTCCTTTAAATTTTAGGAAGATTTTTCTGGGTATAATAACTTACAGTAAAAGGTGAAAGATTTATATGATCTGAAGAGAAACCTTGAATTTTACAGAAAAATGGATGGAGCTAGAAAACATTATTTTGAATGAAGTAACCCAGATACATAAAGACAATTATCACATATACTCACTCATAGGTGGTTTTTAAACATAAAGCAAAGAAAACCAGCCTACAAACCACAATCCCAGAGAACTTAGACAACAATGAGGACACTAAGAGAGACTTACGTATATCTAATCTACATGGGAAGTAGAAAGTAGAAAAAGATAAGATCTCCTGAATAAATTGTGAGCATGGGGACCTTGTGGAAGGATTGAAGTGGGAGGGGAGAGGCAGGAAGGAGAGCAGAGAAAAATGTAGAGCTCAATAAAAATCAATAAAAAGGAAAAAATAATTTATAATGATAACTGTAGTCTTTCAGGACTTGGAGTATATTATTGTGGGAGCCCCTGGAGAGGTTTAAGAATTTCTGAGATTGTTTTCCACTTTGTGTCTTTTTTTAAAAAATTAGGTGAATCCTCTGACACCCCACATTTTCACTTTTAGTAAAATCCAGCTAATATATCCTTTTTTTTATTTTGAAGTCTTACCTGAAAGTAAAAATAAAAGCTCAGGCTGTTAGGTTCCTGTGGTCAGTGCTTCTACCCTCTGAGCCATCCTGCCATCACTGGAGTTCAACTTTTTCTTTGCCTGCAGAACGCTAGTTGCTTCAGCTCCATAAGTTGAAAAGAACATTGCTTCCTTTGCTGGATGTCTTGGCAGTCTTATTAAATATCAATTGACTGTGAATGTGAGGAATTATTTTTAGACCCTCAGTTTTCCTCCTTGAATCGATAATTCTATCCTTAACTCACTAAAACCCTATTTTGACTCTGTATATCTTTTATGTACACAGTTGAGTTTGGCCCTTGTCGAGTAACAAAAATTTTTAACCTGATTTTTGATCATGGGTTTTTATCTGGATACCTTAACGCTTGCTATCAACACATACATGAAGCTTACAATTAGAGATCAATGTTTCTTTTTTCTTCTCTTATTCTTCCCTTTTTTCCAGGATCAGTACTTCATTTTCTTATCCAATCCTGCTTGAATCTCCTGTGTAGTGTTGAGTAGAAGCAGCAAGAATGGATTCCTTGCCTTGTTACTGATCTTAAGGGGCCTTACCCCAGAATTTCAACATTAATTACAGCTAACTGCAATGGGAGGGAGTGTTATTCATCAAACCATTGAATATTCTTATAATTTTTGAAAAATTTTGTACTGTGTCTTGCTCAATCTTTTCTCTTCAGTATGATGATGATGATGATATGACATCTGTCTTTAATGATTATCATTTTGTGAAATTATATGCACTTGACATAGCACATGTAGGTGTAGAGGTCAGAAGACAACTTATTGGAGATAGTTCTCTCTGTTCATCTCAATGCAGATTACAGGGATTAATCTCAAGTTCCCAAGCTCATGTGGCAAGTGCCTTTACCTACTGCACTACAATGTCTTCCCTTCCGTTTATTAACACAACTTACAGAGGGCCCTTCTATAGAATATTTAGTCATGGAAAGACCTTATTTAAACTAATGGTCACATATGATTGTACAAAGAATTAATGTTACTGCTCTCTGTGTTGTTCAAAGGCAATGTAATATTTTATACATGCACTCTTCAGAATAGCATAAGATGTACCTAATATTATTACATGAAGTGATTTCAGATATAAAGTTCATGGATCTTCCTTTGTTTCTGATATAAATAATTCTTTTTCATGTTGGTGAATTGGTTTTGCTGATGTGAGAGGAATTTTACATACGGTCACTGGAGAGTTGGCTCAGCAATTAAGAGCACTGGTTGCTCTTCCAGAGGACCCAGGTTTGATTTTCAGCACCCATATGGCAGAGCACAATTGTCTGTGACTTCAGTTCCAGAGGCTTCTACACCACACATAGGAATATGTGAAGGCAAAAACATTAATGCATATTAAATAAAAAAAGAATTTTGCATCCATAGGTATGAGTAGGTATGTGTCTATATGTATCTTACCTTGTGCTGTCTTCCTATTGTATGGCATAATGCTTAGAGTGGGTACAATGACTCCACCGGGCAGTATTTTCTCTTCTTGTATTTCTGAATGGGTTCAAAAAACTGTTGTGAATTCTTTCATTCATGAAACTATTCAGGCCCAAACCTTCCAGCTTGAGAAGATAGATTTTTGTTCCTGATAAAACTACGGTCTATTTATAGTCTAGTGAGTTTTTATGTAATTTCTTCAATCACTCTAGGTATTTTCTTTTTATTATGACCTTTTTCTAACTTTTATGTTATTTTGTTTATTGACATGAAGTTTTATATGTTTATCATTTATTTTTTGAAAATTTCATGCAAGTATACAGTGTATCTGTATCAAGCCCAAACCCTACCCTTTCCTCCAACTCCTGGGCTCCCCCAACACAAATCTCTTCCAACTTTTTTTGGGGACTTACTGAGACTATTTTTGAAAATGTTATTTTGTGTGTGTGTGTGTGTGTGTGTGTGTGTGTGTGTGTGTGTGTGTGTGTGTTTGTGCAGGATTTTTGTTTGTGGGTGCAAAGGGTGACCAGGAAACAACTTTGTGGGGTTGATTTTATCATCTTCCTAATACATGGGTCCAAGGGACTGAAATGGGATCATCAGGATTCTGATACATTTGCCTGGACTTATAGCCTCCTGGAAGCTTAAGTTATATTTTACAATATCTTAATTTTTGTAATGTTAATATGGTTTTTCTGCCATTGTCAATTTAATGACTTTATAGTCCAATTTCTATCTAAGTGGAAAGCCTAGCTGTGTTTTCTTAATTGTTGACAATGAAGGAACATTTATTCTGACTATTATATAGACATTGTATAATGTATATGTAAGGCTTCATTTTTCTTTGTCAACCTAATTCAGTGTGACCTTCCTTCTGCACTGAGACTGTTACGTCACCAGCGTGCATATGAGGTTTTATGTCATTTCATTTCCAAAGTAATTTTATTTCTGGTTTTTATCCTTTTTGAGATTTACTAATTGTTTTATTTCTAGGCATTTTTGACTTTTGAAAATTAATTTCTGATATTGATTATAAGTAAAATAAAGAGTGTATTTTATTGATTCTGCTTATATGGATTATTGTGGGTATAGGTTATATCATTTTTAAGCTTTTGAAAGGATTCACTATTTTATGTATGGGTGTTTTGTTTACATTCATGCATGTGCATCACATGTGTGCCTAGGGCCCATGGAGGCCAGGAAAGTACACTCAATACACAGGGAATAGAGTTACAGACGATTTTAAGTTGCCATGTCTGTTCTGGAAACCCAACGTGGGTCCCTTCAAAAAAGCAACAAGTGCTGTTAACCACTGAGCCATCTCTACAGCCCGGATATTTATATGATCCATGTCTCCTAAATCCAATTTTTTTTTTTGCTTTATCCATCAGTAGAAGTAATATTTTTTAGTCTTGGATCAATTATACTAGCTTGTGATGTGTACATTTGATTTCTGTTTGTT
The DNA here is from genome assembly GCF_000317375.1 of Microtus ochrogaster. Lineage (NCBI taxonomy): Eukaryota > Metazoa > Chordata > Mammalia > Rodentia > Cricetidae > Microtus > Microtus ochrogaster. The sequence goes on along the minus strand of NW_004949105.1, from coordinate 1,453,467 downwards.
GGTTGCTTCTTTGTTTATAATTGCAATACCATTGTGATGTGTTCACTATTTAAAGGCTTTAAAACATCCTGTCTGACATATAACGCTTTGTTTTAACCTCTATTTTGCTCAATATTAATATTGATATCTCTTGCTATTTAAACTGAGATTTGTTTCATCATTTAAAACATATTTGTATACTTTCATCTGATTTTTGTGCTCTGTCAAGGGAGTGTGATTGGAAACCATTTTCCTACCTTAGCTTTTTTACTGAATTGAGTAACTCAACCCCATTTAGGTACATTAGAGGCATAGTTGTAGTTAGCGCTCTCATTTTACTTCTATTTACTCTTTTTTGATCCCACATTTTCTTTGTAAACAATGATGATTTCCTGCTCTTCTGCCAAAATCCTGCTTGGGGATTTTCCTCTCATCCACTACTGTTTATTTATCCACTCACCCACTGAAGGGCATGTTTGTTTCTTACCTATTTAGCTAATTTTAAAGAAAGATTCCACTAACACATGTGGGCAGGATTGGTGTGGGGGGGCACATGTGTATGTACATGCCTGTGTGTGTATATGTGTGTGTGCATGTGTGTCTGTGTGTGCATGTGCGTGCATGTGTGTATTTCATTTGGGTTTGTACTGCAATGCACAATTGTTAGATCATAAGGGTAAGTTACGTGTGTGTGTCTGAAGCTGCAAAAATGTCTTCCAGAGTTGTGTTGATCTGCTTTTTGTCACCATGAGTGACAACAAGTGTCTTTGCCAGAACTTGCTGTTGGTCTAGATTCTGGTCCTCTTGATAAATGTGTCTGTCGAGGTTTGAATTCAGATTTCCCTAATGACCTATGACATATGTATTTTCCATCAGTAGCTCCCTTGGAAAAGAGTCTCTTTAGGCCTTTTGCCCCCCCTTTTTTTTTAAACAGAACCATTCATGTTTGTAGCCCAGGTGCTCTTATTATTAAGTACAAACAATCTTTTTTCTTATAAACATATTTAATGTAATAATAATGTGTGATAACTGGATATTGCTTTAAATGAAGTATCAATGAAATTGTATGGAACAAAATAAATAAGACTGAAGAGTTTAGCATTCCAAGTGAATGGGTTTGAAGTGTTTGACAAATGCCAGGAAAGTGTAGACATGGGATAACGTTTGTACAACTCTGACAGCAAACACTGATGTTTCCCATAATGAACTTAAGAGAGAAAATGGACTTTGTAGCTGATGAGATGTTTCATCTTCATTTGCATAACTAAGCACAATTATGTAAGCGACAGAGTTACATAAACATGACCCTTACATTAGTCTATTAAATCAACTAATATAAGACCATCAAGGAGGGAAAAAAAACAATTTACCCCTGAGGACACAAAACTTGCAAAGAAATTATTGTGTGTCTGGTGAGCTACAATCTTCAAGGGAGATTTGAATCCAGTCATTAAAGCTGTTTAATGACTGGATTAAGACATCTAACTAAATTACACATTGTCCTTTCTTTAGACCATGACACCACTTCTCAGGACTTCCCTGAAGATCAACACCTAACAATGTAAAAACACAGAGGTAGCTATACTCCATAAGTGTAAAATGTTGAGAATGTCCCGAATAGTACATTTAAAATGTGAGTGAATGAATTATGATTTGTCAACACTTCCTTTTGTACCCGCAAGGCAAGGCGATATTTACTAAGATAAATGGAGACATTCTCTAGAAATCGACAGGGAAGCACTTGCACACTGTACTGAAAGGGAGTGTGTAATGCATCTCACACATGGTGGTCCGCTGACACTGATGTACGAGAAGAGGAGGTGAGGATACGAGGGCGAGACATTAATCAGTGAAAATCAAACTGCGAAGTTAATAGCTAAGAGAGTGGGTGCCTCCAGGAGGCTGATGGAGAAGTGGTCAGAGAAGCTGGACTACTAGAGGAGGGATTGATTGAATGGCCCAAAGATCCAGTGTGCTCCCTCCTGATATGTGACTGGTTCAAAAAGGAACAGAGTCAACCAGGATGTGCCTAAAAGCCAAACAGAGACACAAAGAGTAAAGAATGACGGGTTTTACAAGTCTGGGTGTACCATAAAGTGGATAGAAGAAGCAGGGGGAATAGCGTTAATACTCAGCGTAAATCTTAGGGAGTATTTAGACTATCTATGATTAAATATGAAAATAAAATATTGTATTTTAAATCACAATTTTTTCTTACATTTCTTTAGATTAGAAATCTTTACATTTTCAACTTTTAAAAACTCATTCAATAAGCAAATTTTGAATAACAATAGCCAGATTTCTTATTGAATAAAGGGAGGAGAGAGAGGGGAGAATGGAATTCTGGGATAGTCAGTTGAAGTCAGATATTTCACATGAATTCAGGGTTGGATAATACTGTAAAATATTATTTTTAAAAGTTTTACATTTGTTTATGCTGTAGAATATTTGTTTAATGATGCAAAGATTGTTGCATTCTTTTATGTTGTGTTTGTTTATCTCTGTGAAGTTGTGTTACTTTGCCTGTTTAAAACACCTAATGGTCTAATAAAGGGCTGAAAGTCCAAGACCTAGGCAGGGGAAAGTATAGGCAGGGCTGGAAGGCAGAGAGAATAAACAGAAAAAAATATGGAAAGAGAAAATGAGGGAATGAGAAAAGCAGGAGAAGAGGACATCAGGGGCCAGCCACATAGCCACACAGGCAGCTATAGAGTAAGAAGTTAAAAAAGGTATATAGAATACAGAAAGATAAAATTTCAGAGGCAAATGATAGATGGGATGATTTAAACAAGAAATGCTGACCAGAAATAAGCCAAACTAAGGCCAGGCATTCATAAGTAAGAATTAGACTTAATGATATTATTGGAAAGCTGCGTGGCAGGTCCCCAAAGAGTGAAAGAGTAAAACAGCCATACAGGAAGACATACAAATCCATCCTCTGAGAGGGACACAAACATCAGAGCATGGGTAGCAAATAGCAAAGTTAGCACCTGGGAATTTTCTCAAACTAACAAACAAAAAAAAACAACTGGAGTTCTTCTGAGCAAAATACTGATGACTGGGCAGAAACAAGAAAGACTCAAGGAGAAACTAGGGGGTAAGAATATTTTCAAAAAAAGTCAATGGTTACAATGCCCAACTGTGGGGACTCAGGAGAAACCAAACCTCAACAATTTTAGCAACAAGTTAATTATCACTATAATCTGCAATTCACGCTCTTAAATGGAAAAGAATAAATAATAGAAGACAGAAAGAGAAAGATTCCTAGTTAAAATGGAATTCTAATTATTAATCACCAAAGACATGATGAAAATAAGAAAAAAAATCATTTGGCAAACACGATTATACAATTCAATGCTGGAAACAGAAACAATGATAACCCTTGTCAGGTAAAGATGCTAACTGTGACAGGCAGGAAGTTTTACCAGGGGCTGGAGAGGATGGCTCAGCAGTTAAGAAGATTGGCTATTCCTGTAGAGGACCTGTGTTCAGTTACCGGCACTACATGGTACCTTGTGACCTTCTGTAACTCTAGTCCCAGAGCATCCAATACTCTCTTCTCACCTCTACTGGCACTGCGTGCACATGACACATGAACATACCTGGTACATGAAAATACAGGCAGGCAAAGTACTCCTTCATGTAAAATAAATAAAACTTTAAAATACTAAAAATAATTTTCACTGGTTGTGGTAGAAAATGAATGAAAGTAGACACCCAGCACCAGGGATAGCAGGGGACTATTTTCATTACTGCCATAGGTTTGGGGCTACCATAATCATGACTAAACTCTTACAGGAATCCCACCTAAGAGAACTTCAAGAAAATAATGTGTCTATCCTTAAGAGAGACAAGATGCAAAGATTGTTTTAGATGAAGTAATACAGACACTGCAATACAGAGGATGCTACTATGTCCTCTGCATAAATTCTACCAATTTTGAAGATGACACAGCAATCATTAATGATATATTCTAAGTTCTGTAAACTGAGGCGCAGTGATCTGGTGAGTTTTCATTGTTTCATTTCAGAAAGATGGATAAGGAAGCTGAATGGATTCTGTATATTTGGCAAGCATTCACAAGTTGTTTATGTTATAATGAAAGAAAAACCTGGCAGCCTACAGGGTTGGTAGTGATGGTGACTGCAAATAAGATCATAAGGGAAAGGGGCGGGAAAGGGAAGGATGAAGAAAGAAAAAGAGCTTTAACTCAGACCTTGGCTGTGTCAGGTGTATGGTATACCCACTCAACAATCCTCATACATCGGCCAGCCAGAGCAGGACTTCCTGGTGGCCATAACATGCAAACAAGGGATCATAACTCAGAGGAACAGAGCTGCTTAGAGATGACAGAGCCATCAGAGCCTGGTCATCTCAGCAGTCTGTGGACCAGACCCAGGAATCCCATGAAATCTCAAAATGGTCAATCTTTTTGTCCCATCCTGCCTACCTATAAGCATTGTGTTTGGTTTTGTAAGTAATTACTGATATACCTTGAGGTCCTCAAACCAAAACATAAATGTGATAAAAAAAAAAATCTACAACAATTTCCTGAATCAGAAACTAGTTCCGAAGAACAAAGATAGTCATTTTACAATACCTGCATGCAATCAATGTTCACCTCTCACATTTAATTAAGAAAATCATCGGCATTCATGTCAAGAACACTTCATGTATATACATGGCTCTCACACTGGTCTAGGACACCAGGTCCATCATCGTCTCAGATGGCTTATATTCTATTTTGTTATTTTTTTCACTTGTTATGTTTTTGCCAATTTCACATATGTATAAAATGTACTGTGGTTGTCTCAATCCCTGTAATCCTCTCTTCTGTCCTTACCATCCTTTGAGCTCACTTCTGGTAGCTCCCACATCTTAGTTTTACTGAAGGGACCCATGGTTGCTATCTCACTTCTCCCCATCTCCCGGTGCTTACAATCTTTCTTTCTCGCTTCCTTTCTTTCTTCCTTCCTTCCTTTCTTTCTTTCTTTCTTTCTTTCTTTCTTTCTTTCTTTCTTTTTTCCTTCCTTCCTTCCTTTTTTTCTTCTTTTCTTTCTTCAAATACATGGGGGTTTTGAGATTTTAATATAACTACTTTTATTTCCTTCTTCCCTTTCCTCTATTCAAGCACTCTCATTCCTTGTTATATTTCAAATCCATGGCCCCATTTTTAATCATAGTTGAATATCTGATGAAGATGCAGAGTTGTAGGGCCTAGTCCCAAATGATACATCTATTACATAGCTCCCACACCTAAGGGTCAAAGAGTATTGAATTCGAGGGGCAGAAAAACTGTAAGATCCAGAGGACCAGGGAGTTTGCTATAGGCCTGAATTATAGAAATGTGAGAAACAACACCCATGAAGTCTCATCAACATGTTTGCCTAAATAAGACCCAAACAATGATGATACCAATATACATGTTAGCATGAAATGGGAAAGGCCCATGAGGCCTCAACCCTAAATTAATCAGTAACTAGAGGCAACCAAAACTGCTGAGAATGGGAGAAAAAGTCTTTCTTAGGGAAGAAAGCATCAGTTGGTTATCCAATATCTAATTACAGCCCTGAAATCATACACACATGTCGACAAAGACATTGTACTTTTGCATTTAGGAAGGCTTGTGCTTTGGGATGGAAGGAGTGTGACAAGAGCTTTGTAATGAAAGGAGAAACAGCTGGGGTCTGAGTGGGGGAGCAGATAGCTTGGGGACAAATGATAAAACCTGTAGTCATTGGTCACAGGACTGGACAGGGAGGGTGTGGCTGCACTTTCCTCTAGCTCTGTTGTCCTGTGGCTCCTCCAAGGGTAATGTTCTAGGTATCAGTGAGATGTATTTCTCTCTTGTAGTGCACCATATTGAGTTCAAGATGTTTTGAGCCATGGCCCCAGCTCCTCTCCTGAACTCCACGACCTTTGCAAGCAAGTCCAAGGATGCTTCTTCTAAGGCAGAGAAGTCCAGGATGGCTGGTTCTGTGTTTTGTTTGATATTAAGGAGTCAAGTCATAAACTAAGGCACTTCTACACTAACAGAGACTAGAAACAGCTGTGCTCACCAGACTCCACATTAAGAAAATAGCAGAAGACAGTGTATAGAGACTCAGCAGCCTTCTCTCTATTCAAACCCTTATGCCATCCCCAAAACCCTCTCTTCCAGCCTATGAAGATCTGAAAAAAACCCTCTGATCTGAATTTGTGATGATTATATTTTACTGTTATAGTTAAGTGCAGTTAAATCTCTATATTCAAAACCACAGCTCTGATAAATAATACCAATTTCATCAAGTTCACAAATGTAGTCTTATTTAGGAGACAGACAATGATTGTGGCAGGCTTATCTCAGAGAGTTTTATTTCTTGAATAAATTAACATTGGTTACTGACGAAGCTGGACTTTCAAAGACATATACATCTTACATGTGTGAATACAACTATATTTTGAAGATTAGTCTTTGGTAACTTAAAGTTTGTAATTACAGCAATGCATTACTAAAAATCTTTCTTCTTTGGGGAGTTTGCCTTCAAAGCCACAGAGTCTTAGGATTTTAAATATCTTTTAGGAAATGTCTTAAGCACTTTTTCAAATGTTTCATTAGAAGCTGCTGAAACAGATTTCTTAAAATTGGAAGCATGCTACAGCTCTCCTTCAGGGCTTGTATCAATGCACACAAATCACTTTAATAGTTTTCAAAGAAACACCAAGTTGTTTCCTGATGCTTGCTCATTATTGTAGTCAAGCAATTAATTAACAGCCGTGAAGCCCTCCTTAATTAAATGCGTTTACATTATTTGTTTAGACACCACCTTGTTTCCTCCACTGATTGTAGCAGTTGACATCCACTCCTTTGTCTCATTTTAGCAAACAAACAGATGGCGGATTATTGAGGAGGGGAGCCGCAAGAAGGCAGCCTTTAGAGACGGGTGTGCTAAAAGGGGTGGGGACCGAAATAGCTGCTTCCACTGAAGCAGGCACTCTCCCACTGCCATATGCGTGCCGCCACTCGGTGACTCAATGGGAGTGCAGGAGGGATGAAACCAGACCTCTCACTCTCTCCCTTCCTGTCACATGTGAACATGTTTTTCTTGCCATCTCTCACCTGCCACTTAACAATGTTACTTCATTTAGATATGGCATGGCTTTCCAAGATCTCTTTGAAGCATTTAAATATGGCTGCTATTAGATAATTCTCTTCTAAAACCAAAGAGGGCATCTGTTCACTGTTGTGCCTCTCTATTTTAATAGCATGTCCCTCATACACACTGGCATTTGATTCTGCCTTCACTCTGTAATAAAGTTGTGCCCAGGAAGCATAGTAGTCAGATGGCCAAGAGCGAAGGCTTAACACTGCCCGTTTCTTGCTCCTGAAAATGTCAGCTAGAAATGCCATCGAAAGATTCATGAACCTAATTTACTTAATTTCAGAACATGACAAATATTTTCAAGATCTCCAGGACTACATTACATCATTAATATTTGTTAAAATATTAAGTATTATCCGATTTCAGGGCAGTGTCATTAAAGGAATAAATAAGAAACAATGTATAAGTCGTGCATTGTATGTGAGCCTACTGACTAGTCATGCTAACTAGACCTCATTGACCAGTCCCCCTACTAACCAGTCCTCACAGACTAGTCCCCTCAGTGACCACCCCTACTGTCCAGCTCTCATTGACTAGTCCCCACAATGACCACTCCTACTGACCAGCCCTGCATCTTTTCCTTGGTAGTTTATTTTGCTCTTCTTTGGGCTTATTGCTCTTTTGCAGTTACACAGATATTTTGCCTATTGTTGATTTACTGCTTTTACTATTTTTAAATTTGACTCCTATCCTAATTGATCGCTAAATATCAGTCAGCCACAGTGTGGGGTGGAACACAGCCAGCCAGAGAAAGCACTGCAGTCCATTTGTCAGGGTGCCTGAGGTGACAGTCTCCCCTTTGCCCCCTGAAGTGTTAATGTCTGATTCTGAAGGCGTGAGATGACATCAGCACTTCGCATGTTCAGTTCCAGAGAGACAAACAGACTTCCAACAATTTGTGTCTTGTTGATGTTTCTTGGGATTTTTGTTGCTGTTTTAATTTATATTTCTTGAGTTTTTTTTTTAAATTGGTTTTGGTCCTGGTTTAATTTTTAAAAAAAGAGAAAGAAAGAACGATGTTGAGTTAGAAAGACTGGGAAGAATCTGGGAGGTATGGTGGGGGGAACATGATCAAAACATATTGTATGAAAAAATGAATAAAGGAATGACTGAACACATGGAAAATTATCCATCTTCTTCAGCATTGCATAATGTTTCTCCTTTTGCGATGTGATACCTAGAATGATACCTTATTGCTGCTTCTCTTCATTTAATATTTTTTAACTTTAATCAAATACATTACTTGAATAAATTGCATATGGTGTTTATTAATTGTAATGGTGATTATACTTCCTCGTTAGTCATATCTGTCTGTGTTTTTATAAGTGTTTCTAGCCTATTTTCCCATGGGGATTTTAAACTCATTCCACACGTATTCCAAGGTATAATCCTTTGTTATATGTTTTTAATTTGCCCTTCAAATTGTCTTTAATTTTACTGTAGTAGTTTTTCCCAGGATAAAACACGTATCAATATTTGCCTCACCTAGAATGTAGTAGTGGTTTCTACAAACCAGGGTAATGTGTCACCTAATCAAAAATTATATAAATACACATTTATGTTATCTCCTCATATTGATAAGTAAGTTTGACTTTGCTCTAAAAGCCAGCACACAGATGTCAATTACTCTGTGGATGTTGTCATGTGTTCATGGGCATGCTAACTCTGCTAACTTTCCAGTACTTTCTATAAAGAGGGAAATTGTCTTCTTCCAGCAGCTTGAACTGGCTGCAATTTTGGGCAGGTGTCCACATCTTTGGATAGCTGCTTGTCTCTCAATGCCTCTGCTCCTCTCCGAGACAGTCTCATAGGGCACAAATTCTCATGTCATTTTAATACCCGCTGGCATCTGCCATTGATCTCTTCATTCTCATGCTTTCTCCCATATCAGAAACAGGGTTATTTAATAACATCAAAAATGCTATTTTTGGTGCCATTGACTTCTATGAAAACTTTTAATCCTTTTTCTCTTTTTTGTTATAAGTTCTTGCAACTGGATAAGCACCTATCAGTATTTACTCTCTTAGTTGTGTTAATTTGTTTTTTTAGAGAGTCGTGTGTTTTATGTAGCTTACTAATGAGTAATATTTCTGTCTCTATTTGGCAGAAACAGATTATGACTCCCTCTCTCTTCTCTATCTTCACAGACTTTTCTGAATCTGTAAAAAATAAGTTTAATTTTTTTAATCTATTAAAGTTTTAATTTAATTTTATTTTTAAAGATTTATTTCAGTGTTATTTGCCTTCTGCCCTTTTGCTCTGATGGTTCTGTGAGGCTAAAAATTTCAGGCTGGTTACTGACCTCACATTCCTGTCTGTGTTCCTGTCCTGTTCTAGGCTCCACATATGGGTAACCAATGCCATCTTCAACAACGTATAAGAAATAATAGAGTAACCATTCATTGTCACTCATTACCATGTGCCTATCTTCTTGCAGTGCCATTGACAGAACACCAAGTTCTATACATGCTTGGCAGGCACACTACCCCAGGAAGACATTCCAAGCATGGGAGTAAGTGGATTCCAATGTCAGTTTACACTCTAGATTCAATTCACAATTGATTACGATGATAGTGATATTGATGGCAATGTTGGTAACAATAATGACCATGGTTGTGATGGGGGTGTGATGACAATGGTATTGATGAAGATGATGGTGATGATCGTGTGTGTGTGGTGTGTAGGCACACAAAAAATTAAGGAAGTAGCTTTGCCATTGTATTTTCTTTGTATTTCACCACAGGTAACTTGACCTATGCCAGTTTGCTTTAGAATTTTATTAAGATTCTATCAATGACCTTTCATGTTATTGGCCACGAATCCCTGCTGAGAACACATGTTTTCAAGATCATGGGGCTTAGAACACAGAGTCAGAAATCACAGAACACAGGGCATCTTCCCTGAGTGACTGTTTTGTCTGTGGGGTTTTGCAGGCTTCTTCATCACCCCAACCTTTGCTTTTACATGGAAAAAATTATTCAACTTAGTACTGTTTACAGACTGGCCTGTGTCAGCTTTTCTCTCAGAGACTGATTTCTGAGTGACTTAAAATAAACTTCACTTATTTGACAATTGTTAGAAGATTCAAAAACCATAAGAAAAGACTCAGTGTCTAAAGACAAATACTAGCCTACGTGATTGGTGGGTGCTTTACACCAGAACTTACGACCCATGGCCTCAGATGCTGAGCATAAGGGTGTGGTATGTTTCCAAGGTTTGGAGATTAAGTCTAGTCATTATATGAAGAGTCCAAACCCTGCCTTCCACATCCCATACACACTTTGTAATTGCTAGTTATTATTCTTATCTCTGACAAGCACTACGTTCCCACTGAGCCTAGGTTTTTTTTTTTTTTTTATAGTTTACAAATCGTCTACAGTACAGATCTAGTTATTATGTCATGTCATGGTCTTTGCATGTCTACATCTCGTTAGTTCTTCCCCAATTTTAGCTGCTGAGGCATGATGGCAACGCACACTCATGCATACAATGCTACCATTTTCCTCACCTAAAGGCCCAGAGCACAGGTTGCTCAGATATGACATCAGCTTCTCATTGAACCTTGTTATTTGTGGTATTTGTGTAAGACACCACATTCTCCCATCTTCAATTACTTCACAATAATTTTAGTGTTTTTAATAGTACACATTAATTACATAGAATTGATTTCAGTATAACATTCTAATACAGGTACACAATGTAGTTCAATATACCTATACTCCATAATGCTCTTATACCCCCCAACATCTGCTTATGTTCTCCCCTCTCCAGAATAGCTCCCAAATACTTTCATGACTTTTTCCTTGATCCAGTGAGTTTCATTATGGCTTCTTAGAGAATCAAAGAGAAGGAATGATTGACAGGAGAATAGACACCTTAGCACTGAAGGATCTGTCTGTCCTCGACATTCAACTGTGTCCAAACACCGCTCATTCATCATCCCCTAGGAAACAGAAACCTCCCCCATTGCTTAAACATCAGGAACTAGTCACAGGGGATTGAGTCCGTATGTGAGGAGATGCAAGTCAAAAATGGGCTGATGAGATCCTCACATACTACACAGCCATAAACCTGCCCACAGTCCTACAGGTGGGGAGATGCCTAAGGATGGACCACTAAAAGGGCATGAGAATATGAGGGTAGAAGCACTTGAACCAGGGCAGGGAAGATGTGCAAAGATAATTTTGGATTCTTTATGTTTTCCTCCTTTCTGCCTTAGAACCCAAAGCACGACTCTCCGTTCTTATCTCTTGTCCTGAACTTCTCTAACTTCTCACAATCTGACCCATCTATCGGCATGCTTGTTTGATCAAGTTTAGAAATTACATGTGTCAAAATCCTGACTGGATCTTAAAAGCATCTGTCATTTCCAGTTTGGCTTTGAGTATTTCACGATCTGCACTCATGCCCAAGATTAAAGCGTGTCATTGCATCCACGCCGTGAACACTGCAGACTCAGTGGAGTCTGCAGAAAGTCAGGCCCCGCTCCCAGTGTGTCCAGTCCTCCTTTGATAATATCAAGCACACTTTTACGTATTCATTTAGGAAATATAAAAGAGACAGAAAAGAAGGCGATGTAAAGAGACTCTTGCCATGCATGCTAATGCACACTGTTTGTATAGACTGTGATCCAGGTAGATAGCGATCGAATTAGTTTGAACAAGGGAAATTCATGATGAATGAGACGTGCTGAGAAAATAAATGGCTTCTTTACACTCGCTGATAAGAAAACCTTTAAAAACCTCTGTGGACTATTCTAGATTCCACTTTTCCCTTCTAATATCTTTACTCACCAAATTATTTACTTGGTGGTGTTTATAAGCGTACTCTTGTGACTGGAGTTCAGAAATCTTTAGTCACAGTGCAGTGAAAAGCCCCTGCTCACGGTAATCACGGAACTTGGCTGGCAGAATGATTTTTACATTTTACTTTCCAATATCACTCTGCCCATAAAAATAATAAATTGCCACCTACGTCTTGTTTTATACTTTGTATTATTTTATTTTGGGAATTCAAATCAGAGGGGAAGAGAGAGAAAATGATTTTTAGGTTTTTGCTGATGGTGAAATTAAAAACAAGGACCCAGGCTCTCCGGTGTCTGCATCTTATCACAACCTTCCACTCCCTGGCGTCATCACCTTGATCATCTAGAGACAATGACAAGGCTCAACATTTAAAACTATGGACGTTATAGTTCTTGGCACAACTCTGTATCGCTACTCTGTTTACCCTTCCCATCTTTCTAAGAGGCTGGGAACATGACCAATGAAAAAGCACAGAGCTTGCTCCATGAAGCCCTCCACCTCTTTCCAAAGAAAGAAACTGGCTTTTGCTTTTGCCTTGTTTTGGAACAATTGCCCCAGTGTTAGAAGAAAGCATTTAAGTAGGTCATTTATTTAGTAGGGAATATTTAGGATGAATTAGTTGTAACACAAAATTTTAAGTAAATATCATATGCCTGCATGTCTGTACCTTTTTGCCTACTTAGCTGAGAAACACGTGGCTCTCTAATATTCATGGAAGTGGGGTGATGTTGATGCCTGCTGAAAGACAGCCTGGTGATTGGAGGATCCTATAGTCTAGTCAAGAAATGAAAGGGCCATTACTTAGTTCTTAGAGACAAAGTGTAATTTGGGCAATATCTCATTGATTTATCATTTTTGCTTGTGATTTGTATGCTACACCTGACATTTCTGTATGCCAGTGTGGTGGTATAAGGACCATGGCATCTGGAGATCAGTACAGAGGTACTCTATAGGCCCAAGAGGGTGACAGCAGCTGAGACACAGCTGTTCCATTCTCATGCAGGATAGGAATCCATGTTACCATGCATCTTCTCTTTTGACTCCCAGGATGACCACAACTTAGAAAGCATATCAGATTGCTTGGAGTGGCTCATAAACACAGGGCACAAGATGAAATCTTTTATGAAAAGTTTTATGAAAATTGCCTAATTATACAGGCAGGTGAGTCTGAGAAAAAGTGAAATAGAATCGATTTTATGACAGTCCTTCAAAAAAAAATCCCTGTGAAAGAGATGCTAATTCAGTGCACTGTCAGAAAATGGGTGGTTACTTACCAAATAAAATTGTATAATAAATCTATATTTTATATGAATTTAAAGTTTGGGCAGAAAAGTGATTACAGTGTTCCTTTAAAAGCTTAAACAGAGCATAAGATATATGACTCATGATTTGATGAGATTACATTTAAAAATAATACATTTCATTCTCAGATTATGCTATAAAACTATCTTTAATCATTGAGCTAGCCATGTCTTCTGAAAATAGAATCATCGCAGTTTTGTGCTAAAGGCAACTGTTCCTTTGGGGAGAGCTTGGTTGGGTAGCTTGTGGTTCTGCCTGATTTAAGGAGGTTAGTCACTAGACATGTCATAATGACAGTCACTATGACATATCTGTAGGTTGGCCAGTCCATACTACTGACAAGCTGTACAGGATAAAGCACTTTCTCTCATGTCCCTCCATATTTATGTATAAACATGTATATGTGGGCAAATACCTTGGGAATAAATATCATTTAAAGTAAATGCTTCTTTCAGTAAAGTTTTCTTGGGCATATAAGATTCCATTTATTTTTTCTCAGACTTAATCTACCCATATAATTTGGCAATGATCATAAAACTTTGCAGAACACATTTAATTATTCATCCCATGTTTGTGAGCCACTTTCATCTGTCTTGTGTGCTTTGAGAACCTTGGTCAACCTGGGAGTCAAAAGAGAAGATGCATGAAGACTTTTAACTTTAAAAAGACCCATGTGCCCACAGCACATCTTTGAATATCCTCTGTTTCTGCACCCAACTATGTGGTTTCTTCACATCCTCTTTTCCTACAGACATATCTCACTGTGTCCAAGCATCCCACTAATGGGAGCTTGCCACGCTAGCTTCTTCTGAGCCCCACCTACTAGCTAGCCACCTCTTCTGGACATGTTAATATTATTAGAAGCAGTCCTTCCAATTCCCACCCCATGGTTTTGAATAGCACTATATTTGCCAAGAAATGTGGGTTCTATCGTTTGTACCCTTTATTCAACAGCCCCCGTTTCATATCCATCACCAATTCCTAAAAACTTTCCTCAATAACATTCTAGTTTATCGTCTCTTCTTTCCCTATCCTGACACCCTAGTCTAAGATGTTCCTAGTTGATAGTCTCAATGTAGTGATCCCATCCTCCTGATACTATCCAGTGCTAACTTGCTGAGATAGTCACAATTCAGAGAGGATGAGTATATACCTCTTAGAGCCAGTGCATCCCTCCAGTTTTAGATCAGGAGCTACTTTTCTTGACCATAATTTAGCAGTTTCCCTGCTCACACCACACCATGACAGAGCAACCAGTATGTATCGTCTGCCCTCTGCTTGGTGAGTGCACGTCTCCTTTGGTAGAACCCAGCTAGCATGCAGGTCTTTCCTGGTTGTCACTCACCCTTCCATCCAGAGGGTAGTAAGAGGCTGAATTTGCGGGTATCAGTACACACTCAAATGATTAGCTCATTATATCATTTAAAAAAAAATGAGTGATGTTTCCTTAAAATGCAAAACAGTTGTAAATATATAACCATTCACTGCTGCATCCCATTGGATAGTCAGAAATGCCACTCACTCATCAGTATGCTTGGCAAATTTCACTTTTCAAAGTATTGTTTGGCCTAATAAATAATTTAACAAAAAAATCTACAAAGTGATCTCTTTTTTGAGATAACTATTATATGCTAAATCTTTAGAGATTATCCATTTCTTGTTTCGAAACAACAAATATATATTTGAGGGTTTGTGTTCATTCTTTTCCTATCTCCTCTTCTCTCAACAGATATTTTGAATATGGTGTTGTTGGAAGCACAGTAACCTAGAGAGTGTTTTAATTTATATTCAGTCCACTGGTTCTTCTATTGCTTGCACTTTTATAGGACTTAATGGGTTGTTGAGATTTACTGCTCATCAATGCTGTATCAAATACCTTCTTGTAAGTTTGGAGTTTAAAATGAGCCTCCGGGATAATTTATATGATCCCCTCCCTGTAGGAATAAGTGGGAAAGTTCCCATTATTTCTTCACCTTTCTGGACAATTCCATGAGCTCTTTCACGACTGCTGTAACTCAGAATGAGCACTTCCTCAGAGTTCCCAGGAGCTTCTTTAAATGCCACTGCATTTTAAGTCACATTGACAGTCACACTGCAATGAAGACAGCCAATGGATGATGAGAGAAACCATCTCTCTCTTCCCCTGCCCTGTGAAGTGCCAGTTGACCCCATAATCTCAAAGAAATCAGATAAATTTTTATGACTACTGTCACAATACCGAGATACACACACTTCTCCTTAGCCATGAGGACACTCAAATTTTGCCTGAAAATATCAAAAGTGCCATCAGTAAAGTGGTGCTGTGGAACAATGCTTTTGCACCCTGTAAAGATTTGTCACTCATATTAGTTCCAGAAAGTGTCAATTGGTTAGTAGCCAGGCAGGAAGTAGATGGGGCAACCAGACTCAGAGAATTCTGGAAAGAGGAAAGGCTAGTCACCAGCCAGACGCAGAAGAAGCAAAATGAGAATGCCTCCCTGAGAAAAGGTGTCAAGCCATTTGGCTAAACATAGATAAGAATTATAGGTTAATTTAAGTTGTAAGAGCTAGTTAGTAATAAGCCTGAGCTAAAAGATCAAATAGTTTATAATTATTAAAAGTCTTTGTGTTTCTTTGAGACTGAATGGCTGTGGAGCCAGGCAAAACAGAAGCTTCTATCTGCAAAGCGGGTTCTCCTTCACGAATAGAGGTAAAGCAAAGCTGTACTTTCTAATTTGTACATCATTACAAAATCATGTTCCCAGAAGTCAAGATGGAACATAAACATGTTCTAGCTGTGGCCACATGGCCTGGCATCCAGAAGATGGACTCATATGACTGAATTTGTGCCAATTTGCATAATAATAGAAATTAAATATTGAAGCATATTAAAAGGGCATTACTCCACTATCATTGAGAAATTAATGAAAATTTAAGGTAATCTCTAATGCAAACATCAGCTTACCAAGGAGTTGTGTATAAGCCCACCTTTTGAATGAATGTTATCATGTGTTTGTTACCACCTTTGTCCTCTGCTTGGTTTCTGTTCTCATTTGATTGTTTCTTACCTTATAATGTTTATATTCTTTAACTTGTAAATAAGCAGGATATGTATACAGTATAAAAGTTAGAATATTGTAAAATACAAATGGATATGTCCATCTCAGAGTTTTGTGAATTTTATGAACAAACAGTGACTTGCCCTGTGTATCTTCCAAAGACTAGGCATATATATGATATATTTAATTATCACTTGCATTTTTAAGTTTAGGCATGAGAATCAGATATAAGTTTCACTTAAGCAATATACTACAGTAACATATCATGTTTTGCTTTACACTTAATAACAAAGATTGAGAACTCTTCTTAAAGATGTATATGGAGCATACAGAATGCCAGTGACAGACATCTACCTTTGCTTTTTTGATGCATATAAAGTTTGTTTTCCACTCTCTGTGTCTGCTTATATCATGTATATGTGTGATAACTTGGCCCATATGTATGTTTGTATATGTACCCATACCCAAGAAGATACCAGAGAAAAGTACCTGATCCTGCTCCACCACCTTCCTCCTTACTGCCTTGAAATATGATCTCTCACTTAATCTGAAGTTAAGTTGTCATGCAGAAAGCTCCTGAAATCCTTCTGTCCTCAACCCCAAAAGTGCTAGAGTGACAGAAGACACAAAACCATGCCAAGCTTTTTGCATGGGGTTGGGGACCTAAACACAGATCCTCATGCTTGCACACCAAGGAGTCTTATCTGCTGAACCATATCCCTGGCTCCTTCAGCTATTTTTCAATTACATCACATTCTGAAGGCAATAAACATATAGCAATTTGATTACTCAAATATTTGAGTACTTGAAGAAGTACATGATTCAATTTTTTGTTGATACTACAGCCACTAAATAAGTTACACAGATAACTTAAAAACAGTAAATATGAATTTCATGGATGTGGATTCTATTAACGTGTTATTTCTACAAATGCAGACACAGCAGAAAAAAACAGGAAGAGTGGCTAAGACACAGGGAAAGACAGCACAGAGAAACACAGATACAGTGAAAAAACAAGAAGAGGGGCTAAGACACAAGGAGAGACAGACACAGGAATAGACAGACACAGTGGAGAAGAAACAAGAAGAGAGGCTAAGACATAGGGAAAGACAGACACAGGAAGAGAGAGACAAGGTGGAGAAATGATGTGGGATTCCCCTCTATGCTGTAATCACCATTAATGAATAAAAAAAAAACCCTTCGGACCTATAGCAGGGAAGAACTTAACTAGGCAGGGAAAACTAAACTGAATGTTGAGAGGAAGAAGGCGGAGTCAGGGAGAAGCCATGGAGGTGCCACAGGAGATAGACATGTGGTAGGCCACGACCTCATGGTGATGCACAGATTAATGGACATGAGTTTAAATTAAGATGTACGAGTTAGCAAATAAGAAGTTATAACTAATGGAGCAAGCAGTGATTTAAATAATTTGGTTTCTGTATGATTATTTTGGGAGTCTGTGTAGCCGGGAAATGAATAAGCAGCCTCAATACAACAGAGAAGAAAGAAGAAGCAAGACTAAAACATAAGGAAAGACAGTTTTTTGGTACTTGCACTAGCCTGACTAATACTGACCCTCACAACAACTCTTTTATTCTTAGAGAAAAGAATTTAAGCCCCTCTTTAGTTAGGGATTTATGTAGTGAGAACAATTCTACATCAACAAACCTTCAATAGAGTTTAAGTGGTTAAAATTCACATGTAATTTTCTGGGCTAAGGGTGGTATAGAGATGAAGGGAGTGGCCAACCAATGGCTAGTCCAGCCTGAGAATCACGCTATGAGAGTGAGCCTACCCCTGACACTGCCTGGAGCACTCCCAGCACTGAGGCTGGGAGACCCAGAGACAAAGGAAAGAACCAAATACAACTGCAGAAAAAAAAAGTCAGAGTAATGATGTCTAATGATATTCTATTGTACTCATAGATTGGTGTTTCACCCAACTGTCATCAGAGAGCCTTCATTCAGAGACTGATAGAAACAGATGCAGAGACACACAGCTGAACATTACGCCGAGCTCAGAGAATTCTGCTGAAGAGAGGGAGAAAGAAAGAATGGATAATAGGTGGTGTCAAGGACATTACAAGAAAACCCACATGGGCTCATAAGAGCCCATAGAGGCTGAACTGACCAGCAGGGAGTCTGCATTAAACTGACCTAGGCCCTCTGTGCATGTGTGACAGTTGTTTAGCTTGGTTGTCTTGTGGGACTCCTAAAGTGGGAACAGGGGTGATCTTTAACTCTTTTACTGGTGTTCAGGACCCTATCCCTCATACTGGGATGCCTAGCCCAGCTTAATACATGGAGAAGTTCTTAGTAAAGTTTCTGAACAGAAATGGAGGAGAAGTGTGTTGGTAGGGCAAAGAGGATGTGGGTGCTGGGAAGAAAGAAGGGAGGAGAAACTGCAATCAGAATATAAAAATAAATATATTTAATTTTTTAAAATAAAAATTCAACTTTTACTATGACTTATAGAAATTAAGACACAAGACTGGGTGTGATCAACCAACCAACTAGTCTCCTCTGACTAAGAAAAGCATTAAATAGCATCTAAATCAAACAATTACTTTACCATGTCAAAAATCTTTTTCATTGAAATGAAATATTAATGACCAACTTAGCTATCAAAATATAATTGTAGAACTCCAGCGTTTTTATTAATTGATTTTTAAAAATTATCTTTCCTCATTTAACATACCTATCCCAGTTCCCACTCCCTCTTCTCCTCCCACTTCTTTCACTTCCCTTTCCTCTACACCCTTCCCATCATCATCCACATTTCAGAAAGGGTCAGGCTTCCCAGGGGAAGTCACCAAAGTCCAGCATATTGCTTTGAGACAGGAACAAGGCTCTCCCCATTATATCTAAATTGACCAAGGTATACCTCCAAAGAGAATGGGTTCCAAAAGCCAGTATAAGAAGTAGGAATAAGCCGGGCGGTGGTGGCACAAGAATTTAATCCTAGCACTTGGGAGGCAGAGGCGGGCGAATCTCTGTGGAGTTCGAGGCCAGCCTGGTCTAGAAGAGCTAGTTCCAGGACAGGAACCAAAAAGCTATGGAGAAACCCTGTCTTGAAAATCCAAAAATAAATAAATGAATGAATGAATGAATGAATGAATGAATAATCCTGGTCTCACTGACAGTGGCCCCACAGTCTGCCCCAGCCAAGCAACTGTCACCCACATACATACGGCCTAGTTTGGTCCTATATTGGGCTAGCGAGCCAGAGTTGGTGATCCCATTAGCTCAGGTAAGCTGTTTTAGTGGGTATCTTCATCAGGGTATTGACCTCTTTGCTCACATTCTTTGACTGGCCTTGTCCTGTAGTCAGATTGATGGCTGTCTTAAATGTCATCAGAAAACCTTCATCCAGCAGCTGATGGCAGCAGATGCAGAGAACCACAGAAGAGCACTGGGTTGAGCTTCCAAGGTCCAGTCAAAGAGTGGGAGGAGTAAAACTCCATCTTAAACTGCATAAATTTCATAACATGCATTTTTGTTTCTGGTATCAGAGAAGTTAATGTCAAATTGTACTATTCCATGGAATTCTACAGCTCGCTGAAACATGCTTTGATAGTATTTATATACCATGTTTATTTTCTTCTATTTCATTTCAGTTTTAAGACAGGGTCTTGGATAGCCTTGAACTTGCTACGTAGTGAAGGTTGACCTTCACCTTTTGATCTTCTTGCCCCTACACTGTAATGCTGAAATTATAGTCCCGTGACACCAAGCCCAGCTGGAACATATCTGTAAATTGAAATCAAAGTTCTAATGCTATGTTAAAAGAAAACTAAAATACAGAAACAGTCTAAGGTCAACACTAACCATAGTCACAAGTACATTAGGATTCATAGTTCACTAAATAGAAAAATTAGAAAGATATAATCTGAGTATTATATACCATTTCCATAATTTATTTATGTTAATGAACATAACTTAAGGAAACTCTAAGGATAGTGGTTCTCCTGTTGGTTATAACCCCTTTGGGACGAATGATCCTTTTTTTTTTTTTTTTTTTGGTTTTTTGAGACAGGGTTTCTCTGTGGCTTTGGAGCCTGTCCTGGAACTAGCTCTGTAGACCAGGATGGTCTCAAACTCACAGAGATTTGCCTGCCTCTGCCTCCCGAGTGCTGGGATTAAAGGCGTGCGCCACCATCGCCCGGCCCGAATGATCCTTTCATAGGGATCATGTAAGACCATCAAAAAACACATATATTTACATTACAATTCATAACAGCAGCAAGGTATAGTTAAGAAATAGCAACACAAGTGATTTTATGGTTGGAAGTCACAACATGAGCAAACTGTATTAAAGGGTTGCAGAGTTAGGAAGATTGAAAACCTCTGCTCTAATGGGACTTATTTCCCTTGGGAAAACTGCTAACTTCCATCTTCAGAACACCACCTTTCCCTGAACACCCCAGCACCTGCAGGCCGGCTTATCTACCAACTGGGTTTCCTGCAGAGAATCACAGCTGACCTTTTTGATTTCCATTTAGCTATTGCTTTGCAGCTAAAATGACTGTCTTTGCTACTTAGCTCTTAAGTGCACGTCTGTGGTTCCAGTTCCTAAAGCTTCATGTCTTAGGTCTGTGGAGACTGGTGATGCCTTCCTTCCCTCTGGAGAATGATAAAGATCTAAAAGCATGCAGCAATTGTAGAGACTGATTCCTTCAATTATTGATGAACCATTTTGTTTAGTACTACTTAAGGACAAATACCCCAACAGGAGGTACATTTAGAAGCCCGTGCTCTAGTCCGTGTCAAATAAAAATGCCTACACACCTCAACTTGTCCAAGGATGCCACATTATGAGGTGACCTCTGATGACAAGCTCTTCACGTTTTATAACATTTTAGAGTAGTTAATGTTTAATTGAAAAGGGGCCAATTTGTCCTTGCTGCTCCCTAGAGTGGCATGCCTGAAAAAGAGACAGGAAAACATTAGAAGTTGCTGCAGCCTCAGCAGTAGGATCTGGGGTCAGGTGGGCTCTCTAGGTCCAGGCTTCCCTCAACCCTCACTGACTCCACCAGCTGTGTCCAGGCCTGATGAGGGACTTCTCTTTTCTACACATCTCTATTATAAAAAACTTAATGAATAGTCCCAGAAATAGTCAAAGCACATGGTTTTTCTTTTTGATGTGTTGTTTTGTGATAACTCCCAGAGGACTGGCACAATCGTAAGACGGAGAAAGAGACTTCACAGGAGGAAAAGCTGTAAGAATCGGCCCTAATTTGATGTGAAATACACACGAATTGTTTGTGGGGTAATCTCCATACACTGCGAGTCTCTAATTCTAGCCAAATGACAATTAGCAGTCAATTAAATTTAGGCAGGGTACCAAGCACCAATCCCAAAGGCTTCAGAGTCTTCAGTTTTACAGGCACTGAAAGTACAGTAAATACATCCCACAAAATACTGACAATATCTTGTTATAAAACCACACAGACACAACAATAGGCAGAAAAACTTTTCTTCCATAATTCTAGCCCTGAACCACACTCTGCACAGAAGGTAGAGCCAACATTTTACATACATGACTTTGATTATTTGAAGTAGAGAAACCCCAAAAGTGGAGCATGTGGGAGACTCTGGTGTCCTGAGCAGAGAGTAACCCCTCATCATATCCCTGCGGGCTTTTGGGGATGCTGTGAGCATCTGCAAACACATAAAAGAGTAAGTAGCTGAATGCCTGCATGTGGCCAGCCATATATCCAGTACAATAGACATTCTTAGAATGAAATGCAAGATGGTAACCACAGTCTTCAGGAAGAATTCTAGACAAATAAAGGTTTATACATAAAGCACTCAATGGCTATTGCGAACAGTTGCAACCTCGTGTACCGGAGCATCTGACAAGAAGGTCTTTATCGGTACCCCATGTCTAATTTCTTTAAGAAACGCAACCTTCCCAGGAGCAGGAACCCTAGAACGTTGCCCAGGCTTCTTCTGGGTTGTGGTTCTTTGACACCACTTTAACCACCACCTAGGAATGTGTGAAGGAATTATTCACTCTGTATTAGTGTGACAGGGATATTAAAATAGCAAGGACCTTCCCAAACTTTCGGACTCTTTTCTGCCATGATAGGATTGTTACTCGTGTATTTTGAATGTTCTAGATACTCAGCTAAATGTCATAAGCAGTGATATCTTGCGAGCACTATCCCAATACATCCCCAAAATAAAGGTCCTATTTGATATTTCACCTGTCAGGCCTTTTCATACATGTAACATATTATCCAAACATTATGGCCATTTGATGAGGTTTGGGATAACGCTGTGATAGAGGTGGTATGGTCAGTGTTCAGTCCTCCTTGCCTTTGATTTTCATAGCTTCGGAAACATTTTAAGGTAGTCAGTTTATAAAATACTCAGAAAATTGTAAAATATATATATATATGCATATATATATGCATATATATATATATATATATGAAGGCTGTGACTTTTTCTCATTATACCATCTACTGTGCTGATTCAGAGGCTCAGATAGATACAAGAGAGGGGGTTGAGGCAGGGGGAAAGGTAGAGATAAAAATAAAGACGTTGATGCCAAGGGTTTTCTGACTTACATACTTCTAAATGAGGTGCAGGTCGCTGCCACATACTCTTTAGTCCTGGTAATTATAAAGCAGAAGCCATCTCACGTCCTTTTTAATGCTTCTGACTAGTTCTAACATCCTTCCTCCGATCTAGTCTTTCTGATCCAAGCCCCAAATTTCTGATTATTCTGTCTAAGAAGCTTCTGGGAAGAAGAACAACAACAAAGACCAACAAACAAAGCAAAATTATTTGTTGATGTGAAGTCTGACTTTAAAGTGAAAATGCTATTTAATATTTAAAAATCCACCCTTTGGAAATACTATGGTCACTTCCCAGGGCCGCCCCATGAGCAAATTGTGGAAGGCTGTGTAAGAGTTTTCTGGATTCAAGCTACATCGCTCTGTCAGATGGAAGTTTCCTACAGAATTACCAATATCTCAAGGATGACACATTGGTGTGGCCAGTCCTTCTGTACATGTGCTGCTTTTATTGGTTAATGAATAAAGAAACTTCTCTGAGCCTATAGCAGTGCAGGGAACATATGCTGTTTTAGAGAAAAAGCCTTGAAGAAGAGAGCATTTATCAAATCAACACCCATTATAGTTTGTTTGATTATTTTAATTAGAAATACATTTTTCTTCGTACTGTGGTAAATGGGGTTTTATCATTTAAACATCAATAAGGCTAAGAGAGTTAAAATGGGCACTAGATTTAATAGCCCAAGGATCACATTGTCTGTGTGTGTGTGTGTGTGTGTGTGTGTGTGATACATGCATGCCTGTGTGCTTGTATGTTGGTGTGTTTAGTCCAGACATCTACCTCTCTCCACCTTACCTCTTGAGACAGGGTTTCTATCTGAACCTAGAGTTTATTGATCAGGAAAGACTATCTGGCTATCCATCTCTAGGGATGACCTGACTCTGCCACCCCAGTACCGTGTATTGTGTGCATGTGCCACTACACCAGGGTTTTTGTGCGTGTGGCTAAGGATCTAAACTTCAGGTTGGCTGGCCAGGCGCTTTGCCATCAGAGCTATTTTCCCGGCCCAGGAACTTGTTGGCTAATCTGTTAATGAAGAAGATCCTTTCGGAAGGTTTCAGGAATTTCGTGTTATTTTCCTCTCTCTTCTATATATGGCAAAGTGTGTCATTAAAGATTAATAATTCCACTTGGGGTCTTTGTTGAGTCCACCTTCAGGTCTACAAGTAAATTCATCTAGGACTGATTTTATCAGCAGGCCTTTCCCTTTCCATCTTTCCTGAATATTTTTTTTTTGGCGTAAAAAAAAAGCAACAGTTGTATTTATTCGAGACGTGACTTGTCTCCACACCGTTCCTTCGGATGGCTAGATTCAGCACAACACTGAGACAATGTCATGTTTCAGGTTTAGTACAGAACGGCTGCCCCTGAGATCCAACCGTCTCTCCCTGCATGGAAGGCAAGAGAACAATGTAAGCTGTGCCTCCTTAGCCCACTTCCCTGGGATGCTGGCTTTGTCAGACAATGCTGCTTTGCTATCTTCCTAGGAAATATTTCTTTTTAAAGAACAGGATACTATCTACTTCCTGATGTGACCTCAGTCTTGCCTTTAGTTACAAAAGACAGAGGGAAGCCTTCCACGGTTAGCATGCAGGCAAAATGACCAAACTTTTTTTTTTAAGTTGGAAGGTCTCAAGTTCAAATCCCTCTTGCTATGTCTATGATATAAGCACATTATGTAATGACCATGTGTCTCAGTCTTTTCACCTGTAAAATAAAACTTAAAACAGTTCTACCCTCCTGATGCCCTTAAAACCATGAGTGTATCAGAGCTTTTTAATTATATTTGTGGCCATCAAAATAATGAACTCTTTTCCAAATTATGAGTTAAAAACATTTGCTAGAAAATCAAAGTAAAATATGCCCTAGGTATAAATATTTGCCCAAGAGTTCAGGAATTCTATTTGGGAATTGTCACCTTTGAAAGACTGGCTTTCCTCTGTGAAATTGTAACAGCAACCTATGACCTAAGATAAAAGGTATGTGATTTTCAGAGTATGGAAACCTAGGCAAGCTCATGTGCTGAAAACTTCTCCACTCTGCAGGAGCTCAGTCCTTCGGTCATTGGGTATAGGAGCAAATATTACATCTTAATTGACATGCTCGGAATAAACATAAGAGTGTCTGAAGGAAAAGATATCCCTAGAATAGATCTTCAAACTGAGTTTCAAATCTCACAAGTCAAAATTCAAAGTTGCATTGAGTAAATGGATGTATGGATCCCTACCACCCTTTCCTTGGGTTCAGTTTTGAAGAATAAGGTGATGCAACAGAAAGGGACACTTGCTTCATGCCAACTCATGCATGTTACACAGCAGCTATCTGTGTAAGTTCTCTTCTCTGTCGGCAGTAACCTCGCTGTCATTCCAGTTCAAATGAAAGCCATGACTAATTATCAAGACTCCATGAGATATTTTTTCCTTCTACTAATATTAACATAAATATTAAATTTTTTGGGTAAGACTGGAAGGTTGAGGGGGACTAGGGTGACAGAGGATGCTTCATGTGTGTTGCTATTTTGAATCTGTCCAATAACTGGCCCATGGCACCCACATTGTCAAATCGTGCAGGTATGGATGTATGCAGTGCCCTGAGTGTCTGATCCTAGCGATTCCCTCTCCTTTTTTTCATTAATCTAGTTAGAGGTTTGCCATGTTTAAATCCTTTCTCGCAGACCCTGCTTTGGGTTTCATGGATTTCCCAATGCGTTCCCTGTTTTCAGCTCTGTGGTTCCTGCTCTGATCATGGCCACATTGGTTGAGCTTCAGTTATTAGTCTCTAGATTTAATTATAGAAATTTCGATTTTAAATTATATTGTAATAGATGGACTAACTGGCAACAGTTAGCAATCACTATTTATAATCTTATTTATACAATATTATAAGGTTGATAGGTTAACATCCATCATAGTCTCTGCAGGCACACAGTTTTTCTTAGTTCCAGAGGCTGCAAGTCCAAGCTCAGGATGCTGGCAGATCTGTGCCTTAGACAGGTCATTTCCTGATTTATATTCTTGCCCCACTTTCATATGGTGGATGGCTCAAATGATGCTCAAGGGTGCTCTCTGGGGACACATTTTCCATTCCTGAAGGTTGCACCACAATTGCTTTCCAGTATTCCACCAAACATTGTCATCTTGGAGTCTCGATTTCAACATGTGGATTTGTGGAAGAAATGGACGTTCATCTAGGGTTCTCTGAAAATTAATTTGAAATGCAGCTTTGTGGCTATTAAAATTTATTCTTTATAAAATAGTAACATCTAGAAATCTGATTGATAACCTGTAGTAAACATACTTTATCCTCAAACTCTGCTTTGTATAATTTTCAAGTGTCCCTCTCAACCTGCATCTCTTTGTGTGTGGATAAGGTCCCAAATACTGGGGAGTGACTGCATAACCCTGCAGGTGGATGGCAAATCTTCCTAAAAGTCACCAGGAAGACTCCTACTGGCTGTTATTCAGGGTTTTTTAGATAATTTGATGACTTCAGACGCAGCATAAGTATCTGTTCCCCAGAAATAGTCCTCCAAGATTTTGTAAGATTAATATTGAGGCCTATGTCACTGTTACCAACAGTCCATAGTAATTTTCCTTAATATCAAGTCAGTAAAAACTCTATGACCAACACCTGCCCTCAGCTGCCTCCAGGGATGGCAGACGCCTCCTGACAGAAGCATTTTGAGCTCCTGTGGGGAAGTGATTATATAATTCTTAGAATAAATAACTCTTTTGAACCCTCCAGAAGTGGGTTGAGCTGGCAAATCCCCAAACCACCTTGAAGCTGAGTCAACCTTGAAGGGGGGTGGCTGGTTTTTAATCAAGCCCTGAATCAACTCTTCTACAGAGACAAAAAAAAATGTATATATGAGTATCTGTACAGATTGACAGCAACTTGTAGACAGAAATCAAGTTGCTTTTTGAAGAGTGACCAATACCTACACCCTCTCTCAGCCAGCACTATTGTGGAAGGCACTTCTGAAAGTACCGGGTGCTTGCAAAAAACAGTGACTTCAAGGTATATACACACATGAATTCTTCCCCCTCTAGTCCAGTTTGAGGAAGAGGAGGACTGAGTTATAGCTCATGACTCAGTTTCTTAATTCTGATTTTTCTATGAAAAGTATTTTGTTGTGTTTTGATCACAAAAATCACACCCACTAATGCACACATACATATTTGAGTGTTTGTATATTTTGTATAATGATGTACATAATGCCAGACACTTGTCCTTACCAAGATGTTAGGAACATTATTGCTATTTATGTTAAATGCATAAATAAGCCTTAAAGGTCAAGTGAGTCTAGCTTCAGGCAATTAACTGCAACAGGTATCTGGTGATTGTCTTTGCCCCAGCCGAACAAGTAGAACCAATAGTCTCTTAAATACATAACTGCAAGAGAAAGAAGCTTTGACCCTTTCAGGCTGTAGAAATAAGCAATGCTACTTTTGAACTTCTACAGTGCCTCAGGCCCTCTGTTTGGCAACACCAGCCCTCTGAGACCTCTAGACCCTATCCAGCATGCAAAAATAGTTAAACCTCTGCAGATTCTAGGTGAGGAAATTAAGTTTCCAAAAAGTTAATGAAACTTGCCAAAAGAGATTGAGAGA
>NW_004949105.1:1408473-1425907 GCF_000317375.1 Microtus ochrogaster | reverse complement strand
AGAGAGAGAGAGAGAGAGAGAGAGAGAGAGAGAGAGAGAGAGAGAGAGAGAGAGAATATTAGTTGGAGAAGACTGAATCCCAGCACTGTGCCATCCCAAAGCCTGAGCTTTTCTGGTTCTTACCTCAGCCCCAGCGAATCAAAGGAGAGGGTGCTTAGAATTAGCGTGTTCTCTCACCAAGCAAGGAGGAGGCCTGCTTTCTAAGCTAATGCTGATGTCGCTGAAGAAAACACGTGGAGGCAGCTGACTGAACCAAAATAACAGAGCTTGGGTTGAAGAGGAGGAAGACCATTAGTTTGTGGGGGTAGTCATAGGGAAGATGGAAAGGAGACGCTCATCCGATGTGCTGGACAGCACAACCCTCCTGGCAGGTGGAAGTGTATTTCTCAGCCCCATCTTCAGCATCCCAAGCCAGCACTTTTCCCAGCCACTTTTGCTCAGCTGTCTCTGGCTTCCTGCTAGATGCTGACTACATTTAGGCTTAGGATCACATTTTTCTTTCTTCTAGGTTTCTTTTCCCCCTGTTGGAGAAACATGGGAGAAAGAAAAGGAACTAGATATCCAGACAGGGCTTTGGCAGTGGGTTTTGTAGAAAGTGCTCCTCTGAGTGGCATCCCCAGCTACATCCTTGTTTCCATGTCCTGAATCTGAAACCCATGAACTCTGTGGCCACACCTACCACCAAACACCAAGATTACCATCAGTGTTTACTTCAACCCAGATCTCCATACTACAGACCATTTTGTGGGTTGGAACGGTTCCTCATTTTCTCTGTCTTCCCAGTCCTAGGTACCTGGATAGAGGCTGTATAAAGATGATGAGAGTGAGAACCACCACCATCAGTATAAACTAGAGAATGACTATTCCCAGAGCCCTATCTCCAACAGAAACATACACCCTCAGAAGACACCAGGGCAAGTCTCCAGCACATGGCTATAGATCTCTACCCACATGGCTTCAGCATCAAGACAAAAGTTCTTTCTCACCAGATGCACAGTGTGGATCAGAATTCCATTCTCAGATGTTTCCTGACTTTAATTAATCTTCAGAAGAACCACTGACAATCCAACAAGCAAGGGAATTATCCATGTGTTTCCATAATCTTGTTCACAATGCCAAGTCACACACCAACCCTTCTACCATATTCTTCAGGGCATCATAATGAGGAGGGCTCCTCTAGCCAGCAGCTGCCAGGGATATTACTATTTGGACAGAACCCAATTATGGTGCATCCTTCTTAATTAATGTAATTATCAAAGGAATCTATAAAAATAGGGCTCTAATTAATTGTGTCCAATTAAGATTTAAAATTATAAATCCAGTGATTATAATTTCATGTATTAGGTGTGATATTGCAATTCATGAGAAATACTTCTGCAGGAGGCAAATGGCAATTTGATACTTTCATCAGAAGAAAGAAAGATTTTAAACCTATGGATATTAAATTAGGTCTTAAAGATTATGGCTGATGAAGGTCACTGGTTCCAAAACTTCACCATCATAATATGACAATTATTTACAAATATGTAAATATATAACGCATGCATATTTAATGCATATATACATATATGCACATATAAATATGCACTTATATTTAACCTATTAAACTTCAAGTTTAATTCTGAGAATGGTTTCTCCTTCAAAACATGTAAAGGGCAAAGAGAAAAAAAGCATTATGAGACGTAGAGATGTGAAAAGGAAGGGGTAGCGGGGATTTAATGCAAGCATACTGTAGGGAGGCACAGAAACATTTTATTCTCACACACTGAAGACAAAAATGGTGAAGTTTTCCCTTCTGTCTCTGGTTCCCAGCAGATCTTTTGCTAGGCTTCAGTTCATACCAATAAGCCCAGAGAGGGAAAATGTAATAAAAATTAGATGTTCTCATCTTCAGGAGCATTGTGGATTTTCTCAACTTATATAACGAGCTAACAAAGTTCATGTACAAGAGTAGCATGAGAGAAATTCTGCAAGGCAGACCCTGGGACATTCATAACTTAGCCCACTGCAATTCCACGCACTTCGACTGGCATCACAAGAAGGGCCAGTGATATTTCCCCAGACAGATGGAAGGTACCTTATGCAAGAAAGTGGGGTGCTTTCTCTCTGATGTCAAAATGCTGGGCAGGAGCCACTGTAATTCATTTTCATAAATGTCCTAAAGGCTATTTAGCTCCTTGTGTCTAATAAGGTCATGCTAAATTAGGGCTTACAGATTGTAGCTGCCAAATGAAGGGCATGGGATCAAAAAAGCTCACCACCACACATATGAGAAATATATATGTGTATAAAATGCATACAATAAGCATGCACAAATATTATGTGTTATATACATTTATATTTAATGCATATCCACACATAAAAGAATATGCAACACAAATACTGATATTCCTTACCATACCCACTCACACCCTAGTAGCAGAGTTCTCGCCATGCATTTATTATATTTGTGAAAACTTTTAAACATTTTCATGTAGACTCACAACCACAGATTCTGATACACATGTAGACACTGAAGTGTCTGCACTGAGACATCGAATCTAGGAGAAAGAGCTTGTCTGCATGCTATCTTCCTTGCTCATGCCTAGTCCCAGCATGTGTTTTCTTCCTAGAGTTTCTGTGAACCAGCACACGCAGAGGAGACAGCACCGAGGTTTCCTGGGCAGTCTACAGCAGAAGGTGAAGCAGAAAGCAGGGATTATGACTGTATCAATTTAACTCTCAATTATGAGCTCCCATGTCTCCTGAGCAGACCCAAGGGAGAGGAGAATTAAAGCCTTGGACTGTGGGCCTAGGAAGATCACGAAGCCTCACACAGTCTCTCTAGGTCTGGAGACAGACATCCGTTTGGATATGACTGGTAGAGGCTCAGGCTTTCAACAGAGACACTTGATGCATAGAAGACGTGGCACTGTGGCCACATGGAGACCCATCTGTCATAGTGGCATCCTGCCGATTTCAAAGTTGCTTGAATCTTTTCAGCAAATTCTAGGTACCACGCAAGAATGGATCATCTCAGGGAGTCAGGGTAGAACCCCAAGTGTCATCTCTTTCACGGAAAAAAAAAATCCATGTTCCCATCCCCCAAGCCTCTCCCAGTGTCTTGAACGAAGCACACCTGTGGCCACTTGTGTACAGTATGAGCTCCATTTGCCCTGGAAAGGCGAAGCCAGAACTTCAAAGGATATCCCGATGCCAAAAAGACAGGTGGTGTTCAGCAGGCATCTGATGAAGTCAGGAAGATAACTCAGGGCATAAAAATGTTTTTATAAAAGAAAGTAGAGTACGCTCCACAGGAACACTTTGAGGGCAGTCTGTCTATGGCCACAATTACGGAGCTAAATCGAATGTTAGCACATTTTGGTTGCAAGAACATGGGCTAATTCCGAATTAAGGACTTGTTCTCAGCATCAGCAGATATAGCTGGCAGTGCTCAGGGGTGACATAAAAATAAGACCCAATCTTTTGTAAAGCTTGTCCTGGTGACAGAACTGCATGCACTGGAATGCTGAGTGCAGTGTCCAGTCTTCAAGGCCACTGTGCGCCCGTGAAGATGATTTTATGCAATGGCCGAGTGCATGCTCCTCCTGCATTTGCGTTGAAATCTAAAAGCTGAAGGCAGTTGTCTAGGAATAGAAAATGCACATGCGCCCTTCAGATTTCATAATTTCATTTCCCCTAACAGCTGACTTCAGTCCCGTTGTGTATATAGGCCACAATTCCTTGACTCCTTCTTCTGTTGGCACACATCTAGGCCGGTGCCATTTCCTCGTGATTAGGAACAGCGTAGCAAGGAACAGTGCTGGTGAGTGTCTCTGTGGAGGGGCACAGAGAGGGAAGCAGTCTCAGAAGGACCCGGGTCACGATTTTCCCTCATCTCAGGATCCTAACTTTTAACATGTGTATGTGGTATTAAGAAGCATTGTAGGGGAGGTTGCTCTCAAATTACAGAGGAGATCACAGAGGAGCAAAAGATATGATGGGAAGAAGCGTAGTGGACAGAGGTCACTCACGAGATGACAGTGTAAGGGGGCCTGCTGGAGAGAAAGCAGAGTGGGCAGAGGGCTGTGGAATAGCAGGAAGAAAAACAACAAAAGGAAATATGCCTTAAAATATTCCATAAAGAAACCCAATTCTTTGTAAGGTAATTATTTTTTTTTTAACACGTGGCAATCAACACTTGCCTTCATAGTGGAACAGTTCAGGGACTGGAAAAGATGAACAGAGTTTCCTGCCAAGAAACTCCTCAGTCCTAACCCCACTGCAAATAACTGTGCCTCAAAAGTTTGACGATTGTCTTTGAGGGTGATTGTATTTAATCGAGTCTTCTATGCTCCTATGGCTGTAGGGACACTATGGGAAAGGCTAGGCTCTCCTGAACCTGAAGGAAACACTAAACTCTATGACAGTGGTTCCCAACCTCCCCAATTCTAAGACCCTTTAATTCAGTTCATCATGTTGTGGTGATCCCCAACCATAAAATTATTTCCTGATACTTTATAACTGTAATTATGCTACTGTTATGAATCGTAACGTAAATGTCCGATATGTGAGCACTGCAAAAGTTTCGTTTGACTTTCCCAAAGGGTCACAAGACCCACAGTTTGAGAACCACCACTCTAGACTAATACTGAAGGTGGGTCATAGACTTTCCAGAACTGTGAGGGCATTGTACTCCAATGGAATACGTTCTTCTATGGCTGTCAACATCACATCCCCCAACTATACAGTGTCTTCTCTCTAGTGCTGGTACTATAGTTGCATGCTGCCATTCTTGGCTTTTTCCAGTGCTGGGAATCCAGGCTCAGGCAGGTCCTCACGCTTGTGTAGCAAGCACTTTATTGTCTTAGCCAACTCCCCAGTCCTCTACTGCATCCTATCAATAATAAGCTCAGTAAAGGAATCTAAAGCAAATAATAACCCAGAACCTGTTGAACACAGTGACAGCCACTCACGAGCCAGGTGGTGACACATACCTGCAATATTTGTAAGATAGGACAGGGTATTTCCTGACAGTTTATAAGGATGAAGCACAACCTTTTAGACCACTCAAAGTATTTCTCTCTCTCTCTAATACGTCTGTTACAGATAATTCTTCTCATGGTTGTTTCAAATAACTTCCCCAAGTGATAGATTTTGTAATCTATCTTGTAATCTTCACAGGGCAAAGCTGGAATGTTAACCATTAAATCTCAAGGACAACATGGAATGCACATTGGCAAGGCTACCGTACATATCTTGAACATATACTTCTGTCCTAAAATCAAGTCTAAGAAAAATACGTTTCCAAAGAGAAGTACCACTTCTTTCATGAGATCATTTTACCTAGCGGTCATGGATAGAGTTACTTACAACTATCTCTTAGAAGCTGTGTTTGTGGCTGAGGCTTAGAAGCTTCCAACTTCCAAGGAATATATACAGTTTCATTACATGAGTATATAAAGGTTTCTGGGACTGGCCAAAATAAATGCACTGGCTGTTCTTAGCTACAGTGTAGAACACAGTGACCTATTATGTAGAAATACTGGGAAAACGTAAATTACACCCTAAGAACTATTTCAGTCTTCAAAACTAACTCAAAAGTTATGCTTATATTGCTTGAAATGTGCTGTAGAATGTGATTTTGTAGAATTTTTAGCTTCTTTAAGCTCATTCTTACAATGCAGTATTTTGCATGAATACATATGCACTTATAGGGAGTGCCCTCTTTGCCCATTCTTTGCCATGCACAGGGAACACTGTCTTGCAAGACTTACAAACCTTTGATTGACAGCCAGGTGCAGCATGAGAACCTAGACTTTTCCTAGGCTTTCTAGAAGGCTGCCAAACACCACCAAGGACTCTACAGAAAGAGATTCTCATCAATATAACAGCAGCTTGAGCTGTTAGTTGATCAAGTCTTCCTTGTAGCCAGTCTCCTTTCCTTTGATCCTCTTCTTATTCCAAATACTCATGTGCGTGGGAACAACTGGTTTCTGTAGCCAAGATACAGTCACATCCATAACTCTCCCCACCTTTGCCCAAAGTTAAATGCAGACAGAACTTCTATGGAGGCAGAAGAGGTTTGACAGTTGGGAGGATATTATAAATTGAGTTAAGAGTATCAGCTGTACTGACATGGAGCTGGGGATCAGTGTTTCAAAAGTCTTGCATAGGCTTTAACTTAAAATTGGCATCACTTGAAACTGACATCACGATGAGTGGAGAGGTATAGTAGTGATGGGGCCAGTTTTGCCCTGGTGCTTCTGAGCTGAGCTAGTAGTCAGCACCATACAGGGAAAAAGAGTTTGGCAGTTTCTACGCTGAGCAGGAATTTGACATGCTCTGTTAATGCAAATATGGGGCATAATTTCTTTTCTGATTTACATGTTTTATTTATCTTTATATGACTAAGATAATTGCAAACACTTTATAAGGTAATTTAATCAAAATTTCTCATCTCATAAAAACTCTTAACAATCTTATGTAAACAGAGCTTTCCTATTGAAAATTTGATAAGTTTCCATGCCATTTTTTGTTAGCGATCAATCAATATGAGTTTTGAATAAATTATTTCTCATCAAATATGTTAAATGGAAAATCCCTATAGAACTAACATAAATGGAATGCTATCTGAGACTCACTCGATCATTTTCCACCATGTTCATTTCATATTTTAGGATTTGTATCTATGTATGTTACACATATTTTTTTGTGTGCACTTGAGGGAACTCATGAGAACATGTGGAATTCAGAGGTCAGTGTCCTCGGGTGTCTGTCTCTTCTGGTATTAGCCTGATTTGTAGAGAGCCTCACTGAATGTAGAGCTCAGCCATGCATGTGGGAAGGCTGCAGGGAGCTCCTGGTGTCTACTCGTCTCAGCCTCCTAAGTGCTGGGATCACAGGTGTGGGCCTCCACACCAGGCTTTATAGTGGGTGTTGGGAATGTGATCTCAAGTTCTCAAACATGTGTGGCAAGCATTTTATAAACTGTTCCATCTTCCCAACATCAGAATTTTCAAAGACAATGAATGAAGATAATTTTTCCCATGTTTTCACGCACAGAGACAGACAGCAGAGAAAGAAAGGAACCGAGATCTTCGCTGAACACCTCACCCACTCTGCACCATGGAACTCGATGATTTTTTTACACTAATTGTACTGTGAATGTTGAGCAAATCATTTAAACATGTTTCTGGTACAAATGATCTGAGTTACTCTACATAAGAAGTGCACTGACTGGTTTTTCAAATGCTTTGGAATAGTTCATGTTTCTAAGCCTAAATGCCAAGTTTGGACCTGAGGACACTAGCTTGTGCTTTTAAAGTTTTTCTATCTCTGAATTCTGGGTAATTAAGTAAAGCTCTTGGATGACTTCATCAGAGAAAAATAAATACACACAATCATTGATGACTTGAGGTGTGTGACTCTGTGACTTGATTTGTACTTGTGCCAATGGCTAACATGAAAGCAGACTTGAATTTCCAGATGTGAGCATATTCTGTATAACTTGGTCAGGTGTGGTCATAATTATAAGACTTCTGTTTAGAGGATGTTCCATTTGTAGCCAAATCAAAACTTAGCGAGAGTAATAAACACCTAAAATATATTGTTCTGGGCTGCAGATGCATCTCAGTTGGGAAAGTGCTTGCCTATGGTGCAGGAAACCTCAGTTTTGATATCCAGCACCACATAAAACAGGCATGGAGGTATGTGCCTGTCATCCTGGCACTTGGAAGGTAGAATAGGAAGACCAGGATTATCCTTAGCTCTATACACACACACACGATAGATGATAGATAAATAGATACAAAAAATAATCTATATACATACACATATGTAAATGTACATATCTTATGAAAATCAACAATGCCATTGTAATCAGTGACTTCTAGTATTTACTCTGACATTCTCTATATGGGAAAGTAAGTCCTGTTACATCCAATATATAAAATATACAAAATATTTATATACTTTATTTCTCTACTTTTATGCATGACAGCCAAAGGTTCATATTTGAGTTTGAGTACACTTTCAGCTGTTTGTTCTTTCCAGATGAAAACTCAAAAGCACAAAATGGAAAGCTCATATGCAGCTAAATGATCAAACAAACAAACAAGCAAACGCATCTTTTGGAAGAGAACTTTGGCTTATGAATTTTTCTTAAATGATGCTTTATGACATTAGTGCTGATATTCATGAGACCATCACATCATAACTCGAAAAGACAAATGAATAAACGAATGTATCAGATGTAAACATGAATGCTTTATGGTCTTGAGTACAGCGGTAATAAAACACCCACCATTCCCTGTAATATCCTTCCCTCTGACTCTGGCGTAAGCACTTTACCTCTTCTATATTTTCTCTATTTGCAAAATCTGCACATTCGACTCCGCGATTCTCTCATCTTAATGTCACAGTCCCATCTCCTAAGAACTTAGGAATCTCAACACTGCATGTAACAGTCGATGCATTAACTCTAGTCACCTTCTTCATTTTTTGTTAAATGTTTTGCTTTGGTAAAGAAGCAATTGGAGGGCTATAGAGATGGATGACTCAGTGTTTGCCGTGCTTGCTACTCTTACAGAGGACTCAAGAGTTCAATTTTCCACAGCCTAGTTAGGACAATCACAACCACCTCTAACTCTAAATCCAGGACTTGGGGATGACATACATTTTTTTTGGCCTCTCTGAGCACTGTACACACACATGCACATGTCCACAAGGTAAATACACACACACACACACACACACACACACACACAATAATGAAATAAAACAAAATAAAAGGAAGTGGTGGAGATGTTAGAGGAAAACACCAAAATGTAACATTAAAGGAATGTATATGCCCCTAAATTATTAAATCCCTTGTGAATTCATTTTTCTGGTAGGCTTCTGCTTTCTCTTCCATTAGTTAGCACCAACAACCAATAGAGATTTTGTAACCTATATTGAGCCTTGTTTTATCCCCAATGTATTTATCCTCCATCTGTGCTGTCTACTACCTACTGGCCTATGTTTTTTTTCTAAGTGCTTCTCTCTAGAAAGGTCTACAATTCTATTTAAATAATTTTTCATCCGCAGATTTTAAGCTTCTTCTGTTTATGACTTAGTAATAAATATTCACTTAAGTTGACTTATAAACCATTCACTTAGACCCCACACCAGGCTTGAAAACAAAGGAAATAGTCACAGGACATACTTTTTTCTTCCTATGGTCCCAAGGACTACACATCCTATCCCTAATTATGTCCTTTGGTGAAGCCCCAAAGAACTGTACCAATTGCTTTAAATTCAGTACTTAGTTAACATGAGCACAAAGGTATCAACAGCCTTTCGTTATAGAATGATCACGTGGGCCTCAATATCGGAGTTACTGGGATCAAGTCTACTTAGCTATCCACCCATCTGAGAGGATAGTCCATTTCCCAAATATCAACTTAACCATTGCGTACTGTGGGTATTCTATAGAGCTGCACTGTAGAAAATGACCCTGAGGACGGGCAATGGTGGCGCACACCTTTAATCCCAGCACTCGGGAGGCAGAGGCAGGTGGATCTCTGTGAGTTCGAGACCAGCCTGGTCTACAGAGCTAGTTCCAGGACAGGCTCCAAAGCCACAGAGAAACCCTGTCTCGAAAAAAAAAAAAAAAAAAAAAATGACCCTGAGTCGGCTGCATTAGGCTGTTCTGGGTTGGAAGAAGCAACAGGCAAGGCCCACTCCTGGTTCAGCCAGGAAAAGAGCTATGGGGATGGGGCCCAAGGGCATGAAATCAAAATTACAAATAGAGTCAGGTGAGACATGTGGCAGACAACTAGCTGTCACATATCCCCTTTAACATCCTAAATCCCATGAGTTCCTACGTGATTCTTGCTTTCATCAGGTTACCAGTAAATCCTGTGACTTCTAATTGTCAGGATGTCCCTAGTTTTCCCTGAAGCCCCAGCCTATTTCAGTCTACCACGTTTCCACTCAAACAAAAACTCTCCTGGATAGCACCTAGTTAACATCCACAGCGATTCCTTCAACTGCTAGAACATCCCTAGCCAAACTCTAGGGAAGAAGTAGAATTCCTTCAACTGAGCAAATACTCTACTTAGCTCTGCTTCCCACAGCCCCATGTGACTTGTCAGAAATATTTCCCAAAGGTCTTAAGTTGAAGGCATAGTCACCAACCTGTTCTATAACAGTAACAGTAAGGACATTGGGGGTGCAGCCCTGAAGGGGATCCTCAGACTATGATTCTTACTCGCTCTTGTCCTTTCTCTCTCCTTCATGGCCATCATGAGGCAAGCCTCCTTGCTGTCACATGATCCCTTCTATGATGTTCTGCCTCTATGCAAACCTGAAACAACCATAGACCGACATATAAGACACTGTGAGTCAAAGTCATTCTTTCTCATCCGCCACAGGGATGGGCAGCTGCCAACCTTCTCTGAACTCCATTCCTGGAATCCATCCCTTAGTTCTCTCTGTGGTGCCTCCATAGCTGTGGTGCAGCCCCAGACCTGCAGCCTACACCTCACAGCTTCTGCCATCTGTATAACCTAGATGTTTTCCTCCAGAAGGCCACCAGACCTCTTACTCCTTGACTCCCAGGGTCTCAAGTCAAAAAAAAAAAAAAAAAAAAGAACTCTCTGCACAGGAAATTTTATCTGTTCACCCATACATACACTTAATACCAGCTTCATGGACTTCCATGATCATTAATTCCAGTGGTTCTTCACCTTCCTAATGCTGAGACCCTTTAATACAGCTCCTCATGTTGTGGTGACCCCAATCACAAAATTATTTCATGAGCAACCAAATTCAGTTATTATTTCATAACTTTAATTTTGCTACTGTTATGAATAGCAATGTAAATATCTGATATGTGACCCCAGTGGGGTCGTGACCCACAAGTTGAGAACCACTGATTTACTCACTAGGCCTTCTTTCCAAAGAGAAAGGAGTCCATTTCTGTCACGCAAGCATCTCTGATTACTAGAATCGTCGCACAGCAGGGCCTCGGAAACTTTTGTTTAATAAACATGTAAACTTGAACAAACTCCCTCCATGAGACACAAACTCTAACATGGAAGAAAGGGTCCATGAAGTTAAACCTGACATTCTTCTAATTTATGAGTTTACTCTGCACAGCTGTGCAGAAACTCAGAGCCACTGCAGTAGAGTGGGCTGCTAAGTGTGCCAACAGCTCACAACAGTACACATTCTAGCTGGCTTAATATGCCCTGCTATGATTGGCAAAGAGGAGAATACAATTACATTTATCACCTGTCTTCCCAAGGACTATCTCCTGCCAAACCCGGAATATTAATATGCCCTACCCCAGGTATCACTTTTGAGTTCATTTATATTGTAGAGACTAGCATCTAATTTTCAATCTTAAATAAAAAAAGGGTTAGCGGGCTGTGATAGACTGTGTGAATATACATGTGGAGAACAGAAATTTAAACAGCAAATTTTCTATTTGTCTTATTACCTCAGAATCCAGAGGAGGCAGCTTCATCTCTTTTATACTTTCCTTTTCTACCACTGAATACAGTGTACAGCATTACACTGACCTGCAACCTTACAGATACTAACAGGATCTGAGCTGAAATTAAACACACACACACACACACAGAGAGAGAGCAAAAGTATATCTTTGCTTTTGATGGGAGGCCATACAGAAATGAATTTACAACTAAGCACGCCAGGCATAAATGGTCCATTCACAATGGATTTGAGCTCAGTAGTTATACAAGCACAAGGATTTCCTATTGGAGTGGTATGATTGACTATCACGTGTTAGTAATTGCTTTTATGTTAAATGAAGTGAAGTTATTTGGGGTAGAAGCAGAAGGCTGACATACAGTTCACCTCCTTCTCTGAAATAGTGCTTCTGCCTTCAGTTTTAAACAGGCTTGTGGTAGAAATGCTTCTGATAGGGATGCAGCTCTTCTGCCCCTTGCTGTGGGGAGTAAACCTGTCATTCCTTTGCTGGTAGGCACAGCTTATATTTCACCTTAAGCCAACACCTATCAGGGAACCCGGCAATATTATTGCTCGTTGGTGTACTTCTTTGCCAATGTCAAGTTCACAGCCTGATTCTCCATTTAGCCCAGTGGAGACTCACTCTGCTAAATGACGCAGAATGCCAATTCAAACTACTGGGAGCTGTGGCCAAAGGGCGGCCTAACCCACTGATCATTTTAGTGTTTTCACTGTGAGCTAGATTTTTCATGTAAGACGAAACAACATTCCTTCATATCTTGTCTCTCTTAGAGAAAAGAATTCAATGCATGTTCTGGTCTGTAAGACCATTTAAAGTAATTGCAGATGATGTACAGTATTAAGCTGCTGCCAGCATGCTCTGATAACAGGATGGATAGAACATGGTCATCTTATGAGGTAAGGGGAGGCTCAGAATCCCATGCACAGATTTCACCTTGCTTAATGTTTTAGGATGTGGTATGATTTTTTGTTGGTTTCCAGCCCTGATTTTACTGGTTGGCACGTAGGCAGATATGTTCCATAAGTGTCCTTTGGACACGAGATTGCTTGTGGAACAAAGATTTACAAACCATGTGCCTGTCCTACAAATCTACTGTAAAACTTAAAGGCTACAGAGCTGGAGAGATGTCTCGGTGGTTACGAGTGCTTGTTGCTCCTGCCAGAGACCGCAGTTTGGTTCCCAGCACATATATTCGTAGCCTACAACTTCCTTTCAGTTACCAGGGATGTGATGTTGCCCTGACTTCTAGACTTTGCAGACACCTACACTAGCATGGTATATACTAACACAGACACAAAGTAGAAACAAATCATAAAACCATTAAAGACTATAACTTATTTGAAAAAGTAATATCAATATTAGTGGATAAGATGAAAGTTGCTAAGATCTACAGATTGTATATGAAATAATGGCCGGGCTGCATTCATTAAAGTCAGTTTTTCCTCTTCAACCTGAGCACTGCTGCTCCCACACAGATGGGTTAGCCAATAGTGAGATCTTTGCTACTTTTAAAACTGTAAACTGAATTTTCCCCATTCTTTTCAGAGGCTTCTTAAATATAACTTGCCTCTTGTTAAAAGACTAGCTTTTATATAAAATTGTTTTTAAAAAGTAACATTTGGTATCAAGTAACTACCCACTTGGGCATATAAAAAGAAACACTTCAGAAACTCTGATTTCAGAGCAGAGAATATCCACGTGCTCCACTTGTTCCTTCTGGAGACTCATGACACAGGCTTCCAAAATCTCTTTGGCAGTTTGTCCTTAAAAATACTATCTCATTAGTGCCTTGTTCAATTAAAACAAAATATAAAAAAAAAGGGCTTAGGAGAACTCTAATTAAAAATGAAGCTCTCATTTTACCATGTACCTACACCCTTGCTTGGAAATCTGGTATTTCCATGTATTGGTAAAGAACAGCATCACTGTGAGGGTTAGCATGTCTTTTTGGGCTTTCGGGATTCTGATCCCATTGGCACCAGTGAGGGCTTTCAGATTTGGGCATAAAGAGTTCGCATGTCATCTTTAAAACAATGCAAGTTTTAAGTAATGTCAACCTCGAGTTGTAAATATCTATCAGAGGCATTTATCCTGTTCTCTGCAAGTTCTGATCCTTGCCTGCCTGTCTTGCTGTCTCTAGGATGCCAATACCAGTTTAAGCAAGCCACTGCCCAAGAGTCACATCCTTGACATGACTCTAGCAAAATGCAGGAACTAAAGATAGAGTTTACAGACCAAAGGAAAATCCCCCTGTGTGCGGATGAAGAAAAGAAATTTCTTTTCTTTTCTCTTGTACCCTAGGACAACAGCAGCTAACAGAGTTTTCTGATCTCAAGCAATTCCTACCTTGTCTGGACAGTGTGGAAGACTGTATGGCTTTCCCCCTTTACCTTCCTTCTTCCATCTCAAATTCTTTCCTCTCTTGCCAATTCTTTCCCCTCCTCCATCACCCACTCACTCCTTCTCTTTTCCTATTTGCTCCCTTCCCTCCCCTCCCTCCTACTTCCTCTCCCATTTCTTCCCTTTATTCCCTCTCCGTCTCTCTCCTTCCTTCCCTCCCTCCCTCCCCTTTCCTTCCTTGTTCGCATACTCTGGGCTACATTTTCTCACTCTGCATGCTTGATGGCACTAGTAAGTTGGAGCAGAGCAGCAGCCTTCCCTGGGAAGAACACAGTCTGCCCAGCTGTATCATGGTGGATTAATATGCTGTTTAAATATAGTATCCCCCCTTTTGGTAAATTGTCAGTATCTCTGCCTCCTCACCGCCTGTTCCTGAGGGAACAAAAAAAAAGTCATATTTTGGGTCTTTGTGTCAAGATAACGAAAATGAATTTTAAGACCAACAAAAGGAGGACTGTTAGCCCAGAAGGTGAGTAAATGCCAGCCCTCACTCTCAGCTTCAAGACAGGAAGGGAAATTCTTTTGAAAAGCTGCAGACCAGGTGGATGTGTGCGGGTCGGTCCTGCATCCCAAGGTGTTGGATGAGCCCCTGTGAGAGAAAAGCAAGCATCCTAGGACACAGAAACTGGCAATGAGTCCCAGCCTTTCTCTTGCCTCTTTCCTCTGGGGACACCAAGGTGGGACAGATCCAACATTACATGGAATAAACTTTACAGGTAGCATCCTCGTGACAAATCAGGGCAGAGAAAAGACCGTCTCAGATAGGGTTTTCCTAGGTATTATAAATCATATAATGACCAGAATCCTGGTGCCTTTATTTTGTCCAAATGGCCAGCCACCATAGCAGGTGCTTTTGGCCTTTGTTCTATGACTCTGGACTGTAGGTCTTGCTTCATTTTGTTGACATGATGACCGTGAATTACTAGAAGCAAGAAACTATAACAATTAAATCTGAATGCAATAAATTAAACAGCAACACAGTATCTGTTTTACATTACATATCTAAATATGTTTTGAATAAATGAATGAATGACTAGAACTCTACATGGCAAAAAGTTTTATTTTATTTCAATATTTGAAGCAAATAAGGCTATAAGCCTCTTCTCATTGGCTCTGACATTCAAATATGTAAAGTCAATATTTCCGCATGATATCTTCAATAAAATGAAAGAAGTAAGTCTCACAGGTTTTCAAGTCTTGCTTAAATAAGATTGAAAAGTAGACTGCAGGTAATTTAGTAGAAGACAATAAAAGCTGAGCTCTGCGATCAGGCAGAAGACACACAGGCAAGGACACTGAGCAGTGAGTGCCATGCTCGGGGTTGACATGGCCGAGGGTGGGAAGAGGCACTGGGCTGAAGTGTCCTTTTCTTCTCCCTGGGGCGAGCCTTGGATATCAAATGGCTCCTGTAAGGGGCACAAATGCTGTCTTTGCATGACCCCCAGGGATGAATCTGCAAAACTGTGAGAAACAGTGGGAGCCCAAAGCACAGTGCATTAGGGAGGGGTGGAGAGAAACTGAAATAATCATGAGCAGGCAGGAGAGCTAATTACAGTTAGAAAGACCACTCCTAGTCCTGGTTGTGCAGCTGACCCCGAAGAGCCCAGCAGTCAGTGATGGAGGGCCATTAGGGCTCCACGTGGTAGAGATCAACTACAGTGGACTCATTGACTTTACATCATCAGATAGCAGATTTTATCTGGTGTTTTTAATTATCAAACTAAAGACATGGTAATGCAAATAAATAAATATGGACAGGAAAAAAACTGAAATAATGGATT
Source organism: Microtus ochrogaster (assembly GCF_000317375.1). Taxonomy (NCBI): domain Eukaryota; kingdom Metazoa; phylum Chordata; class Mammalia; order Rodentia; family Cricetidae; genus Microtus; species Microtus ochrogaster. The sequence goes on along the minus strand of NW_004949105.1, from coordinate 1,410,247 downwards.
AGTCTTCTCAAGGCTGATGAAATAGGCAACAAGAATGACAATGAGGAGGTGAAGACATGCTCAAATTAATAGAAAAATTCAAGTAAGTAAATGAAAAAATAGAATTTTTCTATAATCCCTAATCATTATAAAAATTCAACTTGTATTCACCATCCTTAAGTACCAGGTATTTGTCATAATAATACTTTCCAACATCCATATTTGAAGATAGGATTTTTAAATATTTTAAGTAGAATGTTTGTGGTAACAGTCTAAATTATTTTATATTCAGTAGGACTTTAGTCCTAGTTGTTTATTAGAGTTATTAACCTTAAGCTCTGGCTACTAAGTAAATTTATTTGGTTAAAAAAAATTCACATGAAGATGCAACAAGATTTTATTGCATTTGCTCAAAGTGCTCTCTTTTCTCACTTTATTAATGACAGTTATTTTAAACACAAAAGGAAAAATATGATGATATTAGTCTAAGTTTGTTGTTACTCATGTTCACAGGATCTTGGAGTTACCTCTCAATGTTATTTCAGCAGTTAAAGCAATGTCTGATTCTGATACATGGACTTTTCAAAGAAAAACAGTACATGTTGCAGCAGTCCTATGAAAGATTTTTTTTCTGTAAAGAGTAATAGTGGGGACAGAGGGGTTCTGATGAGCTAAATAAAAATTTATGTGGCACAAAAGAAAGACAGATATGATGGTTAGTTCACAACTGCACCAAATTCCTCCATGTATTGGCATGATCAAGAATGAGGAAAGAAACCACCCTATTTAGACAGTGGTAAGGTCTGTGAAGGAAAAAGAAAATGAATAAAACACAGAGATTTGCTCCCTTCTCAAAGACAACATTGATTCTTGGAAATGCAGACAGTGTCATAACTTCTCAACTTGAGGTAAGAATGATATTCCCTAGTGGGAGATGCTCGTTCTGCAGTACACACACACACACACACACACACACACATTAACTAACTATAAAGACCCAGAACATGAATCAGGAGAAAACCTAGCCATGGCAGAAAGACAGTGCTAGTATTCAGCTACTGTATGCTGGTTTTCCTTCCTTTTCAAAGGCTAGCCATCTCTTCTTCAGAATCTTTGGTTTTATTTATCTCATTACATTCTTTTAAGTAGATTCCCTGGCATCCGTGTTTCATTGTACCCAGATCTGTTTTTATTACAAAAATTCTCAAAATATTATTTGAACAAAAAAGTATAAATTTTCAAATAATTAAACTTTCATGGCTGTTAGTGGCAACAGATGATTTAGAATAATAATAGAAAAATAACACCCAAAGCACAGAACAACAAGAAAGTCAGAGAAATGTAAAACCAAGAATTATTATTATTATTATTTTGGCTACTAATGGAGTTTTGCAAATATTGGGCTATAAAAGAGTTTTTGGTGGCTTTCAAGACAATTTTTGCTGGTATTTAGGGGTTGAGAGATTTGGGAGGGTAGAAAAGAACAATATTCTCATGAATTATATATTTTAGCAACTCCACAATGTTTCCGTACACAATTATCCCAGCATCATAAAAAAATTCTGTGAAACACTCCTATTTTCCAAGAGCAAACAAAACATGCAAAATGATTTTGCTTTCTGGTAAAAACATATGAGTTTGAAAATGCCTAGGAAAAATGGTTTATTGTGAAGATGCTTAGTGATTTACCATGTTGAATAAGACAGACAGTCCTGATACTCACAGGGAGTGTTCTGGTCTGTGCATGGTGTGTGTGTGTGTGTGTGTGTGTGTGTGTGTGTGTGTGTGTGTGTGT